>NC_073635.1:12400000-12774166 GCF_029407905.1 Bubalus kerabau
CAGGACTGAGCCACCTAACACTTTCACTTTCATAGGGAAGGTTGAAGCAATGGCCCCTGTACCTGTTTCCTCGTCACCCTGAGGGGCTTTGGTTGCAGGGCAGGCCGGGTGACCTTGAGGCTGGCTTGGAGAGGCTTTCGTGTCTGGTGTTCCTGGGATAGAGAAAAGCCAAGGTGCACATTTGTTCTCTAGAATGAAGCCCATTAACCTGCTGACCCATCTAGACTGTACCTCTGGCTCCTGTCTCTCCCCTGGAAGAGCTGGGGATGAGAAATGCTCAAGGACTGAATATTGGAGCTTCAGGGGTTGTTGGGTTTCCACAGAGGTGTTGAGAAAGTATTAACAACCAGGAATGGGAGCTGTCCGTGATTCGATTTTGATGGAAGAATTTACTCTTTGTAAATTAATTTCCACCTTTCCTGTTTGCACTTTCTCTGTTTTGCTCTCTTTCCTGGCTATAGTAGGTTGGTTTATTGGCTCATTCTCTCCTTGTCCCTGTATTCACACCCTTTCTCTGTATGATTCAGCAGTTCCTTCCACAAGAGGAGTAGAATTTATTTGTCCTTGGCTTTGTGCTTGCCACATGACTTGTTTCAGTCAATGGGCTATTGACAGACAACAAGCCAGGACTTGATGTACACTTACCTGGTTGGGCTTAACTTTTTTATGCATGTGCCATCATCCTGAGAACACGCCAAATTAGCCCACTGGTCCAAGGAGGATAAGCGACAATTAGGGCAATTTTGGTCTCAACTATCAAACTAGAGCTGCCGGGTCAAGCTTGGCCTGTATCAGATTGGCTCCATCGAATACCCAAGTGCATGAGTGAAATGCCTGCTTATTACTCTTGTGTGCTACTGACCTTCTGCGGTTGTTTGCTATGCAGTGACAGTTGACTGATACGTGAGGAAAAGGTCCTTTGGAGGTATTTCGTGGCTGAGTTAATTAATTAATTAATTTTAAAATTTATTTTTGGTTGCTCTGCACAGCATGCAGGATCTTGGTTCCCCAACCAGGGATCAAATCCGTGCCCCTTTGCAGTGGAAGCACAGAGTCCTAACCACTGAATGGCCAGGGAATTTCATGAATTTACAAGAAAAAGAGTTTTATTTCTTTTGCTTGAGAGACTAATCTAAGAAAATATTGTTGCTGTTCAGTGACCAAGTTGTGTCCGACTCTGTATGACCCCATGGACCGCAGCATGTCAGGCTTCCCTGTCCTTCGTCATATCTGAGTTTGTCAACATTTACGTCCATTGAATCGGGTAATGTTCCTAGTATATATGTCAGACAATGTTTGGGCTAGGTTCTCTTTTAGGAGTTTCGTGGTATCATATCTTGTATTTATGTCTTTAAATCATTTTGAGTTTATTTTTGTATCTGGTGTGAGGGAGTATTCTAATTACTATATATAAGATTGCTTCTTGGAAGAGAAGCTATGACCAACCTAGACAGCACATTAAAAAGTGGAGGCATTACTTTGCCAATAAAGGTCCATCTAGTCAAAGCTATGGTTTTTCCAGTGGTCGTGTATGTATGTGAGAGTTGGACTATAAAGAAGGATGAGCACCGAAGAATTGATGCTTTCTAATTGTGGTGCTGAAGAAGATTCTTGAAGGTCCTTCAGACTGCAAGGAGAGCCAACCAGTCCATCCTACAGGAAATCAGTCCTGAATATTCATTGGAAGGACTGATGCTGAAGCTGAAACTCCAATACTTTGGCCACTTGATTCGAAAAACTGACTCATTAGAAAAGAGTCACAAAGATTTGGACACGACTGAGCGACTAAACTGATATATGAGATAGATAAGCAACAAGGATTTGTTGTACAGCACAGGGCGCTGTATTCAATATTTTGTAATAATCTATAAAGGAAAATAATTTGAAAAAATATATAACAGAATCACTTGGCTGTACCTGTGAAACTAACACAATATTATAAATCAACTATATTTCAGTTTAAAAAAGGGAGTTTTACAAACCTTACTTAGGATATCTGCTGGAGTCTAAATGTTCCTGAGTCCCAAAGACTGTCTCTAAATTCTGGGAAGGGCTGGTTCAAATCTAGAAAAAAAGAAGTTAGGAGATGCTAATCAATCTAGAATAAGAATACCTTCAATACATACTTCATTGTAAATGAATTGCTCTATTTTATCTTCAGGTTAAAGCTTTTGCGGGTTCAACTTTGATGAGGTAAACTGAGGCTGCTTGGGAGGGAATGTTTGGCTGTGCCTCCAATTTGCTCAGTGTGAGATGTGAGACTATGGGGACAAGTAACTAGAGAGAACCCCAATATCTCAAATCCATCCTCCTGGTTTAAGGATGGACTATAATTTTAAGCATAGCGTTTTTGTTCTGGTTGATTATGATAAAAATGCTCATTTTGAAAACTACATAAAGCAATAATGAAGAAAATGAAAATCAGATATAACCCTACTATTACTCAAAGATAATTACAATGAACATTTTGGAGTTTTCCCAGTGACTTTTAAAAATGCATTTTATCCTGACTATTTTTAGTAGTAGCTATAAATTTATATCTTACATTTTTTTCATGTTGTTAAAGACTCTTGTGAATGTCAGTTTCAGTGAATGCCACTCTTTCAGAGATGGTTATCCTGTTATTTTCGTGACCCCTCCCCTCATGTTAGTGATTTAATTGTTTCCAATTTCCCCAAGTGTAAATAGTACTTCCATAAATATCGTTGTGTGCATTTTTTTTGTTCTCTTCTTAGAATAGATTCCTAGAATGTAAAATAAATATTTTTAAGACTCAGGGAATCATTTCTCAAGTTAATTGTACCAATTTACACTCTTACGAGAAAAGTGGGAGAGTTTCTATTTTACTCTTTCCTGGTATCCTTTGAGGATACTTCAAACATATTTGCTGTTAAAGTGAATTTTTTTGGAAGATGGCGTTTCATCTCTATTTGCATTTCTCTGAAGTCGGTGTCTCTCCTCCATGCCTGCTCAGGGTTGCCGAAGGGGCTGCAGAAACACACACTTCCCCTCCGGCTGGTTTCACTTAACACCGTATCTCACGTGGCCCTAGGTTTGCCCAGTAACCTGACTCCATCTTCCTCTCTCCTAAACTGCCTTTTCACACTTTCTCATCTTTCTTCCTCCTTTCCCCCTCCTTTCCCCCTCCTTTCCCTCTGTCTGCTGATGACCTGGCTCTGGGCTTCACTGGGAAAGTGAATAGAGCTTCCACATGCTCCCTCCACTATCCTGTTTGAATTGGTGCCCGTTTCCTCTGCCCTCCTTGCTGTGATTAGACCAATATCTGGGATCAACCCCTCTGATGTTCTAGATCTAGTCTCTTCTGGTCCACCTGAACACTTTACCCTGACAATTCCTGCATTGTTCCGACCAGCACATGCAAACCCACCCTCATGTCTCCTGTCTCAGAAACAAACACAACCAAACCCCAAACTTCCGTTGGCTCCGTATTTCACTCCAGCTCCTGCATCTCTTTTCTCCGTTCAATCAAAAGTCCTCAAAAGATTTGTCTCAGTCTCGGCCTCTGCTTCCTCTTCTCCCATTCTCTTAGAACATGTGTATGTGTTTGTGTGCCCAGTCGTGTCCAACTCTGTATGACCCCATGGACTGTAGTCCTTCAGACTCCTCTGTCCATGGGATTCTTCAGGCAAGAATATTGGGGTGGGTTGATTTCCATCTCTAGGGGATCTTCCTGTCCCAGGGATCGAACCTGCATCCCCTGCTTGGCAGGCAGAGTCTTTACCACTGAGCCACCTGGGAAGCCCTGGCCACACTTAAACCAGTCGTCACTGCTCTGCCCAAATAGCCATGGTCAAGGTCACCAATGACCCCCATGTTGCCAATGTATACTCTTGACCTTGGCAGCATATGAAACAGTTGGTCATTCTTGAAGGCTTATTTCATCCTGGCTTCTGGGACCTCATTGGTTCTTCTACTTGTTGTTCTTCTCAGTCTCTGCCGTTTCTCTGTATCTCTCTATCTGAACTTTGGAGGCCCCAAGCTTAGCCCTTGGACTTTTCTTTATCCAGTTTCATTCCCATTTGATCTACTCAGTCGCCTGGCTTTAAATGACGTCTGCATACTGATTACTATTTCATCTTGGCTTCTGGGACGTCATCGGTTCTCCTCCTACTCATTCTTCTCATCTCTGCTGTTTCTCTGTATCCCTCTATCTGAACGTTGGAGGCCTCGAAGCTTAGCCCTTGGACTTCTCTTTATCCACTTTCATCCCCATTTGATCTACTCAGTTGCCTGACTTTAAATGACGTCTGCAAACTGATGACTCTAAGATTTATATCTCTAGGCTGACTCCAGACTCATGGCCCTAACTGCCAGCTTGGCTGCTAATTGGCTAACGTTACATCTCAATTAACCTGTCTAGATAAACTCCTGATTCCATCTTTATCTCAAATATGCAAACCTCCTGAGGCCAACTCCCTCCTTCCACTTGTTAAGGCCCCAAACTTTGGAGTCAGCTTTCTTTCTTTTATATTCCTGATCCAGTCCTTCAGGGGTGATATTGACTGCCTCCAAAATAAATCCCATTCACTTCTCACTACCTCCAGCACTTCCATTCTGGCCCGAGCCATCCTCCTCCTCACCTGGATTATTGCAAAGCCTCCCAGTTAATCTCCTTTCAGCCAGCTAAACATTCAGCTTTTCTCACTTTCCCTTTCCCTACACCTCTCCTCCACAAAGGGGACTGAGTGATCCTTTCAAAGCTGGAGTCAGATCATGTCTCTTCTGCCCACACCCATGGCTTCCCATTCACCCCGCCCAGAGCACAGTCAGAATTTTGGTCTAGGGGGTGCCCGGGATCCAGTCTTCACTACCCTCTGCCCTCATCTCCTCCCACTGCTCCCCAATCCTTGTGCTCCAGCCAAAGGGCCGCCTCTGTTCCTGGGGCATCCACACTGTGCCCCCACTTCAAGGCCCTTGCCACCGTTCCCTCCGCTGGGGTGTTCTTCCTGTAGACCAACCAGATGACAGATGCACGTGTTCTCATCAAGGGGACTGTAAGAGAGTCCCGTTGACTGGGGATATGTACTAAGAACCCATGCCCATCTCGTGACATGAAGGCAGATTTCAATACCTCATTCCAGAGGCAGCAAAGTCAACTCATAACAGGACCTGATGAGGAAGTTGGCTTCTTCCAATGCCCCAGTTCTCTCTGCTCCCTGTTTCCCCACCCTCTGACCCAGGAGGGTTTAGAAATGATGGTTAGCAACATGGTGAAGGATGAGTAAAAAATTGGAAAAATAGATGAAGAAAAGAGAAAAGCAAATTACATCTCCCTCCTGCACTACAGGTTTTCTGCCTACATAGTGCTGAGCCGAGGGTAAGGATCTCCACTGAATCTTTAAATGAAGTTAGCCTTCGACTATTATAAGGTTGGAGAAGGCAATGGCACCCCACTCCAGTACTCTTGTCTGGAAAATCCCATGGATGGAGGAGCCTGGTAGGCTGCAGTCCATGGGGTCGCTAAGAGTCGGACACGACTGAGCGACTTCACTTTCACTTTTCACTTTCATGCATTGGGGAACGAAATGGCAACCCACTCCAGTGTTCTTGCCTGGAGAGTCCCAGGGATGGGGGAGCCTGGTGGGCTGCCGTCTATGGGGTCACACAGAGTCGGACATGACTGAAGCGACTTAGCAGCAGCATTATAAGGTTCTGGGCATTCTAATTTCTCACTGGAGGGCCCGAAGAATCCCGAGACCTGCCTGAGTTTTCATCCAGGGCAGGAGAACTAGTCCAACAGGATGGCTGTAAGGGCAGGCTGGCTTATGATTTTGTTCCTTGAGGCTTGCTCATTCTATGCATATACCTAAAGCACCAGGTGCACGGTATACCACCCACAATGCTTATAATCTTTCTTCTCTTTGCTAGGGCTTGATTTTTCAACCTGAGCCAGAATAAGCAGCGAATGTGCTAGTATGTTAAAAGCAAAAAATTCCAACAACCAAGGTAAAGGTGAGCTTTAATTTTCTTTGCTTTTTGTTTCGGTTTGTGAGGCGAAGTCCAAAGCTGTCTAGCAGCTATGAGCTGGGGTTGAGTGTGTCCATTCCTGTGAGCGCACAAGGGTTCTCTGAGGACTAGGTAGGAGGGAAGGAAGAACCAGGAAAAAAGCAGAGGTGAGGCCAATGAGGAGCAAAAGGGAGCAGGAGGAAACAGAATAAAAACTAAAAAACCAGAATATAAACTGACAGGGCCCGGTTAATTACTAACAGTGGGCTTCCTAAGTGGCACAGTGGTAAAAAACCTGCCGGCCAATGCAGGAGATGCGGGAGACATGGGTTCGATCCCTGGGTTGGGAAAATCCCCTGGAGAAGGAAATAGCAATCCACTTCAGTATTCTTGCCTGTGGATAGAGGAGCCTGGCGGGCTACAGTCCATGGGGTTGCAAAGAGTCAGAGGTGACTGAGCGACTGAGCGCAATTACTAAGAGTAATTAAGTAGCTGTATTCAGCACTTTCTTTGTAGATTTTTATGTACTCACAATTGAAGATTCAAACATGCATTTCCATTAAGCTTAAGGAAATTGAAAATGTTGTTGATTTCCCCACTCACTAGGTGTTGTGAGGTGAGCAACCTCGGGAATCATTTCACCTTTTTATTCCTTAGACAGCTGCCATGCCAAAGTTGTAGGGGTCTTAGAGTTTAACGTTTAATAAAAAACGAACATTAAAAAAAAACTTTCTTCCATTTGTTCAGTGATGTCATACTTTCAGGATGGTTATTTGTGTTTAACATTAAATAAGTTATAATTATCTTTGAAAAGAGACTCGCTTGGGAACAAAGAATCACACTTTTAAAAAATGGTTTATGTATTTGTCTTTGGCGCGCTGGGTCTTGGTTGCTGTGTTCGGGTTTTCTTAGTTGCAGCGAGCTGGGCTAGTCTAGTGTGGTTCACGGGCTTCTCACTGCGGTGGCTTCTTCTGTTGCAGAGCACAGGCCCTAGGGTGAGCGTCACTGCAGCTCACGGGCTCAGCTGCCCTGAGGCAGGTGGGATCTTCCTGCACCAGGGTTCGAAACCATACCCCTGCAGGTGGAAGAATCGTAAGTTTTGAATGATAATGTTCCCACTGCAAAGCATCCCAAAGCTACTGATCTTTCTTGAGGTATTTATCTTTTCGGGATAGGCTGTGAATAGAATGGGAAAAATCTCCCAATTTTAGTGCAATTCAAAATGTATGCCAGAGAAAGCTCAGGGCCTTTGCCTGAGACCTCCCTTTGCAAAGTAAACCTGTGGAGCATAACAGTGCTTTGGGGGTTCTAATGCGACCAGTGCCTGCAGCTCACAGATAGTAGAGTGTCACCCTGGGTCTGTATCCGCCAGCCCCCTGAGCCTTGAAATCTACAGGACGAGGTTCTGCCAGGACCCGGAGTTCACAGCTGGGTGGCTTCATGGGATGCCTGGCCCCACCCTGGGTTCTCTCCGCCCTTCCACTCTCCTCCGGGTCCATCACAGGCGCCTGGCACTTAAGCAGCCCTTCCCTCTGCACCTCCCCTCTCTCCCCAGCTCCCCTCCTTCCCCTTGTGTGGGCTGGGGCTGGGGAAGGGCAGGTGAACTACAGCTGGGGGGCCACATGTGGCCATGGGTGTGGGAATAGGAAGGACAAGGCAGCCAGCAGTAGGCAAAACCATGAAGTTACAGCGAGTCCTGGCCCGTGGACAGAGCGAGACCGGCAGGATGAGGACGGTGAGCCTGGTGGTGGGTACACAGGTCCGGGACTAGCTCCCTCCTCCCCAAAGGTGATCCTGCATCCCCCTCTTTGCTCCACAGAGGCTGGTGGTTCCTGTGGTGTCCCTTCCAGGGCGAGATTTTCATGCACTGCAGATGATATGGCTTGTCTGGCATTTCCCACCAACCGACTATGGAGATTCTACTTGGCATCCGCTCTCTGCTCCTACAGGAGAGGAGAGCCTGGGGTCAAAGAGATGGTGGGTGGAGAGTGAACTTGAGCCACTTCAAAGTGGAGACAGGGGGACTTCCCTAGTGGTCTAGTGGTTAACAATCCATCTTCCAATGGAGTGGACGTGGGTTTGATCCCTGGTCGGGGAACTAAGAGCCCACATGCCAAGGGGCAACTAAGCCCGTGTGCCACAACTACTGAGCCCCAATCTTAACTAGAGAGCCGGCACGCTGCAACTAGAGAAAAGCCCGCAGACTGCAATGGAAGATCCCACATGCAGCAACGAAGACCCAATGCAGCCCAGAACTAAAGAAGAAAATAATTGAAACAAACAAACCCATCCCTTCAGAAAAAAAGAAAGAAAACCCAAATGAAAACAGAGACGGACCAAGTGTGTCCTCAGCAGCAGGGGAGCTGGAAAAGATGTTGTCCGAGGCCATCAGATGGCTGAAAGGAGGTTCAGGTTTTCCTCAGAAGGGCATTGCTGTGAGGACCGTCATTGACATCAGAAACCCCAAGACTCTGAGGAGATGAGGTGCTGGGGGTCTCCCTGGGACTGTGAGCACCAGAGCTGGACTCCAAGACCAAGGGGCCACCGCTCTGTTCCACATCCATTCTGGACTCTCAGCCCTGTTTCTGGTGGGGCGAATTCAGAGGGATGGCAGGCTCAGCTCCCTCGAGGCTTCCAGCCACTTTTCTCCTTTAAGCCCCTTGCTGGGCTGCAGGCTGGTCCAAAGAGCCCCACGTACGAATCCCAAGCATTTTCTCCACGTCATGCCCCAGAACACTTGACCTTCTGCCTTTGCAGAAGATCTGAAGCAAGGTCCCCTCAACTGCCAAATGAAGAGCTGGGGGCAGTCCCAGAGCCCTACACTTTGACAGGCCATAGTTTGGGACTGGGAGAGGGAGAGACATTTGTGGAGTCGGAAACAAGAAGGCTAGAGCATTCCAGATGGAGAAGGAAATGGCAACCCACTCCAGTGTTCTTGTCTGGAGAATCCCAAGGACAGCGGAGCCTGGTGGGCTGCTGTCTATGGGGTCACACAGAGTCGGACACGACTTAAGCGACTTAGCAGCAGCGCAGCAGCAGCAGAGCATTCCAGAACCTCTCGACCCCAGGAGAGGAGGTGAGGCGAGGCCGGGGTGACCACCTCCCACAGCTCAGCTGGGTAGCGTTTTTCCGACCTCATGGGTACCTCCAGCATACTCCCGCTCCACAAATCCTACCCTCTGTCTAGCCTCGTTGTTGGCAGCCCCGAGGGTGGGAAGATGTCTCAGCTTTGGTGTAGACCAGTCAGATATCTTCACCAGTCTGCACTGTAGACGGCTCCATGGTCAACTGGTGTGGGCCAGTTCTACCAGGAGAAGCAGATCAGTGGTCCCCGACCTGAGGAACTGAACAACACAAGTCTTGTGTGAAGAATAAGCCACTTGTGGGTGCAACTAAAGATGATCATCCTAAGGGACTTAAGTCAGAAGGAGAAAGACAAATAGCATATGATATCACTTACATGTGATATCCAAAATATGACACAACGGAACCGAGCCATGAAACAGAAACAGATTCACAGACATAGAGAACAGACTCGCAGCTGCTGGGGGGCTGGGGGAAGGAGGGACTGGAAGTTTGGGGTGCAAAATAGCAAGAATAAGCCACTTCTCTCTCTCTTTTTGATAAGCCACTTCTCTTTGAGGGCAAAGCTACTCTATCTTTCTCCTGGTCTAGATTTTAGTAATCATAACTTTGCCTTGGTGTGTCCTTATGGAGCATTGTGCTTCCAAAGAATGCTTCGTTTAATGGCTGAAAGAGGAAGAAGAAATGGAGGAACTGGGAGCCTTTATTCACCAAGGGATAGGCACAGTGGATGATGCCATCAACGGTGATGTGGACAGACCCGAATTGGTGTCAGGGGGCCCTGAGTTGGCATAGTTCTGTCACACTGAAAGTCCCTCCCACTCTCTCTATGCCCTACTTTGCTCAGGGAGATTACAAAATCAATGATCAACCTCAAGGGAAATGGCGATCTTTCAAAGGGATAAGTCATGTGGCAAAAGAGTTCTTTGGAATAGATGAAAATTGGCCCCAGGAATCTTATGCCAATGGGAGCAGGGCAAGCACAGAGTATACCCTACCATCTGATGCTGGTTGCCCTCAAGTTGCAAAGGCAGTACGAGGCGCCCTCAGAAACCACACATGCCATTAGTGTGGGGAGCCTTCTGGGAAGGCGTCAGGCTTCTGAGACACAGTCATATGTGAAGGAAAAGACCCGCCGTATGGAGACTCAGTGGACCGAGGAGGCGGCGCCAATGTGTGGTTTTGGCGCTTGTCAGGGTCATGGTTAGAAATCCGTCCTGGCTGGTCTGTTCAGTTGCTTTGGGATCTGTGCCAAGTGAGGCTGGAGAGACCACTGAGGATTCCCTACATCTACAGGGTCTGATTCATCCTGCATCAGCCCAGGGTGATGACAGACATGGTCTGGTTTCAGGCAGAGAACACAAACCAGTGTTAATAAGAGGCAAACCTTCAAGATGCTTCTGAAAGCATTTCAACCTGTGCGCTTCCCTTATCTCTTTTCCCACACTCCATGACAAAGTAGTTAGAAAACCACAGGCTCCAAGGAGTCCCTGGAGAAGCAGCGGTGGTGGGGAGCGCTGGTTTTTTAGAAAGCCAAGACCAAGTGGGGAGCAGGCCCATACATCCAGATTGGGGTATTTTGCTCCAGGGGCAATGAGGTGGCCAAGGTCTTGGGACATTGGAGGTCTTAGGTGGCAGGGCTGAGGGGCAGCCTCAGAGGGGGGCCACTGGGAGGCTGTTCTGTCCGCAGTGGCCACTGGCCAGGGACACTGCATACTTGATATACCCTTGAGAGGTGGAATTTGAGCAAGACGGCATAAAGGAATCTCCTCTGTAGCCAAGAAATTGCAAGATCCTTTTTCAGTCAAGGTTCATGACTGAAAGCAAAAGCAACTGACCCTGGCTGATTGCACAGAGGGAGTTTATTAGACACTGGGCAGCTCACAGCACCTCCAAAAACAATGGGGCCGCCAGGTAGAGCACCCTGACTCCTGCCAAAGACCTGTGTGGTGAAGACGTATTTCCTCTGCTTTAGGGCTCACCACCAATACCCCAACACTGGGCTCTGAGTTCTGTTCAGAAACAGAACCCCCGTGGCCTGAAGGAACTGGGGTCTCACTGTCTTGATCACCATTGCCCACTTCCGGGATATCTCCTGAGCTCTCCCAACTTTTTTTTTTTTTTTTTGAGAATTAAATGACTCTTTATTTACAAAAGGACTGGAATGGGGCCTGGAACATAGTGTTTGTTAGAAATAAATGAAGGAACGAGACAACTTTTCTCCATATTCACAGATTTTCAACCAAAAGAATGCGTGCGTTTCTTCTATTTACCCAATTTACTGAATTACAAGCAATAGAATCATTTGTTTTTCAAGGCAAATGATAAATTTTTCATTCGCCAAGCTTAGAACACGTAAGTTTGGCTCCAAATTGAACTAACACAGTGAAAGTTGGGTGTGAAGGTTGCTCTGTCTATGCTTCATCCCAGCTTCTTCTTGTAAGGGACGGGGCCGGGCCAGATATCTGGTCTACCTGCAGGGGGGAGCCAGCATCTGACACTTCGGGTTTCTGTAGGGAGAGGTTCACTCTGCCTCACAAGGCGGGTGTGGGGTGCGAGTACAGAAGATATAGATCCTTAGTGACCAAACACGGTGACTGTCCTCTATAAGGCGTGAAATGATAGGGGCCGACTACAATAGCTTCTGACGCTGCTCTATTTCTTTACCTTGTGTTGACGCTTGGAAACCACTAGCGTCTGGCCTCGTTCACTATGATTTCATTGAAGCTGTTCTTGTTCATGTCTCTCATGGGCTTGATCTTGCTTAACCCAGTGGTCATGCCTTTGTTTACACCTTAGGCACCTCTTAGCGGCAGCTGTCACAGTTAGTCCCTCTGTCTTCTTGAAATACTGTATTCTTGCTTTTCGTGACACCTCACCCCTCTGGTTTCCTGCCACCCACTTCTTCTCTGCTTCTCAATGGGCTCTTCTCTCTCTGTCTGATTCCTGACACCAGTGTTTCCTGGCTGTGGGCCTGGCCATTCTCTTCCTCTTTGACACCGTCTCCTCCAGTGGCTCTTATCTATTTTCATGACTTTAAACACCACCTGTGTCCTGAGGGCTCCTGTATTTGGCTCTAGTCCAGTTCTCTCCTTGGAACTCCAGGCTTCTATATTCAATTGCAATTTTTAAAAAATCTTTTTTTTGTTTGGAGATAATCTCCAAATTTATAGAAAGTTTTCAAAAAATAGCATCAAAACACCTGTATTCCCTTTACCTAGATTCACTCATGTGAATGTGGGTAATATGCACATATATCATTTGTATGTATGTACCAGCGTGGGTGTGTAAGAGTGTGTGTGTGTCACATAAACACACATACTCTTTTCCTGAACCATTTGATGGAAAGTTACATACGTCATGGCCCTTTCAATGTTTTTAAGGGTGAGGTGTATTTTCTTAAAAACCACAGTACAGTTATCAATCTCAGTAAATTTAACATTGCTACAATACCATCATTCACATTTCAACTTTGTCACTTCATTAAAAAAAATGTTCTTTATAGCATTTTTTTTTTTTTTTTTACCTTCAGTACAGGATCTAGTCTGGGCTTCTCTGGTGGCTCAGCAGTAAAGAATCCGCCTGCAAATGCAGGAAACATGAGTCCTATCCCTGGGTCAGGAAGATCTGCTGGAGAAGGAAATGGCAACCCGCTCCAGCATTCTTGCCTGGGAAATCCCATGAACAGAGGAGCCTGGTGGGCTATCGTCCATGGGGTCGCAGGGAGTTGGACACGACTTAGCGACAAAAACAACAACAACAGGATTTAGTCTAAGGCCAAATATTGCATTTGATTGTTGGGTCTCTTTGGCCGCCTTTAATCTAAAACATTTTCACAGCTTTCCTTTGCATTTTAAGACATTGATGTTTTTGAAGAATACGGTCCTTTTCTCCTTTTTTTTTTTAAATAGACCATTTCTCAATTGGGGTTTGTTTGCTGTTTTCTCATGGTTAGATCCAGGTTATTTATACTCTGCCGGAATTTGACCTAGGTTGGGTAGTATCCTGCTCAGAGTATCACATCTGGACGCGAACACTGTCCCTCCCTGGTGATGTTAGTGTTGAGCACTTTGTCAAGTTGCAGTCTAATCTCTCCACTGCAGAATGACTGTTTTCTCTTTTCTTTTTATTGTAACTAACACACAATTTGTGGGGAGACACACTAAAACCATGTAAATATCCTATTCCTTATCAAGATCTCCTTTAATATTCATTGATGACTCTTGCCTCTTCCAATTTTTACTAAAGTGTTAGTAGCTCAGTTGTGTCCGACTCTTTGTGACCCCATGGACTGTAGCCCGCCAGGCTCCTCTGTCTGTGGGATTTCCCAGGCAAGAATAATGAAGTGGGTTACCAGGCCCTTCTCCAGGGGATCTTCCTGACCCAGGGATTAAATCCAGATCTCCTGCATTGCAGGTAGATTCTTTACCATTTGAGCCACCAGGGAACCTTTACTAGGATGGCTGGAAAATAATGCTTTTTCCATCTCCAGCGCCCCCTCCAGGTTGACCAGCCCACCCTTGACACTCTGCTGTAAGAGCCCTCCTCCACCATCCATCGCTCCCTTCTCTTCTCTCCTTCCTCCCTCCCTCTTCCTTCCTTTGACTTTATTATTTTGAGAACAGTTTCAGGTTCATAGCAAAATTGAAAGGAAGATACAGAATGCCCATATACCTCTTATTCCCTTGGAAAATGGCTGCTCTGGAAAAATGTCTATTCAGATCCTCTGCCCCAGATGGAATTGCTTGTTTTTCTCCCTACAGAGCTGAGTGAGTTCTACACACTTCAGATATTATCCTCTTATCAGATACAAGATTTGCAAACATTCTTCCCCATTCAGTGAGTCGCTTTTCATTTTATGGATGAGGAATTCTTACTGGCAAAATGATACACGCAAAGCTCAATACAGTCTGCTGTTTTTTCTGGCCATGGTTATTCATTTCATTATCATGATGAATATAATTTCACTGTATGCATGTGTGCTAAGTCACTTCAGTCGTGTCTGACTCTTTGCGACCCCATGGACTGTAGCCCGCCTTCTCCTCTGTCCATGGGATTCTCCAGGCAAGAATGCTGGAGGGGGCTGCCGTGCCCTAGGAGGTTCAAAGTGATCAACTCCAGAGTCCATGACAGCAGGTTTGTTACCGCAGGCGTATTCCCCAGTTTTCATCTCGGGGCCTCCTCACTCTCAAGCTGAAGGGACAGGTGGCGGGTGTGGCTGAGAACACTGCTCAGAGATGACCAGCAGGATGGCTGGTTTCTCCTCAGGCAGCCTTCCATCCAATACAGCTCAGTTCCCCCAAAGCCAGGCTGGTTGATGACTCACACTCGCCGTGGCCGTGCCCACCTGGCCGTGGTGACCTCGCGGTCAGTCGGCGATGCTGCCATGCCTGTCTGCTTTTAGTTTCAGACTCATTGCCTTATTGTGGCCATTGGGCTGGTCCTCTCCCACGGTCCAGAGACCAGATGCGTTGGCGGCCTCTCCACGTCCACACGGCTGCCACCAGCGTCTCCCAACCTCAGACAAGCATGAGATGCTGCCCCTGGGCTGACCATGGGCTGGGTGGCACTGATGTCTTGGCCGCACTCTCTAAGGAGAGTAACAATCCTAAATGATATTTTGACATGGCCTGGAGTAACTGAGCCAGCCTCATAAAAACTCCAACACCAGATGCGTGGTGCAGGTGGGACGGAGGACGTTGGGCCAGGTGCCTTGGCTCCGTGTTGGTTCAGTTCTGAGTTACATCTGTGACTTCAGGTGGGTCAGCCCAAGCTCATTATCCCTCAGGGGCCGCCCACTCCCGGAAAGAGCCCTGCTTTTTTGGAGTGTGATCGCTTTACAATGTTGTGCTGGTTTGGCTGTACAATGAAGCGAATCAGCTATACGTGTACATGTGTCGTCTCCCTCGTGGGCCTCCCTCTCATCCCGCATTCCCACCCGCCTCGGCCGTCTTCACTGGCGCTCTTCACAACGACGCTCAGAATCAAGGGGATCACATTTGTGAGTCTGCTGGCATGATTCAAACTAGCCAGGCCTCAGCTGTCATCCCGCTCTGCCCTGCCTTCCCTGTGGAAACCTGAATAAAGGCCACAACCTAAGCTCTTCCTTCACCCTATTTTCTGCCTCCTGACTGCACGGCTGCATCCGATGACCTCCCTCTCTGGGGCTCATGAATACAGAAAACTTTGTCTCCCTGAGCTTTTTCTGCGTTCTGTCTTGTGACCACACCTGACTGCCTGTTGCCTGAAGGAACACAGAACAGGACTTCCCCAGTGGTCCAGGGCATAAGAATCCATCTGCCAATGAGGGGATGCAGGTTTGATTCCTGGTCGGGGAAGATCCCACTTGCTGAGGCGCAGCTAAGTCCCCGGACCACAACTACTGGAGCCTGAACTACCGAGTCCATGTGCCTCAACCAGTGAGGCCTGAGGACCCAGAGCCTGCGCTCTGCAGCGACGGAAGCCACAAGAAGCAGCCTGCATGCTACACCTAGAGTAGCCCTTGCTCACCGCAACTAGAGAAAGTCCTAGCGCATCCACAAAGACCCAGCGCAGCCAAAAATACATAAATTAGAAAAACAAAAATACCCCACACAAGGTATATATTAACATAAAAAAAAGAATAAAGAGGCTGAAGAACATTTCTTCATTGTTGGCCTTGGTCCATACCTCTTCTCCAGAGGGGTCCCTTTCTCTCTCTCTCTCCCCACCCCACCCAAGGTGCTGGGGGGGCCACCCACGGCCGGTGTCCTAATCTAGGCCACGATTCCCACCCTATAGCCCAGGAGGGGGACGGTGGTCACATCATCACAGTGGAGATGGAGCGGGCCACCATGTTCTTTCTCCCAGATGTGAATCTTTCTTGGCACAACTTTGGCATAAGAGAATTTTAATGCGTCCCCCTGCCCATCAGAGGCGAGACTTTAGAAGGAAAACTTGAGCAAGGACAGAAAACCCAGCCTGCCCCAGTGTAGTTTTCGCCTGAAAGTGAAGGCCTGTTGAATGAGCACTTGCTTGTCTGTTGGGTTTCAGGGTGTGTGTGTGTGTGTGTGTGCCCATAAGAGAGGGAGAGGGAGGGGAAGCGGGGATACACACGCTTTCCACACATATGGCATTGCCGTTAAAGTCAGGCAGCCAGGACCTGCCTGGGTTCTGTTTTACAGAAGGTGGCTCTGATTCCCTTCCAACTGTGCCCTGCCCCACGGGAGGCAAGACTGGAGGGTAAGGAGGCTTGAGCCTTGAAAACCACGCCTGCCCTTCTAGGCCACATTCCAGAGGGTTGGGGCCCTGAGATACCCTGCCGGGTCGGCCTGAGCCTGCTTCCAAAATTTGCCTTGGCCTCCTTCTTGGGCTCTGGTTTTCCTGGGTCAGTTACCTGAGAGGGTAGCTCATTATGGTGCCCACCCTGGATGCTTGGAGTGACCAAGGGTGGCTGCTCTGGGGAGCAAGGGGAACATGTGAGGACAGAACCAGGGAGAGGGCTGAAGAGGCTGACGGCTGGAGCTCCTCCCGTTCCTCCTCGCCAGGCCCTGCAAGGGGTGGAGGGAGACCTGAGCGTTTGCCTCCAGCCGGCCAGGGCCTCTCCAGAGCAGCCGGCGACTCGGGGGGAGCCCAGACACTGGGGGTATGTTTCCACCGGATTTTCTCACTATTGAGCAATTCCTCCCGCTTACTGAGACCGCACGTCCCAGCACTTGGATTCTAAGGCAGTTTGTGGGGAATGACTCACATGGGGCCTCATCATGGAGAAAGCCATGGTTTATGGTTTGGTTTTGCCTGTCGAGCAAGGCGGGAGATGATGAGAAACAGAGAAAAGTTCCCACCAGCGTCTGGGAAGATGCTCAGCCTTTCTCTGGGCCTCATCTAGAAGTAGGGGAGGGGCAGCGCCCCCAGCCACAGGTTCTCAGGTACCCCCTGACTCTCCCCAGGGATAGATGGGGTGTCTGGGGGACTGGCCACTCTGGCAGCACCCCCACCCAACCCCTGTCCTGGCCCCTTCCAGCTGTCAACCTCAGATCATATGTTGGACTTTGTTTGGGGGTTCTTTGCTTGGATTGCTGATCTTTTGAGATGTTGAGTCTCTTGTCACCTAATTTCACTGGTCTAATAAGCACAACCAATTGATGACCTTCTCCTTTGGGGGTTAAATGGGGCTTCTGTTCAATACTCACTCTGCCCCAGCACACCCAAGTCACACTCCTCTCGCAGGTGGGGCAGACGCCCGGGGGGGACCCATATGCATCGAACCAGCAGGTCCTCTGCCTCAGGCCCCGCCCCTCCTGCCTGATCCCACCCAGGAGCAGCTCTTGGGTCCCCCAACTCCCAACATTTGATCGGTGACATTAAGTGTCTTAATCATCTTTACCCAGCTGGTGAGAAGGATCCAGAGTCAGGCTGTTCAACTCTGGGTCCAAGCTCTTCCCCTCTTTTCTCTAAACCTGTATGAATGTCATAGTCCTTCCTGCCTGAGTCACTTTTGGAAGCATCTGGTCTTTCTGGTAACCAAAGTCTGACTTTCTGGATCCTTGGGACCCTGCCCAGCAGGATGGGCTGAGAGCAGTGGTCCCCAAACTTTTTGGGAGGAGGGGCATGTTTGGGGGATGATTCAAGCTAATTACATTTATTATGCACTTTATTTCTATTATTATTCCATCAGCTCCACCTCAGATCATCAGGCATTAGATTCTGGAGTTTGGGGAAGCTTAGAGGACCTTCAGAGAAGGCAATGGCACCCCACTCCAGTACTCTTGCCTGGAAAATCCCATGGATGGAGGAGCCTGGTAGGCTGCAGTCCATGGGGTCGCTAAGAGTCAGACACGACTGAGCGACTTCACTTTCACTTTCCACTTTCATGCATTGGAGAAGGAAATGGCAACCCACTCCAGTGTTCTTGCCTGGAGAATCCCAGGGACGGGGGAGCCTGGTGGGCTGCCATCTATGGGGTCACACAGAGTCAGACACAACTGAAGCAACTTAGCAGCAGCGGCAGAGGACCTTACTGTGTCTGAGTCAGTGGGGAGAGTAGAAACTGAGTCAGTAGTGTTTGCCTGTCCTGAAGGCCTGACTTAAACTCCTGAGAGGACCAGCCCTTGATCTTGCAGAACAGGCCAGGGCTCTGCAAACAGCCCAACTCCTAGAGCAGCTCCCAAGTCTCCACCATGGGCTCCTGACCAGCTCCTGGGGCCTCTGCAAGCTGAGGGCTGCCTCAGAGGGAGCCGGGTTTGAGCATTTCAGATGCTGTCACTTCAGCTCTACCACTTACCACCTGTGTGGCCTTGGCCAGGTTCCTTAATCCTCTCTGGAAAAGTAGAAATTGGGAGGATTAAGTGAGCTTGTGTTTGCCCAGCACATCATGAGTTCTTAATAACTAGTAGTTATCATTGTTGTTGCTACCACTTGCTCATCCCTTTTTGTTATCTGTTTACTGTCTGTCTTCCTCAGCAGCTCCTACGCCACATCTGTCCTGTTTTCTTCTCTGACCCCCAGAGACTGGCCATTGATAAGTATTGATGGCCATGAATGAATGCATGACTGACTTCAGTGAATGAATGAACTTGTTGTCATGAAAGTCTTGAAATGCCTTGAACGTTCTGGGAAAAGAGACTCTTCCTGATGAATGAATGCATGACCGATTCAATGAATGAATGGACTTGTTGTCATGAAGATTAGACGAGTCGTCTTGAAAGTTCCAGAAACAGAGACTCTTCCTCAAGGGAGGGATGGGACAGCCATCAGCAGCTTGGGGTGAGGAGGCCCCAGGTGGGCGGAGGCCCTGGTTTGAACCCTGGAGCCCAGTGGGAGGGAGGGCTTAGGCTATGCTGTGGCAAAGCCTCCTGTTCTTTCCAGAACCAGCTGTGACCACCTCAGTGGGCAGCTTGCTCCTGACCTCTGGGTGCTGTTTCTGTGTGGGCCTTCAAGGAGAGCAGGGCCCACTATGCCTCTGGCAACCTTCGAGAGGAGCTGCCCGCCTGGCCTGAGCAGCACATGATGGTCCACAGAGAAAAGACCATCTATTTTCTGTCATTGTGAACTCTCACATTTACGGTTTTGCCAAGCTGAAAATAACAGTAACATACTCTGCTCTCCATAGCCCTGTCCCCTCGTGAAGGGAGAGGAGAAAAAGGTCCAGCCCAGCCCAGGAAACAAAGTCTCCTCTGTTGGCAGTGTGGGCTTCTTTTCCAGTCCCCAGGCCCCCCGCTGTGGCAGTGCGGTGAGCTGGGCCAGCAAGCGGGGCTTTGTGGATAGTCTGGGAGACCCCCCGAGGCTGGACTTGCTTCCCACGTGGGAGTGGGGCGGCCGCGGGCCCTGCTGGGGCACCTACCAAGGTGCTGGGGGGCCTCGGAGGTCTGAACATAGCCCCCGTGCTCGTGGGTCAGCGCTCCCCATCCCCACCCAGGCGCCCCATGAGCCCCGGTCAAGGGCACACAGAGTTCCGAAGCCCAACGTGTTCCCAGAAGCCCCATCCTTTGAACAGTCTTCCTTTTCACTGCCCTGCTTGAAAACAGAGAAAGTTCAAACCTCCACCTTCTGTCTTAAGGAGATTCCTGCTGTGACTTGGTCTCTGACGTGCGTCTTTTCTGCCCCCTTCCTGGGTGAGGTCTGGGCTGGAGCCTCAGAGCAGAGAGGCAGACATGCTGGGGGCGGATTGGCTGTGCTGCTGGGAGAAGGCCTTCCTGCTGCCTCCACCCCGCAGGGCTCTGGGGACAGGCCCGGGGTGCTGAGAGAGGCTTGGTCTCAGACACAGACTGGGAGGTGGGTTGGCCTCCGAGCTGATGGGGATCACCGTCCGGGCCTCCCTGCCTCCCGGCAGCAGCCACAGACACTCACAAGCCCCTGTTTTGTTTCTTCCTCAGACCGATCTGTTCTCAATTACTCTGTGGCCCTGCTCTCTGCTTTCTACAGCTCATTTGTGAAGGAACATTTGCCCTGGAGCTGGGGACACGTGGGCGTCCAACACCTTCACTCTAGAAGGCTCTGTGGCCTCGAAGGCATGAAGGCCACCCCCAACATCCTGGAACCCCCAGCCTGGAACTTCTCGCTCACTCTGGCTTCCTCAGGAAACCAGGACTTTCCCCAGTGGGGCCTTCAGCTCAGATTTTCCTTTCTTTAAGTTTTCAAATTTTTCTTGCCTTAATTTTTTTCAAATTCTTAATTTGAAAAATTAAGGCTTCTCACAGAGGCTTCTACAGAGGCTTCTCATAGGGCCTCTGTAGCACCTGGAGCTTTGTTTTGACAGGAGCCCAGTGTTCTGGAATCGTTGCTGTAAGTGGGTGTGGAAATTACCGCGGGGAGCAGCCCCTCAGGGCGTGAGGTGCTGGGCACTGGGCAAATGAGTGCGAGGGACCTGCTGGAGGGGTGTTTCTTTTCTTTTTTTTTAAAATTAATTAATTTATTTTAATTGGAGGCTAATTACTTTACAATATTGTGGTGGTTTTGCCATACATTGACATGAATCCGCCATGGGTGTACATGTGTCCCCATCCTGAACCCCCTCCCACCTCCCTCCCCATCCCATCCCTCTGGGTCATCCCAGTGCACCAGCCCTGAGCGCCCTGTCTCATGCATCGAACCTGGACTGTGCTTCTATAGTAACTCAGGCTCACCGGCCTTTGGCCTGACCATCGTTAACCTGGGGACTTTCTCTGGGCGCCAGTGTCTGTGGGCTCAAGTGAGACATTTGCACTTCCTGATGGTGGATTGGTGTGAAAACATAATCAACTGACATCAGCAGTGGAAGTGAGACACAAGTAAGACTGGAAACTCCAGAAAGTGCTCAATTTTCAATTAGATGTAAATCATCCCACAGCAATAAGAACATCCTGAAGGGTGTTTTGCCTCTTTGAGGAATGAGGAAAAAAAAGGGGGGGAAAGAAAGTGATTGGTATCCCAGTCAAGGCCTGTAAAAACTGACCTCAGTTCTCAAAGAGTGCATGGGAAAAATGTCACGACATATCGCTGATATGTAGAATCAAAAAAAAAAAAAAAAAGTACTAATGAACTTACTTACAAAACAGAAGTAGAGGCATGGATGTGGAAAACAAACTTATGGTCACCAGCGGGTAAGTGGGGAGAAGAATAAATTGGGAGATTGGGATTGACATATACACACTACTATATATAAAGAATCAATAAATAACTGACAAGAATCTGCTGTATAGTACAGGGAATGCCACTAAATACTCTGTAATGGCCTATATGGGAAAAGGATCTAAAAAAGAAAAGAGTAAATATACACGTATGTACAACTGACTGGGAGGCTTCCGTGGTGGTTCAGATAGTAAAGAATCAGCCTGCAGAGCAGGAGATCCGGGTTCGATCTCTGGGTGGGGAAGATCCCCTGGAGAAGGAAATGGCAACCCACTCCAGTATTCTTGCCTAGAGAATCCCATGGACAGAGGAGCCTGGTGGGCTACAGTCCATGGGGTCACAAAGAGTTGGACACGACTGAGCGATTAACACACGCACATGATCGATTCACTTTGCTGCAAACCTGAAATGAACTCACCATTGTAAATCAGCTATACTCCAACAAAATTTTTTAAAAAAACAAAGAAGTATCATGACATGTAGACTTATTCTTATCCTCAACCCAGAACAAACTTATTGTTTAACTGTAAAAATAAAATTTGAAAACTTAAGGAAAAAAATTTACACAGAATCCAATCATTCAACATACCACAATTATTTGCTTTGATGGCTTAGTTTTTATTTACTTGAGCCACTTCTGGTTTAAATTTGAACTCTTAACAACAATTATGATTGCAAAACTATTGGAAAATTTGATCAAAACCCAAAAATAGACAAACTTGAGGTTTTTGAAGAGAATTTCCCCAATTAGTCCCTCGTTTCTAATTTATACAAGCAATGTCTTTCAGAAGGAATTTAAGACATATGAGAAAAATAAATAAATAAAGATACTGATAGTTGAGCATCCACTATTGTATCGATTGTGTGTGCTCACTCAGTAAGTCCTGTCTGACTCTATGTGACCCCATGGACTGCAGCCCACCAGGCTCCTTTGTTCATGGAATTCTCTAGGCAAGAATATTGGAGTGGGTTGCCATTTCCTTCTCCAGGGGATCTTCCCTACTCAAGGACTGAACCCTCGTCTCCTGCATTGGCAAGTGGATTCCTTACCTCTGTGCCATCTTCAGGGGAGGTATAGATCAGTGGCTGTCAACCCCAGAGCAGTTTTGCTTCCCAGGGGATAGTTGGCAATGTTTGCAGATGGTTGTGGTTGTCACAACTTGGAGGAGAAAAGCTTCTACCAGCACTCAAGGGTGTAGACGCTAGGGGTGCTACTCACTGCCCTACAATTCTTAGACTGGCCCCCTCCCCTCTTCCCCCAAAATGAACCGGTTTAAAATTCAATAGAGCTGAGGTTGAGCAACTCTGGTATGGAAACAATTAAGTGATACAAAGACGCATAAGGCACAGTTACTGTTTTTTAGGAAGTCACAAGCTAAATAATTTTCAAAATGCCACCTAATGGAAACAGCCCTGGATCTTCCACACCTCTCTTCCCTGATTTGGCTCAGGTTTCAGATTTATGGAAAAGACAGGAGTTCTGCCATGCTCCTGGGCTAGGCCTTCTGGGGGGGGTGGGCTGGAGCAGGCAGGACGAGGGTCGTGGGGGCGGAGAGGCTGCGGCCCTCGCGCTGGGTGGCTACTTTCTGGAATCTCACGCTACTCTTGGGTGATGGTGGACAAGTAGATTCACTTTTACCTCAGGTTGTCCACTGCTTTGAGATCACCCAAGACTGCCTGGGCCTCAAAGGTAGAGGGACGTGACATGGGGGAGACTTGGCAAGTCCAGTCAGCTCTGGGAGTCTCTGCGGGTCTCCTGTCCTCTGGCTCCCGGCCCCCTTGGGTCCCCTCCCAGCTCCCAGAGCTGAGAGGGACTAACACCCGGGGCCACGTTCCACAGGTGGGCCTCGCCTGGCATTCTGGGTAGGGCCTGGCCCAGGTGAGATGTCTCAAAGCCTACGAACTATGGTTTTGTGGTTACAGGGAATAGTCCTTGCTTCTAGAGATAAATGTTGAAATATTTAGAGATGAAACATTGTGATGTCTGGAATTTGCTTCAGAGTTTGGAAGGTGGGTGTTGGGTGAGCGGGTGAGGTGACAGAAAACAAGATTTGCGAAGAGTCCCAAGGATGATGTGTGGGAGTTTATTGTACTCATTTTTCCTCAGCTTTACTGAAGTATCACTGACAAATAAAAGTAGCATATATTTAAGGTGTACAACATAGTCTTCTGATATACATTGTAAAGGGCTTCCTTGGTGGCTCAGATGGCAAAGAATCTCTCTGCAACTCAGGAGACCTGGGTTCGATCCCTGTATCAGGAAGACCCCCTGCAGAAGGGAATGGCAACCCACTCCAGTATTCTTGCCTGGAGAATTCTATGGACAGAGGAGCCTGACGGGCTACAGTCCATGGGGTCGACATAAATTGTAAAATGCTTACCACAATAGCTTATTAGCATATTCATTACCTTACATGGTTACCATTTGTGTGTGTGTGTTGAGAACATTTAGGAAGTACTCTTTTTCCACTTATGTTTATGTTTGGAATTTTCCATAAAATATCCATAAGCCACGGTTGGTCCTCAAAGCAGAGCAGGGCCTGGTGCAGGTACCAAGTCAAGCGTAGGGACCTCCTAGTTCCCTTTTGGGGAGTATTATTTGATTTCGTTTCTGAGTGCAGGTCCGGGTGCAGAATGAGAGTTTTCAATATCCTCCTGGGTATCTGGAAGTCTGGGGCTCCTGTCAGGTGGATGGGTAGGGTGAGCTGGTGGGAGGGAACAGGGAGGAGGGTCTCAGATGAGCCGGGGAGGAGGAGAAGGAGGGTGGGCCCACCAGGGGCCCACCCCTTAGAGCTGCCGTGGAGCAGGAGGCTGTGGAGCAGACCGAGGAGGCTGAGTCTGGGATCAGGGCTGGGAGGACCCTGCCCTGACCTGGAGGCTGGCCCTGGGGGGAGAGAAAATGCAGTGCGGCATGAAGGGGAGTGAGGGGCAAGGATGGACTGTGATTCTGAGGGTCTGAGCTGGAGCAGGACTCAGGTAGGTGGATGAGGGCAGAAGGGGAGTAGAAGGTTTACTAGCTGTTTCCATCTGTCTGCTACAATCACTGTTTCATGGCTCTCTGTTTGTCCTAGCTCAGGGGCCTCTGCCCTTAAACACCATTTGGCATAGGGAAAGTCTGAGGAGAACTGCAGAAGGGTGTGTACCCAAGGGGCTCTGTAGATGGGGTAAGAGAGAAGGTGGGGGGATTTGACTGTGGGGTCTGTCGTTTAGGTGGGGCAGGAGGGGGACTTTTGCAGAGTCATCCACCATTGCAGAATAAACCACCCCAGGACTTGACTTAAAACAGCAAGCATTTATTGCTGCCTGTGGGGCTGTGTTTGCCTGGGCTCAGCTGGGCGGTTCTTGCGCTGGTCTCACCTGGGGTCTCTCACGCAGTTGTCATAAGATGATGCCTGGAGGTGGAGTCACCCAGGGTCTCCTGGGGCCTGAGGACAGGCGGCCTCTCCATGTCACCTCAAGACTCCCACTTCCCACATGGCTTCCCTGCACCATGTCTCCATGTGGACTTGCTGCAGAGAAGCCAGCCTTTCTGCATGAAGACTCAGGGCTGCCCAGAGTGACAGCAGAAGCCTTTCCAGGGCTTAGCAGGAGACTAGCCCAGACTCACTTCTACTGCTTTCTGACAGTTAAGCAGTCATGGGCCAGCCAGGGGAGGGAAATAAATGTTATGCAATGAAGGAGAGGACAGTGAAGAATTGTGGCCATTAGTTCACCAGAGGGCCCTTATCTGGGGTTAGCTTGGAAGGAGGAGGGAGTTGCAGCCATACTAAGTGACCATACCAAGTGGGTACTTGGTAGCTGTGGGAGATCCCAGAACTACTGTCCCTTGCTCCTTCCCCCTCTTTTCACTGACTTGGACAGGCAAAGGGGGTGATGGTTACACCGTTAGAGGCTTCTCCAGACCTCCCATCAGCTTCTGTGGAATGGTGACATAGGGATCTTTCTGGGACCAGTCCTGGGTCAACTAGTTGACCACCTCACTGTGTCCCATTCTTTAGTCACTCACCTCGCCCAACTCTGAAGCCACACCTGTCCCATGTATCCTCTATGGGGTCAAGCTTTGGCCCCATCCTAGCCTATTTTAGTCTCTTTGGGCTCCTATAACAAAGATACCATAGGCTTGGTGGCTTAGACAGAAAAACATTTGTTCCTCTCAGTTCTGGAGCCTGGGACTCCAAGGTCAAGGAGCCAGAAGATTCAGTGTCTGTTGAGAGTCTTCGTTCTGGTTCATTGATGACCGTCTTCTTGTGTCCTCACCTGGAGGAGGGGAAGAGAGTGCTCTGGGGTCTCTTTCATAAAGACACTAGCCGCCTGATCACTTCCTAAAGGCTCACCACCACGTACCACCACACTGGGGATAGGATTTCAGTATATGAATCTGGCGGGGACACAAACATTCAGACTATAACATGATCCTTTCACTCTCTTCCTTCTGGACCCACAGAAAGGAGGTCCTGGGGTGTGGGAATGACAGCCTGACTCGACTGTAAGTGAGTCTATCAAATAACGGGCCCACAGGCAAATGAGGGGAACGTGGCAGGACACTTGCGATAACGGGACATCTTCCAGCGTCAGCTCTGCTCACAGCATCCGCTGGGTCCTTTGGGCCAGGCGGTGAGGAGACAGCATCTCAAGAGAGCTTGTGGAGTCAGTGTGGATTCGTGGTCTAGTCGGTTCAAGTCCAGGTCAGCTGATGAGGACCGTCTCTCTCCCCACTGGCCCCGTGTCAGTCAGAGGCTCCTGCAGGCAGGCAGGGAGGTGTGTGTAGTGGGAACAGCCGAAGTCCCACCCCTGGACTCGCCAGGGTTTCCTTTCCTTAGTTACAAAGCACCTTCGCTCTGCTGTCCCGGCCAGGCCAGATGTTAGCAATTTTCAAGGTGCAAACGTTTCTCGTTTCATCTTACTTTAATCAAGTTATTTGAGTTCTGTGCACCAAAGGGTCTGGGGAGCTGGATAACCAGGGAAGGGTCCCAGCTGCTGGTAGCCTGGGGTTGGGGGGTGCCAGGGAGGGGCTTCTGTGGGCTGAATGGCTCCTCTGTCCGCTGGCTGGGGAATGGCTGATCCCGGGCTTCACAGGGGAGCAGGTCCCCTGGTTCCTGGGTCTGGAATTGAAATCTGACCGGTTTCCATCAGATTGTTGGCCACCACCCGCTCTGTCCCAGTGCCCAGGTGGGAATGAACACCCCAACACCCCCAGCTCAGCCCTGAGCTCGCCCCTCTCAGCCATATTCCACACACAGGTGGGCTGGGCTGGGAGACATTCCCTGGTAGAGCTTGCCAGATTGCCTTAAGGAAAACAAAGAAAGAATTACGTTCACCTTCAGAGCCGGGCTGGCCGTGGAGACCTGGAGCGGGGCTGGGTGAGATCTCCCCAGAGAGATGGATCTGGTTTCAGTTCTGAGCAGAAGGGTGCTTGGGAGCCCATGCCTGGTTCCCCTGGCTTTGTGAGGATGGGGTGTTTTTCTGTGTCTCATGGAACTCAGTGGAGCTGGATCAGTAAACACCAGGAGGCCCTGGAGAAGCCCTTCTTGACCCGAGGTGGCAGCTCTCAACCTTGGCTGGATGTTGGGATCATTTGGGAAACAAAATCACAGAGGCCACCTTCACTCAGACATTCTGATGAACTAGCCTAGAGTTCGGGCTGGACGAGGACCGCCCCCATGTGACTCCAGTGTGCAGACAAGGCAGAGAACTGCTGCCCTGGCGCCCTGCCCTCCTCCCCTGCCAGTCCTGTGGAGTCTCAGTTTGGGGTCTACGCATGTGGGCGTCCAGGGTGTTGCTGCTTGTCGGCCACTGGGACCTGGACAAGCTCTGTCAGTTCCCAGCACAATCAGACAAGGTGACTCGAGAAGGGCGTCTTAGCTGGAGATGTCCAATGTGCCTCCCGTCCGTAGCCACAGCCACAGAGAGTCGAAGGGTAAAACTTGCAGCTGTCTGTAGATGGCTCAGAAAACCCCTGCAGAAGGGATGTCTCACCACAGCTGGGTCTTTGGACTCTGAGGAAGCAGTCCAGCTTTGGAGGGAGAAGGTGGGGGCTCCAGCCTCCCTCCTTCTACTTTATCTGCTTGGCTTCCTTATCTCGGTAAGTGGCAGCTTTCTGCTTTCAGTTTTGCAGGCTCAAAGTCTTGGCATCATCTTAGATTCCTGTCCTGCTCTCACATACCACGTCTGTTCATCAGCAAACCCTGCTGGCCCCACTATCAGAATATATCCAGGTTCTGACCACGACTCACCACCTCCACTGTTCCCCCGGGCCCTGCCACCTCATGCCATGTGTGAGTTATTGCCTCGGCCTCCTAACTGGGCTCTCTGATTCCACCCTTGACTCTCCACTGTCTGTTTTCAACAAAACAGCCTGAGTGATCCTTTCAAAATGTGATTCGGAGTAGGTTACTCTTCTGCTGAGAAATCTCATTGATTGCCAGGCTTACATCATGTAAACTTCTTACCATGAACCATCAGATCCCACAGAATTTGGGGGTCGCTATCTCATGGACCTCATTGTCTGATACTCTCCCCCTTGTTAACTCCCATCCAGCCCCACTGGCCTCCCTGCTGTTGTTCAAGCTTGTGAAGCACATTGCCACCTCAGGGCCTTTGCACCGGCTGTTCCCTCTGGCTACAGTGCTCTTCTCTTTGATATTTGCACAGCCCATGACCTTACTTCCTCCAGGTTTCTGCTCAGTTGTTGTCTTATCAGAGAGGCTTCCCTGCGCCTTATTTAAAATACTGCCCCCAACCCCATCCTCACCCTCTCATTTTTATCCTCAGAGCTTATCACTACCTGTGAATTTCCTGCTTATGTTTTTGGTTTTTTGGCTCTTGCCAGTAGAATGTATGTGTTCCATAAGAGCAAGTTCACTGCTGTATCGCCAGCCTTGGAAAGGGCCTGAAACACAGCGGGTGCTCAGTAAATATGTGTGGAATAAATTTATGAGGCAGAGCAGCGCGAGAAGATTCTCTAGAAATTCTTCTCCCAGAAGGTCACATGGGCTAGGCCCTGAAGGACCAGGGGTGGCAGGTGGGGAAGCGAGTGGGAGGGCGTGTGCAGCAAAGGGGCCTCGGGCGCGAGGTCAGTCAGAATGTGGGGCGGGGGTGAAGCATCTGGAGAAGGGGCTGGGGGAGCACCACGTTGCCCAGGGGTGACTGACTGACCCTCAGGGCTGCCGGGAGGCTGGGGTGGCTGAGACAAGGGAGGCCTGCAGGCCGTGGGGCTTTATCGTGGTTACTCGGTTTCTCTGCTTGATGCCACAGATCGTGCAACCTCTGGGTTCAGACTTCTTCGCCTCACTCATAAGCCACAGACGTCTTCCTAACCAGGCTGGGCCTGAGATGAGGGCGGAGGGAGAAAGAGAGCAGCGGGTTTTCGTTCTGCCTCTCCCGCGCCGCTCGATGGTGGCCTGAAATGGCAGCCGTCAGCCTTGGAGAGCGTCCCTCCGACCTGCGAGCGTAGCTGGGTTCAGAGCCTCAGTCACCTGGACGGCTGGCGTCTGAGTCCTCAACGCCTCACCACCTCGCGGAGGTCACTGGTGGGAAAGGTGGGCTTTGACAGGCAGCAGGAGTGAACGCAGGGTTTGGTGTATGAGGAGCCGAGTGTGGTGAAGCGCTGAGTGTTTTTGCACTGCTGTGCGATGGTGAGCAAGGCTGGACTTGCTCATCTGCATCTTCATGGTTACTTCCTTCCTCTTCCTCCAGTGACAGAAGTCTTTCTATCAGGCCTTCCTGAGTCCTTACTAGGGCCAAGAGTGTATGTGCTTATCAAATTATCTTCAGTTAAGTTCAGTTCAGTCGCTCAGTCATGTCCGACTCTTCGTAACCCCATGAACCGCAGCACGCCAGGCCTCCCTGTCCATCACCATTTCCGGGAGTCCACCCAAACCCATGTCCATGGAGTCGGTGATACCATCATTATCTTAGTTTTTAAAGTGGAACAGTAACAAAACATTTTTACAGTGAAAGAAACGGAGGTATGAAACGCTTCTTTATGAGGGGTGATGTCAGTAAGACCGGAAGAGTAAGGACTTCGGAAAACCCTCTACTCCGTAGAAGCAATGAGAACGCTGGCAAAAATGATCAGAATCAACTTTTCAAAACTGGAAATGAACCTAAGACTACAAAGCATTCGGGAGCATTTACTTAAGAAGAATGGCTGGGATTTAGTAAGAGCAATGAGCCTTGTGGTGTTTTCACTTCCGTCAGAACTAGTGAACAGGCTCAGGAAGGTTGCCATACAAAAGATCAATATACAAGACTCAATCGTGGGCTTCCCTGGGGGCTCAGCGGTGAGGAATCCGCCTGCTAATGCAGGAGACACGGGTTCAGCCCCTGATCAGGGAATATCCCACATGCTGTGCAGCAACTAAACCTGTGAGCCGAGACTACTGAAGGTCGCATGCTGAGGCCGTGCTCCACAAGAGAAGCCACTGCAGTAGAAGCCTGCTCACCGCAACTAGAGAAGAGCCTCACAGCAATGAAGACTCAGCACAGCCAAAAATAAATTAATAAATTAATCAAAAACCCCTCAGGTGTATTTCTGTACATGAGCAATGAACAATCTGAAAATAAAAAACTAAGAAAGTATTTTCACATACAATAGCATCAAACAGAATAAAATACTTAGGAATAAAAAAAGAATTACAAGTCTTATACACTGAAGACTAAAAAGTCTTGCCAAAAGAAATGAAGTCGTCAAAAGATAGAAACACATCTTGTGTTCATGAAGACTTAACCTTGTTCAATGGTGGGACTCCTCAAAGTGACCTACAGATTTAACGCAATCCCTACTAAAATCCCAGATTTTTTTTTTTTTCCTCTAGAAATGACAACAAACTGATCATAACATTCAAATGGAGATGTAAGGGACCTGCTGCTGCTGCTGCTGCTGCTAAGTCGCTTCAGTCGTGTCCGACTCTGTGCGACCCCATAGACGGCAGCCCAGCAGGCTCCCCTGTCCCTGGGATTCTCCAGGCAAGAATACTGGAGTGGGTTGCCATTTCCTTCTCCAATACATGCACGCATGTTAAGTCGCTTTAGTCATGTCTGACTCTGTGCGACCTCATGGACAGCAACCCACCAGGCTCCTCTGTCCACGGAATTCTCTAGGCAAGAATACTGGAGTGGGTTGCCATTTCCTTCTCCATAAGGGACCTAGAACAGCAAAAATTTTCTAAAAGAGGACAAAGTTGGAGCTCTCATATTTTTCATTTTCAAAAATTACTACAAAGCTATAGTAATTAAAACCAGTAACATAAGGGTAATCAGATACATCATTGGAATAGAACTGATGGTCTGGGAATAAACTCACATTTTCATGGTCAATTAATTTTTGACTAAGATTCCAGGACAATTCAATTGAGAAAGAATTCTCTTCAACTAGCAGTTCTGGGAAAACTGAATATCCACATGTAAAGTGTGAAGTTGTATGCCCACCTCACACCATACACAAAATTTAACTCAAAATGGATCAAAGATCTAAGTGTAAGAGCTAAAACTATAAAACTCTTAGAAGACAACATAAGCACAAATCTTCATAAACTTGGTTAAGCAGTGGTTTCTCAGATATGACATCCAAAGCTCGAGTAACCAAAGAAAAAAATAGATAAATCAGACCTCAAAATTTAAAAATAGAGAATTTCATGGTGGGCCAGTGATTAAGACTCTGGGTTCCCAATGCAGGGGACATGGGATTGATCCCCACTTGGTGAGCTTTCAGAAGCCACATGGTATGGCTAAAAAAAATTTTTTAACTTTTTTGCTTCAAAGGGCACTATCAAGAAAGTGCAGACAACTCAGAGAATGAAGGAAATGATTGCAAATCATAATATTTCTGATATTAGTCCAATATCCAGAATATTTAAAGAATTCTTACAACTCAACAACAAAAACTCAGTTAAACAATAGGAAACAGATTTGAACAGATATTTCTCCCCAGAAGATATGCAAATGCCAATAAGCACGTGGAAAAATCCTCTATATCACTTGTCACTGTGCCTGTGTACTCAGTCCTCTCTGACTCTTTGGGAGCCCATGGACGAGTGACCCGCCAGGATCCCATGGACTAGTGACTCACCAGGATCCTCTGTCCATGGGATTTTCCTAAGCTAGGATCAAACCTGAGTCTCCTGTGTCTCTCCCATTGGCAGGCAGATTCGTTACCACTGAGGCACCTGGGAAGTCACTGCTGCCGCCGCCAAGTCGCTTCAGTCGTGTCTGACTCTGTGCGACCCCAGAGACGGCAGCCCACCAGGCTCCCCCGTCCCTGGGATTCTCCAGGCAAGAACACTGGAGTGGGTTGCCATCTCCTTCTCCAATGCATGAAAGTGAAAAGTGAAAGGGAAGTCGCTCAGTTGTGTCCGACTCTTCGCGACCCCATGGACTGCAGTCCACCAGGCTCCTCCGTCCATGGGATTTTCCAGGCAAGAGGACTGGAGTGGGGTGCCATTGCCTTCTCTGTAGGAAGTCACTGGGAAAATGCAAGTCAAAACCGCAGTGAGATACCACTTCACATCCTCTAGGATGGCTATAGTCAAAGAGACAGAAAATAGCAAGCGTTGGAAAGGATGTGGAGAAACTGGAGCCCTCATCTTGCTGGTGAGAATGTAAAATGGTAGGTACAGCTGTTTTGGAAAACAGTTGGACAGTTTCTCAAAAGTAAAAACATAGAGTTACAATATGACCTAGCAATTTCACTCTTAGTTACGTATCTCAGAGAACTAAAAGCATATGTCCACACAAAAGAATTGCACAAGAATCTTCACAGCAGTATTATTCATACTGGCCCAAAATGGAACAGTCCAAATGTCCATCAACTGGTGAATGGATAGACAAAATGTTTGTATAATTGAATATCATTTGGGCATAAAAAGGAGTAGTGATCTATGACATGACATGCATGAATCTTAAAAACATTGTGGTACGTGAAAGAAATGAAAAAAGGTACCATATCGCTTGAAAGCATGTGTAAGAAATGTCCAAAATAGGAGACTCTGTTGAGACAGAAAGTATAGATTAGTGATGCCAGGGACGAGGGGAAAGGACAATGGGGAATGATTACTAAGTATGGGATTTTCTTTTGGGATGATGAGAATATTCTTGAATTAGTTAGTGATGATGTTTGCCTTATTGTCTGAATATACTCCAAACCACAGAACTGCTTTAAAAGGTTGAATTTTATGGTATGTGAATTTTACCTGAATAGGAATGTATTTTTAAAACTTCCCTGGGACAGAAAATTAGACTTCCCAAGTGGCACTAGAGGTAAAAAGAATCTGGCTGCCGATGCAGGAGATACGAGATACAGGTTCAATCCCTGGGTTGGGAAGATCCCCTGGAGGAGGAAATGCCATCCTACTCCTATATTCCTGCCTGGAAAATCCTATGGACAGAGGATCCTGGTGGGCTACAGTCCCTACTGTTGCAAAGAACTGCCCATGACCGAGCACAGCACACGGGGCAGAAAACTAGTTAGTATAGGAGATGCGATTTCATAAGCTTAATGACTTTTTTTTTTTTTTCCCAAGACGTCTGTACCTTGCTAAGCAGCATGTGGTCCCTTGGAAATTCCTCAGGTGCCCAAAGAATTAGTCTCTGTGGGTCTCACCGTGTCTTCCGGGTACAGCAGCCTGAATGTCTGCTTGTCACCAGGGTCTGACCTGGACCCAAGGGCATCCTTGCGCTTCCCACTAGTAAGATTTGGTTTTAGGGTCAAGCTTTGGTATCTGATTTGCTCTTCTCCTGGGATAAAATCCTTTCCAGAAGGTCCCTCATCTCTCCTGTAAGTGGGTTGCAAGTGGGTCTAGGCTGCCACACTTACCAGACGTGACAGAATTCCTGCTTAGGCTGAAGCTGAATCTCTACCTCGGCCACACTGTTATTACTGCGGGTACTAATATGACCCCTGGAAATCTCCTTTCCCTGAGATATTTTAAATAGGGTAGACTTTTCCTGCTTCAACCCATCCACCCCTCACTGCCCACTGAGTTACCTTATTGATGCATCCATCCATCCATCCCACTGACTAATCCATGCTGTGCCAGGTTCTTTGCAAAAGTACGATTTTATGTGGGTTTGGGAACATGGACCGGACTGATGTTTTTCTAAGCCTTCTAGAGACTGATGAATCTAGAGGTCTTACTGGATTGTGCGTAGGGCTGAGATGTTTGGCAGCCACGATGAGCAGCCAGGAGTCCCAGACAGCTTCACAATGACCAGGACCGTTCCTATCCTCCCTGAGAATTTCTTTCTTTTCTTATTGCCATAGAGCAAGCCATTTTCAACAAAAAGGCTTGCAAATGGCAGTGCTCCTCCCCGAGGGCTCCTTGTGCATGGCACAGACCTTTCATCACCAGCCTGACTTGTAATCTTGGGTAGAAGAAGTTTCTCAAGGAGGAATAAACATGCAAAGCAAAACAGAACGGCCACATGAAGTCCCTCCAAGTAAGGAGCTGTGTTCTATTGAGCCGTCACAACTCTGGGCCCCCGGCTGGCCTGGGCCACCCCTGGCTTTCCCCATCACCCCCTCCCCCCGGCCAGTCGGGGCTGCAGCTAGCAGCTGAGCGGCCCAGAAGGCCACCCTGGAGGCTCCAAGGAGAACGCTGCTTCTCAGGGCCGGACAGAGGAGCCACGCAGACAGCCACCTCTGCTGCCCCTGGGACAGTCCGGCTTCAGGCTGTGACTCAGACCACGCTCACCCCCCGGCCCTCCCGACTACCTGTCGTGGAAGGCCAGCCCACGTTCCGCCTCCCAGGACCCCCGTGCCCCGCACCCCACAGCTCTTCAAGTTTCCTGCTTTTTTGGGGGCCAGACTGAAGGCGACGGAGACGGGACTCCTGTTCTTTTTTTTTTTTTGGGACTCCTGTTCTTACGCACGGCAGGCAAGGCAGACCCGGGGACAGTGGTAACACGGCCCGCTCAGCCCCTGAGACTGTGGTCACCGTGATCGCTGTGCCTGCCGTGTGCACCTCCCCCTCCCTCAGTCTGCAGGCTGGCTTTTCTTTTCTCTTTTAGAGTAGCCAGGCTGTCTTTGCTTCTTTTTTATTAAAAACTTTTCCAAAACTTGAATGATTCTTTGCATCCTATAGTGCTTTAGGCTTTTCAAAAGTTTCACAGGCATGATGATGTCATGCAATCTGTAATAACCCTTTCTCCCCCTCGCCTGGCCTCTGTGTTGCCTGGCCTCTGTGTTGCCTCGCCCACCATTCCTTGCCCCACTAGCTTGTTTTCTATGAGTCTGCTTCGTTTTTGTTTTATTCACTGGTTTGCTGTATTAAAATAAAAAAAAATTTTTTTGGAGTATCGTTGATTCATGATGCTGTGTTGTATTTTTTAGATTCCTGGTTGTCTTCGCTTTTGATGTGCAATGGTAATAAGAATAGTAGCTCTATCATGAAATTGTGAGCATTTAGTAAGTTTCTGCAAAGTGCTTAGGAAGTGCCTGGCCCTTGGGAAGATTAAGTTGTTAAGTTGTGTCCAACTCTGCGACCCCATGGACTGTAGCACATCAGGCTTCCCTGGCCTTCAGCATCTCCTGGAGTTTGCTCAAACTTGTGTCCATTGAGTTGGTGATACCATCCAACCATTTTATCCTCTGTAACCCCTTCTTCCTCCTGTCCTCAATGTTTCCCAGCATCAAGGTCTTTTCCAATGAGTTGGCTCTTTGAGTCAGGTGTCCAAAGTATCGGAGCTTCAGCTTCAGCATCAGTCCTGCCAATGAATATTCAGGACTGATTTCTTTTAGGATGGACTGGGTTTGATCTCTTTGCTGTCCAAGGGACTCTCAAGAGTCTTCTCCAGCATCACAGTTTGAAAGTATCACTTCCTTGGTGCTCAGCCTTCTTTATGGTGATCTGGCTCTCACATCCGTACATGACTACTGGAAAAACCATAGTTTTGACCATAGCTTTGACCATACAGACCTTTGTCAGCAAAGTAATGTCTCTGCTTTTTAATATGCTGTCTAGGTTTGTCATAGCTTTTCTTCCAAGGAGCGAGTATCTTTTAATTTCATGGCTGCAGTTACCATCACGATGTATTTTAGATGAGAGTCAGCTATAATTATTTTGTTTAATAATAATTTTTATTATTCACTCAGTATATTCCAGAACATGGCAGTCTGGAATAAGCCTTCTAAGACTCCTCAGTCACCCCGAAAGGGAGTGAGTAAGGGGACCAGTTTCTTCGAGGGACATCTGAACACCTGGCTGAGTCGGGGCTTCTCCCCTGGGTTTGAGGAAGGGGCACAGGTGAGGAAGACTTCCCAGACAGACTTTATTACTGTCTTTATTTATTTATTTCAGTCTTTATTTTAAAAGCAGTTCTAGTGCTAACAGCTCCCAAAGGGGAGCCTGCGGCTGCCGTGCGAACTACTGGGAAGCCCTACTGAGAAAGGCCGGCTCGCCGCCCCTCAGCCAGAGGCAAGACAAAACTCTGACCAGGAAATGCAGCAGGACCGCAGCCGAGGCTGAGTGGCTGCCCATTGTCTGCCCCGCCCTCTGCTCCCGCCTCCAGCTGCTCCGCCTGCCATTTTCCTTTATTTTGTGCCCGCTTCATTCCTCCTGAGGGACAGTCTGCACCTGTTCTGAGGTGTTTGGCTAAGCCTAAGGACATGGAACAACAGACTGGTTCCAAATAGGAAAAGGAGTACGTCAAGGCTGTATATTGTCACCCTGCTTATTTAACTTATATGCAGAGTACATCATGAGAAATGCTGGGCTGGAAGAACACAAGCTGGAATCAAGATTGCCGGGAGAAATATCAATAACCTTAGATATGCAGATAACACCACCCTTATGGCAGAAAGTGAAGAGGAACTAAAAAGCCTCTTGATGAAAGTGAAAGAGGAGAGTGAAAAAGTTGGCTTAAAGCTCAACATTCAGAAAACAAAGATCATGGCATCTGGTCCCATCACTTCATGGGAAATAGATGGGGAAACAGAGGAAACAGTGTCAGACTTTGTTTTTTGGGCTCCAAAATCACTGCAGATGGTGACTGCAGCCATGACATTAAAAGACGCTTACTCCTTGGAAGGAAAGTTATGACCCACCTAGATAACATATTGAAAAGCAGAGACAGTACTTTGCCAACAAAGGTCCATCTAGTCAAGGCTATGGTTTTTCCAGTGATCATGTATGGATGTGAGAGTTGGACTGTGAAGAAGGTTGAGCGCCAAAGAATTGATGCTTTTGAACTGTGGTGTTGGAGAAGACTCTTGAGAGTCCCTTGGACTGCAAGGAGATCCAACCAGTCCATTCTAAAGGAGATCAGCCCTGGGTGTTCTTTGGAAGGAATGATACTAAAGCTGAAACTCCAGTACTTTGGCCACCTCATGCGAAGAGCTGACTCATTGGAAAAGACTCTGATGCTGGGAGGGATTGGGGGCAGGAAGAAAAGGGGATGACAGAGGATGAGATGGCTGGATGGCATCACTAACTCGATGGACATGAGTTTGAGTGAACTCCAGGAGATGGTGATGGACAGGGAGGCCTGGCATGCTGCAATTCATGGGGTCGCAAAGAGTCGGACACGACTGAGTGACTGAACTGAACTGAACTGAAGGAGTCTTCCCTAGTGGCTCAGTCGGTAAAGTATCTAGGAGACCCAGGTTCGATCCCGGGTCAGGAAAGATCCCCTGGAGGAGGAAATGGCAACCCACTCCAATATTCTTGCCTGGAGAATCCCATGGACAGAGGAGCCTGCAGCCAGGGGGTGGGGGGGGACAGGGCTTGGGGCGCTATAGTCCACAGGGTAGCAGAGTTGGACATGACTTAGTGACTAAACCACCACCAAGGATATCCTGGTCCCCAAACGAAATTGGTCAAAGAGACCCTGACCTTCCAAGGGGCCACGTCCGTCTCTGGGACTAAGACCAAACGTCGGTCGAGCTGGACTCACTTTCTGCTTATGATGTGCTTTCATGACTTCCATCTTCACGTGAACCCTGAGATATGGAATTATTACCCTCATCTCAGAGGGGAGAAAAGGGATGCTCAGGGAGACCAGGAAAGTTGCCTAAAGTCACAGAGCTGACAGGAGCAGGTCTAGAAATCCACTGTGATCCCACAGACGCTGAGCGCGCGCCACACAGAGCAGAGTGTGGGTTTCTTGGGTGCTGTTCGTGGCTGGGGATGGGTTTGACCATGGAAAACAGGGTGCATGTTCTCATCACAAACATCAGCCTCCCCCTGCCTTCCGTGCTTGTCCATGGGCTCGTCTGACTCACAGTCTTTCAGGGTACCAGCCACGAGATCTCTTCACAGGAGACCTGGGTGGGGCAGGCTGATTTGGTGGTGTCCAAAGGAGAATGTCATGGGGAGGAGCTGAAGTGGTTTTACGAGAGACATTGATGACTTGGTCTTTATTTATAAGCCCTGGGGGACGGCAGTGATGAAGGGGAGGGAGGTCACTGGCAGAGCGAGGATCAGGAAATGCGTAACTGATTCTCCTTATACATGTGGTGATGGATGTCAACTAGACATTATGGTGATCATTTTGCAATAATACGTATATTGAATCATTATGTTGTACACCTGAAACTAATATAATGATATATGTCAATTACATCTCAAAAAAAAAAAAAAAACAGAACAAAACCTTGATTGTCCTTAGAAGAGTAAAAAAGAGCTGTTTTTAAGAGGTCACTTTCATTTTTCAGAGGCACTTGCTTTTTATAGTACTGAGACAATATTAAGGGCTTTTAGAAACTTACATAACAACTTCTTTCTAAAGACTGAACTATAGACACTTTAGAGAACAACCCAGTGGAAGCGAGCTCAGTACTCTTGTTGCACAGGAGGAATGTTCTGAGTTGAAGAGGTTCACTCTGATCTTATTTCGGGCCTCAGCAGGATGGAACTCGAGAAGTCCACAGGTCTTTGCACTTGGACTTCCCCCTGGCTTGCTGGGCTGCCCACATGGACCCAGACCAGCTCTGCCTCTGCTGGGAGGGAAGTGGCTTCCAGCAGATGCTGCGGCCTCTCAGGGGTGGGTGTAAGTTCTCTTTTGAAAGTCCCCTAGCCCAGGGGGGTTAGTGGTAAAGGACCCGCCTGCCAATGCAGGAGACATAAGGGACTCGGGTTCTATCCTTGGGTCAGGAAGGTCCCCTGGACAAGGAAATGGCAACCCACTCCAGTATTCTTGCCTGGAGAATCCCATGGACAGAGGAGCCTGGTGGGTACAGTCCACTGGGCCACAGAGTCGGACAGGACTGAAGCAACTTAGCATGAATGCACACACAGCCCAGGGCGAGAGTTCTTCTCTTGGTAAACGGAACAGGGCGTAAAAAGAATCTTATTTGTTCACTTCACCAGGGACATGGTTCAGGGACTGTGGAGTAGGTAGGTTTCCTACTACCCAGGTGAAAGGCCTTGCCTTTGGGTGGAAGACCCTTGATCAGGGCTAGAGAATCCCCACCTGATCATGTCTGCAGCACCTGCTTCTGTTGAAACCCGGATGTCAGAAAGGCAGTGTTCCCTTAAGACGGGCGAAATACAGGTGGAAAGCTGATGTCTCTACAAAAGCAAGATGCAAGAGAACCAAATCACCACCCACACACACGGTGGAAGCGTTCAGTGGGCAGCAGAAGATCAAATACATACCCTCTCATGTGGCCACGTCTTGTGCCCTCACGGGGTGCCCCAGGCCCCGTCTCTGCTTGGGTGATGCTCCATGTGGCGAGCATTCCCCATCCCCTTCCTTGCCTCCCTCCCTCACAGTCCTGTCTGAAGACCTTCATCTCTGCCTGTGAGTGAGGGATTCAAGCCAAGATGAGCGTGAGGGACGGCCTCCCAGGGCTATTTGTATTTAAAAAGAGGAGCCCTTCTTGCTGAGAAACCCCTCTCTAAAGACAGACTTCAGACATGAGGGGGCAAGAAGCCAGGCCAGCTGTGCAGAGCTGCACTCCTGCCAAGTGACTGAATGTCTGCTTTCAAGCGGGTCTGTGGAGCTGTGCGTCCCCCACCTCTGCAGCGCGCGCTCCTCTCCTCCAGCGTGCAGGAAAGGTCAGCGCAAAAGAGAGACGCCTCTGTTCAGGCGCCACACATTTTTGTACTCCAGCCCGCCATGTACGGACATGCATGATCTATCCGCCTGGAAACGAGTTGTTCAGAAGCATCTGGGCCCCAAAGGACGCTTTTCAGATAATAGACGTGTCTTTGTTCACTGTGAAACAAACAGCTCTATTTCCTGGTCCGTGTGTCTGTTAACTAAGCCTTAGGCCTTCCTGGGTACCCCGTCAACCACCCTTTACAGTACATGTGCGTGCCACCTGGAGTCTGGGCATCCTGAGACCCTGGGATGCCTCAGCAGCTCTGGGGTCTATGGGAACCCACCATCCCAGGTGGCAAAGCCAACGCTGGTCAACAGGCTGCTTCCTCCAGTGTGGACACTTACGGGGTTGGCCAAAAAGTTCATTCGAAACACCTAAACTTTTTGGCCAACCCAATATTTCCACTGGTCCACAAATGCTCCTTTCTAGGCCAGTGTTTTCAGGGCTGAATTTCACACGGGCCAGAAAATCTTTTGTGAAAGGAAACAGACCACCCAGTTTTGTCGACCCTCACTCTATTCCTTGAGTCGGATGACGGATGACTTCTTAGTGATGAGTTCCGAAATGAAGACATGATCAGTCTCACTGAATTCGCATCAACATTTTATTCTTATAAATACGGAGCATTTGCAAATCCAACTCTAACGTCTTGAGTAAGGACACTTATTTTTCTTCCAGTTTCAATGAATGAGGCTTCAAGTGTGGCATCATGAGACCAGTTACACAAAGGACTCTTGACAGGCTCATTACTTTCTCGCCACATTCCAGCAGGCATGACAGACACACTAGCTTTGGGATGCTCAGACTGACAATTTCCTCCCATTTCAGGTCAGGCTCCAGTTACTGTTACGAATGCCTCAGAGCTGCATGTAATTTCAATAAATCTTTATATTCTGGAAGTCCTCTGGGGTCAAATCTACCGTCTTGGGAGTCAGAGTCTGTTGACAAACACTGTGATTATTCCTATAGGGAGAAGGGCTGATGGCTCCAAAGCCCTTTCACTGAAGCCCGTGAGAAGAGGGAAGGGTCAGGGCGCCTTTGGAGCCTGTTGGGGTCCAGGGGGTGGGGGCATGGGTGGTCACCCACGCATGACAGGTCCGCTGAGGAGATTTCTTACTGCAGAACACGACATTCTAGCCACCCTCTGGACCCAAACCACCTTAAAAGAGTGTTATACTTGGTTCTGAGTGGTCATATACCACAAGTGCCACTCAATTTTAAAATTACGTAACCCTGGCATTCCAAAGCCCACGGGCATGGCTGTGCCAGAAGAGATGAGGTCTCTGTTTAAAGGTGAAAGCCCCAGATGGGGCTTAGTCTCAAAAAAAAAAAAAACAAAAAAAAAACCTGTCAAATCACTCTCATCTTGAGAGTCTACTTGGCAAGCATTTTTTTCTCCTCTGGAGGAGGTTTTTGTTTACAGGATTTAACAATTGAAGAAAAAAAACCCCACACACAATTGTGCATTGTTCATTGCGGCACAAAGGTCGGCTCTCAGCACACAGTGGGTTTCCAATTCCTGATCCTTTTTGATCCCATTGTGTAGATCGGCAGATATGGAATTTTATTTTATGGCTGCAAAATGAAAAGCAAGAGACAATGGGCAGAAATCTTGTGAATCACGATCCTACAGAACTATCTGCCCAGTTGCTGGGCAGAAAAGTCCCTCTTGTCCAATTCTAACGGTGTTTACATAACTTTTAGAATGCATATTCACTCAGTAACACATTTTTTTAGGGTGATTGATCTAGGTGCCCAAAGCCTCTGTCTCAAAGGGGCTAAAATACGTGTGGGGCTGAGACAATGAGGAGGCTGAGAAATGAGGACGAATCCCCTCTTGTAAGACGTAGGGGACAAAGTCAATTCACTGTAGGAGATAAAGGAGCATGAGACTGCAGCGCTGCAGATCACTTTGTCCAACCCTTTTTATTCAGAGATGAAGCAACTGAGGCCCACAAGCAACTAGCCCAAGACTGCACACGTATTGATATTAATAATTCATGGCCGAACAGCATCGACAACTTCCTTCTTACCAGTCTACCCTGTTTGGAAATCCTCCCACTACAGACCAGGGGAATTATTTTCCATTACTTACAATACTTCTGCCACAGCATATCTTAGAAAAAAACATAAAGAAGAGGCAACAGGTAAGAACTTTATGATATAACCCTGATGAGAAATTGGTAGCGAATTCAACAATTCATTTAAGTATTTGAAAAAGCTATATGTTACTGGTTGGAATACCTTTTTTTAAAAAGGGACATTTTTTCCTTAATAAGGTGAAATCATGTGCAATTTATTCAATACAAGTGGCCATGTGGCTGCTCCTGAAATGCAACTCCAGGAAAAAAAAATATAGGCACAGGAGGTGTCAGCTTAGACTTGTCATCTCTCTTATAAAGGTGATGGTTGGAAACAAACAGAAATGCAACAAATAATGCTCCTTGGTCCCCCCAAATCTCTTTGCTCTGCTCCCTGAGGAATTTCACTCTGGCCGATCTGACAGGAACAGGAAGAAGCCAGGTGGAGCCGGCGTTTGGAGCCCCCAGAGATGCATTTCAGGAACACTGACCACGCGGTCCAGGGAACACCACTCCTCAGGGGCTTTCAAAGCCCCTGAGTTTGTTTAGAGAAAACCCTGCCGGCATTGATGGATTTCTCCTCCTGATAGTTTGCAGGAGAGGGTGTAAAGAATTAAATGATTCATTCCAAACATGTGCTAGACGCAGGGACCCTTGCTCAGACCCTTTTCCCGCGGGTGCGCTCGAGCCGCACATGCGTGATGAGGTCCTCTTGAGGGCGCTCACAAAGGACCCCGGGGGTGGCGTGGGGAGACGCATCCTTCGCCCTGAGACTCACGGCTTTCATTCCTCCTGGCCGGTCAGGATGACAATGGACCTTCTCAGCGTTATGTGGGCTCCCTGAGGACGGGTTTAGCCGCCTTTCAGTGGAACAAACCCCCCTACCCCCCCCACACCGAGGCGCACAATGCGGTTATTATAACGCCCTGGCCCTAAGAAGGGCCTGGGAACAGCTTAGAGTGGCCTATAATTAAGTTCACTTAATAATAAAGACACAACTTCTTAGGTATTTATTGCAAGAAGCGAAAAGAAGCCTGTCATCTTCTCACTCTCTACTCCCCTCCCCCACCCTCCTTCCCTTTTACAAATCAGGAAAGGCAGAGAGTTATACATTTTTTTAAAAATAACTTTTGCAAAGGCTGTCTGGCCAGTGGGGAAAGGGAAATTAAATTACTTGAGAACATTCTTTCCACGTTTAAAAAAAAAAAAAAGGCTTCTGCTTATTCAGGTAGTTAACTCATGGGGAGGATTGTTAAAAGGCTGTTCCATCAACCACTCTTCGATTCAACTTCCAAAGGCTTTCAGGGGCTGTGACCCTCCAGCAAAGGGGCATCCCTAGGGATGAAGCTGCCATTTAGAAGGGCACTTCCTCAAGCCGCCGCTGTGCCCAGGAAGGATCCATGGGGAGCGTCCCTCCAGCAGGGCCCCATGTTCTTGGTCCCCACCCCTCCTCCAAGCACTCAATTGTGCAGCTAGTTTCCAAGTAGTGGGAAGAGGACACAGCGCCAGGAAATGTGGTCAGTTTGCAAGAACAAAGCATGAGAGGGGGCAGCCCAGGGTCACAGCTCTGCCCCTGTCTGGCTGAGTGTGCCTGTTTTCTTGAATTTCCCTGAGGCTCAGTGTCCTTTGTAAAATGAGGATGTTAGTAGTACAAGTGTTAGTGGTTCAGTCGTATCGGACTTTGTGACACTATGAACTGTAGCCGCCAGGCTCCTCTGTCTGTGGAATTCTCCAGGCAATGGGCTGGGTATCCATTCCCTTCTCGAGGGGATCTTTCTGACTCAGGGATCAAACCCGGGTCTCCTGCATTGCAGGCAGATTCTTTACTGTCTCAGCCACAGGTACAATGAGTAATGAATAGTCTTAAGTTCTCTGAGCCTCACTTCTTTTATCTGTAAAATGAGGTTAAAAAGTAACCTATTTTACATGCATTGTTGGGATAACTGAAAGGAGTAATGTATGAAATTGCTTAGCATACGTGGTACATAGTGATCAGTAAATGCTAGCTGCCATTCTTATTATTATCATTATTCCTGTTATTAATGCAATTGTATTTTTAAAGATACTTATTGGATTGAAATCGTTTGCATCATTGGATGATTCAATACACAGAGCAGGCGTCTGTCTTGAGAAACAAGACAAGCCATGCAAACTGGCTGGGCAATACTGCATGGGAATAGCTGATTGCTTTTATTTCTTTGGTAGGGAGATGGGGTGGTGAAACACATGAGGGTCATCATTTCTTTGCTGTAATTGATTAAATGAAATGAACTGTACAGTTCCCACCATGTAGGGGTGAATAAGATAACATTAATAACAAGACTAGTCTTTTCAGCTTGTCATAAGAAAGCACACGCATATTGGTGCTCCCAGCATTTTGGACTTTGCCATCAGTGATGAAGAGAAACTTTTATTACATGGTTGAAAAGAGGCTGACTTCTGCTGGAACATTTGATTAAAAAAAAACACACACACTGGACATCGAGCCTATTGATAAGTAAAGGTCAGCCCAAGAGAGGGTGGGAATGAGGTACATTTTGGGGAAATAAAAAAGAATGAGGCTTATAAAAAGAAACAAATTTGAGTCAGTTGAGTTGAGATGGATGGACCTGGAGCCTGTTACACAGAATGAAGTAAATCAGAAAGAGAAAAACAAATACCACATATTAACACATATATATGGAATCTAGAAAAATAGTACCGATGAACCGATTCACAGGGCAGGAGTAGAGAACACACGCGTGGACACAGTGGGGAGAGGGTGGGGCGGGCTGAGAGAGAGGCATTGGCAGAAACACACTGCCATGGGCAGCTAGTGGGGTTCGGAGGCATCACTGACCGACGGGCACGAGTCTGGGCAAGCTCCGTGAGACGGCGAAGGACAGGGAAGCCCGGCGTGCTGGGACCATGGGGTCGCAAAGTCAGACGCGACCGAGTGAGTGAACAGCAAGTGGGAATGTGCTGTGTGACAGGGAGCCCGACCTGGAGCTCGGTGGTGGCCTAGAGGGGTGGGGTGGGGGTGGGGTAGGAGGGAGGCTCACGAGGGAGGGGATATATGATTCGTAATGCTCCTTCACACTGTTGTACGGCGGGAACCAACACAACATCGTAAAGCAATTATCCTCCAATTAGAAATGAATTTTAAAAAAAGGAACGAGGCTGCTTTTTAAATAGCTAAAGAAATCTCCAGTTACCATTCAGCTCAAACATAGTGCCTTGTTTTCACTTTGTTTTATGTAAAAAAAACAATAAGCATTTGGAGGTACTACATTTTGGACACCTAAATGGAGGACTGTGAAACTCTGAGAAGCCCTGAAGGAGAAGAGACAGGAAACTCAAGGCAAGACATCCTTTATCCTCCCGATCCCAGCAGCATTTGCTCTTTATTCTTTAAAAAGCCTTTTAAAAGTCACATGGGAAAGGAAGCACTCCAAGGATCTTTCGATTCCTTTTGGTTTTGGCTAAGACAATGAAATTATTGAGAAAACCCAACCTTTTATAGAATACTGCTGTTGAAAGGACTTTTGAGTGGGTTGAATACTATCAAATCATTGTTTGTTGGGCAATACAGAGCGGAGGAAAAAAATAAAAATAATTACTGAACAGGAGCGGATTCGGTGGGTTTGCATAGAGCTGCATTCCAGTGTCAGAATGTGGCATCAAAGGCTTTGTTTACTACGGTCACTTTTTTTATCCTAAGTGACCAGGTGATGCATTAAGGCAACAGCAAGGTTCTTTTCATCCCTCAGGGTTTTGGAAACAGACCATGCTCCACCATTCTCAAACCACCTTCCGTTAACCCTGGCCTTTCACATAATGCAGGTCAACTCGCTTCCTCTGGTGATCACACATCAGTGGTGCACGGGCCTCACTCTGGCTGCTTCTCTGAATTCTGATTACTTAGCAAGTGCAGGAAGGCTCAGGAATGTCAGAATTACCCGGTCATTGCACGCAGACACTGGATAGACCTCTTCTTTTCTTCAGGATACTCTTTCTTTGTATCTTATTTCAAATCCCAGGGTCATCAGGGTGATAAGGGCACTTCTTAAACACTGGACAGCATGGTGGAGGTGAAAATCTGTTGTAAAATCTGAGGGATGTCCTTGGTGTCCATGGCAACGAAAGACCGGCCCGCTGGTAGAGTTCTCTGAAGCCTGTCAGGATGCATGGGGAAAGAAAATTACCATCGCAAACCAGGGCGCCCCTTCCACCTCTGGCCTCTGCAGACCTCAGCATCCGAATGGTTTCTTGGGAAGGGAACTTCTCACTTTTTAATATCTTGCCCCTGCTTGCAGTGGAACTGGCTGTTGCTAGGCAACAGAGAGCTACAGAGAGAGGCTCGCTGGAAGCACTGAACTGAAAGAAAGGTCTTTTCAGTGAGAAAATTGGGGAATTTGCAAGGCAAAAAATGCTCTCCCTTTTATGACGGTCGTTTCCTGGTATTTTATATTCCCTTGGCAGAACAGAGCCCTCGGGATCAATCTGGGACTTAGCTCACCTAGATTCAGAGAACGTGTTGGCCTCACACTGTCCTACTAACTGCCTTCCTGCCTTAGAAAAACAGGCTTCAAGAAAAGTTGTCCAGCCAAACCTCAACTGGTTCTTTCTCTCTTCCTCTTGAGTTCTCTCTCTCCTCTCTCTCCCTTTCTCTTTTCTGCCCCACATCATACAATGTGAAACATAATCTGACTTACGCAATGCCTGCTTTGATGACACTGAGGTTATATGGGCTTATGTTAATTTTTTTAAATGCCAAGTTATCATTCGGAACAAAGGGCCATTTTTGGAGGCAGTAAAAGTACAAGACACAGCTCTATCCCAAAGAACGCCTCCTTTCACTGTGCCAGCAGAGTTTGGTTTTGGAATGACATTTAATAAAAGTCCACTCTCCTGTGCAGTATCATGCATTTGGCATGCCTGGTAGACCAGCTAATTCTGCAATGTATCTCCTGCCAGTGGATGTTGGATCATTTCCCCAGGAAACCACAAGGGTATTATTGTGCTTTCTTAAGTGTTCAAACAGGATCTGTTCACTAGAAAGACAAAATAGCTATTTCAGCTCAAACAGTATTTGTTGAGCTTGCCGTCTGGATTCATCCTGGGCTGGGTCTGAAGACAGTCTAAGCAGAAAAGGCATGGTCTGCATTTGAGGACATGGAAGTTCTCAAAGAGGCTAACACGCACAACTGAGAGAGATGTAAAGTCATTTGTAACAACGCGACTGTAGTTATGTGGTATTAAGTCTGTTCTTAGCCGTACCCTACAATCCTACAGCAAATCAAAGGGAAGAGAAAAATATGTCAGAACTTTGGACCCTAAAACATTTCCTAGTCTGTCCAGGACTCTGTGGGCTTCCCTGATAGCTCAGTTGGTAAAGAATCTGCCTGTAATGCAGGAGACCCTGGTTCGATTCCTGGGTCAGGAAGATCTGCTGGAGAAGGGATAGGCTACCCACTCCAGTATTCCTGGGCTTCCCTTGGGGCTCAGCTGGTAAAGAATCTGCCCACAATGCAGGAGACCTATGTTCGATCCCTGGGTTGGGAAGATCTCCTGGAGAAGGGAAAGGCTACCCACTCCAGTGTTCTGGCCTGGAGAAGTCCACAGACTGCATAGTCCATGGGGTTGCAAAGAGTCGGACACGACTGAGCAACTTTCACTTCCCAGGACTCTGTACCATAGGGTGAGACAGGTAAAAGAGGTGGAGAAACAAAAGGGCATGTGGGCTCTTGTGATGTAGGCAGGATTTTATTTTCTCTTTTTGAGGAAAGATACTTTCAATTGTGTTTTCTGCTCCTTACAAGTACTTTAAGTAGAGAAAAACCATTTCTGTTTGTAATTCAGAAAGATAAATGTTAGTGTGTTTAAGAAACGAAAATGTTTCCAGATCTCTCCTTTCAGATGATCCATGATAGTATTTATTATCTGACCATAAGTCTCTCTACTGAATATTCAGCATATTTAGTGTAGCATCTTACTATAGATACAGACATACATGAAGGAGAAATACAAGAAGGAAGATTATCTGTCTATGTTTATATATATGTATATATATATATATATATATATATATAGGAGAAGGCAATGGCACCTCACTCCAGTACTCTTGCCTGGAAAATCCCATGGACGGAGGAGCCTGGTAGGCTGCCGTCTATGGGGTCGCACAGAGTCGGATACTACTGAAGTGACTTAGCAGCAGTAGTATATATATATATGTGCCATGGTCAAGTCACTCAGTCATGTCCGAGTCTTTGTGACCCCATGGACTGTAGCCTGCCAGGCTCTCCCATCCATGGGATTTTTCAGGCAAGAGTACTGGAACAGGGTGCCATTTCCTTCCCCAGTTTATAGATATGTGGACACACATATTAGATCTTATTTACATGTATGTGTGTGTGTGTTGGGCTACCCTGGTGGCTCAGTGGTAAAGAATCTGCCTGCTATGTAGGAGCCACAGGAGATGTGGGTTTGATCCCTGGGTCGGGAAGATCTCCTGGAGAAGGAAATGGCTACCCAGTCCAGTATTCTTGCCTGGAGAATCCCATGGACAGAGGAGCCTGGAGGGCTACAGTCCACAGGATTGCAAAGAGTCAGACATAACTGAAGTGACTCAGCATGAATGCACACATGTCTAGTATGTCTAAATACAATGTAGAGACACACATCCCTAATCTCTGATGCTACGAAAATAGTAGATGCTTGTTACTTTGAATATGATTTGGGCATGAACTGAGCTTGACACCTTGATGTAAAAGGCAAAATGTATAAAATACTGTTTAATTTTATTGGTAGACAAATCAATTTGCTATTTATTTTATTGTTGGTTAAATATAAGCTGAAAAATAAATAACTTAAAGTATTTCTGCTCATCTAAATATAAGGTAGAAGATCCCATCCCCTCACCCAGACTGTCAGCTGCTTGAGGGCAGCCACTCTGGCTTCTGTTTCTCCCCCACGCCCCCCCACTATCCCTGACGACGGGAAGCCTGTGAACCAGCACGTGTCAGCTACTCACACCTCTCTATCCTTGCCCTCTGCTGTACCCTAAGGTGACACTTACCTGGCTGCTTGATCGCCTAAAGATCCAATAAAGATGGCGAAAGCATTTACTTGAGGGTTGCTTGTCAGGATCTGGGCAAACTTGGCAGGGTGTATTCCATAGCGAGACAGGTTGGCATCACTTAAGACAATGACGAAGTACTCATCAGCTTCTTCTTTGACGATTTCTTTGATGGCATGTTCTGTCCCCTCTAAGGTGTGGTCCCCACTCATGCAGAACTGAGCGTGGGCATGCATCGTCTGGGGGTAAGAGACATGGCACAAAAGCCACCAATGAGAAGCTTTCTTTAAAGAAAAAAACCCAAAACATGATTTTTCTATTGACAGAGAGAAAGCACAAATACTCTGAGCGAGTTCTATGTAATTTGCACGTTAGACCGACAACAGTACACAGTGATATCTGGATGTGGTCAAGACTTTCGTTACAGACAGGAAATGTTCCAAAACGATCCCAGTTGGCACTGATTTTTAAGACTCAAGCTGCCATTTAAAGTGAGACTATGTAGGGACTTTCCTGGTGGTCCAGTGGTTAAGAATCCGCCTTCCAGTGCAGGGGACGTGGGTTCCATCCCTGGCTGAGGAACTATGATCCCACATGCTGGGGGGTAAGGAGGGGACACGCAGCTACTACTGAGTCCTCATGCCGCAGTGAAGACCCAGCACAGCCAATAAAAACAAACAAACACAAATCCAAAAAGCCTTAAAAAAAAATGTCAGGAAATGTAAGAAGATATGAAGCTTGGTGTCAAATGGGAGAATGGAGATAACACAGGAGAAAAATAAGGAATGGCTTGGGTTTCCAATAAACAAAGTTATAATACTAAGCACTGTACTTAATAGGAATGGAGGAAATTTACTCTGATAAACATGATGAGTGTGTTTCTACTGTAGATCTAAGTATGTGAAACTGAATTTATTGTTAGAAAAATACTAAGAAATACATAAAATTTGGGTTAGAGAGAAAACTCTAGAAGGAGTCCTTCTTTTCCTTCTGAAATATGTAGGGGCTCAGAAGAACTCTATAGAATACAGACTGTAGATCCTGATACTAACCTGAGTCCCCTAAAAATACATAGGAACAAAGCTTAAATTTTGTATGGTGTAGATCAGGAATTTCGGCATGATAAGTGCTTTCTCATATTAATGCTTAAATCTCTGTGAAACAGAAAGTCTTTTTGCTTCCAGTTAACTGCTGCTTCTTCAGTGAATCTTTTCAGTGACCAGTAGATACTTTACCTAATCTGGTGGAAGGTTTCTTAATATAGAGGTAATTGAATGCATTTACCTTGAGAATTTCTAGTCTTTGCTTATTGTCCTTGGGGATTTTGTTAATTGGAACTAGACCAATGTTGTATCCATCTCCAGAGTGTCCAGCGATGTCATACTACAGGCAAGAGAATCAGATTTAGAATCCTCTGTCCACTAAAAAATGGTCACTGGACCTATAAAGCTTCCAACTTTGTTTTGTTATTGCCCAGAATTGCCAAACATAAGTCCATGGGTGTTTACCAACAAAGGCAAAAAAAGTCCATGCTCCTTCCCTTCCAGTCCATTCTCATTGATCTCTGCTCTCCAGCCGCAGGGAGAGAGTGTGAGGAGGGCTTCAGGGGCTATCAAGAATTCCATTCTTAACTTTCAGAGAGAGAGCTTCACAAAACATACACATATGTACACACACACACCCCACAGTGTCAGTAGGCAGAATTCTAAGGGGGCCTCCAAGATTCCTGGCCCCCCTGGTATATACGACCTGTACAGTCTTCTCCCCTTAGATGTGGGCAGGACCTCTTGATTATGTTATGTAAGGAGGCCAAAGGGATTCTGCAGATGTAATTAAGGTTAAGAATCATCTGGCTCCGAGTTGATCAAAACAAAGATTATCTGGATGGGCCTAATTTAATCACATGAGCCCTTAAAAAGTAGAGAGATTTTTTTCTTGCTGATAGTAGAAGGGAAAGACAGAGAGATTTGAGTGTAGGGAAATTTGATACGTGGGAGTTATCTGTGGTCTAGATGGTGGGCACCACAGAGCAGGACCCCAAGAATCACATCTAGGAATGACCCTGCCTAAAAGCCAGCACTGAAACAGGGACCTCAGTTCTACCTCAAGGAACCAAATTCTGCCAGTTTGAATGGGCTTGGAAGCAGATTCTTTACCAGAGCCTTTGAGTAAGAGCCCAGGCTAGCTGACATCCTGATTTCAGCCTTGTAAGATTCTAAGCAGAGAACTCAACTGAGCCTGCCTGGAATTCTCAACTACAGAACTATGACTTTAACAAGTATTGCTTTAAGAAGCTAAGTCTATGGTAATTTGTTACACAGCAGTAGAAAACTAATACACATACCTTTTTTTTTTTCCTGAACACAAAAGTGAAATATATTCACCGTAGAAATTACAGAAAAGCACAAAACAGAAAGTGAAGAGGAACTAAAGAGCCTCTCAATGAGGGTCAAAGAGGAGAGAGAAAAAGCTGACTTAAAATTCAACGTTCAAAGAACGAAGATAATGGCACCTGGTCCCATCACTTCATGGCAAACAGAAGGGGGAAAAGTGGAAGCAGTGACAGACTTTATATTTTTGGGCTCCAAAATCACTGTGGACAGTGATTGTAGCCATGAAATTCAAAGATGCTTGCTCCTTGGAAGAAAAGCTATGACAAACCTAGACAGTGTATTAAAAAGCAGAGACATCAGTTTGCTGACAAAGGTCCTTATAGGCAAAGCTATGGTTTTTCCAGTAGTCATGTACACATGTGAGAGCTGGACCCTAAAGAAGACTGAGCACTGAAGAAGTGAAGTTTTCGAACTGTGGTGCTGGAGAAGACTCTTGAGAGTCCCTTGAACAGCAAGATCAAACCGGTCCATCCTAAAGAAGATCAACCCTGAATATTCATTGGAAGGACTGAAGGTGAAGCTCCAATACTTTGGCCACCTGGTGTGAAGAGCCGACTCATTGGAAAAGACCCCGATGCTGGGAAAGATGGCAGGCGAAGGGAGAAGGGGGTGGCAGAGGATGCGATGGCTGGGTGGCATCACCGACTGATGGACAGGAGCTTGAGCAAGCTCTGGGAGCTGGTGGAGGACAGAGGAGCCTGGCGTGCTGAAGCCCATGGGGTTGCAAAGAGTTGGATACGACTTAGCAGCTGAACTATAACAACAAAAAAGTAAAAATTATCCACGATCCCATTACTGAAAGGTAACCTCTGTTAATGTTTTCTTATATAAGTTCACACACACATGTCAGCATCAACATGATTTTTAACTAATGGATAACATCGACCGTGTGATTTTATAATCTGCTTTTCTATTTAATAGTGCATGACAGAGATTTTTCAGTTTAGCAAATACCTTTTAAATTTGCTCTCCCACAATGCACAAGAGAAAGTCTTGTCTGTTGAGAAAAGGCTGGAATTGAGACAGGGTATTGCATTTTTACAGAATTTGGGAAGAAGTCTGGGATTTGAGGCAACTGTAATTGGAGCAAGGTGGTTCTCTCCAATTGTGGGGTTTGCCCCTAAATTCCCTTTCTCCTCTCATTTTCCTCTAAGAGTTTTTTGTGATACTGATATAAAGATTGGAATAGACCTCAGGGTATTTGAGCAACTGGGGGATCTGAAAAGAAAATTCTGGGTATGGGTCTGGGCCAAATATCTTAGGGATTCCTTGGAGTGCTACGGGCTTCCCTGGTGGCTCAGATGGTAAAGCCTGCAATGCAGGAGACCCAGATTCGATCCCTGGGTTGGAAAGATCCTGGAATGCTACGGGTCAAAATACTCAAGAATCACTACTATCTATTCACCATAGTCAATAGCTGTCTTTTGAACACCTACCACATGCAAAACACCGCTTAAGGTGTTGAAAGTGTTCGTAGCTCAGTCACGTCTGACTCTTTGTGACCCCTTGGACTGTAGCCCACCAGGCTCCTCTGTCCATGAGATTCTCCATGCTAGAATACTGGAGTGGGTTTTCCTTTCCTTCTCCAGGGGATCTTTCCGATCCAGGGACCAAACCCGGGTCTCCTGCATTGAGGGAAGTCCTAAGGTGTTGAGGGGAATGCAATGATTTCTTTTCATGTCTATTCTTTTATATCTGGTGAGTTTTTTGAGGGCAAGGCTGTATCTTATTCATCTTAACACATTTTATTATCTATGAATAGGCCTGGTGTGTTTATTGTTGAAATGCTTTGAGAGAGTTTGCAATCAAGTTTGGAAATTAAGAAGCTTTCCTTTCCCATGTGTGCTACATTCTTTCACAAATAAGTTCTTTAGAAGCTGGAATGCATTTTTTTCCTCCCAGCACTCATGTGATACATGGTGGTTAACCCAAGCTAGCTGACAAAAACAACCCATAACATAACTGAAATCATGGTATTTAAAATGAAAACTAGAACATTCTCTGTTGAAATAATTTTTATGCAAAAATGAGGAATCAGAAGGCAGTCAGGTTACAGGGGGAAGATGAGTTCTATTCTAGACATGCTGGAACTGTGCATTTGGGAGACATCAGAGAAGAAACCTATTTCTTGTCTGCGATGTGGCTGTCACCCTCAGGAGGGGTCAGTGTGACTGTCAAGGGTGACTAGACAGGGAGAGAAGAGCAGAGGGCCCCAACCAAGTCTTGGGGGGCACCCTCCTCGTTGAGGTGGAAGAAAGACCCAGAGTGGAGTGAAGAAGATGTGAAAGAGAAGTGGCGGATGCAGAGTACCCAGAATGGCCCTGGAAATTAGTGTGCATGGCTCAGAAGCAGCTGTGCAACTGTGCTGAGTGACATTCACCACGGCCAGCCAGGAGTAGGGTGACTAATGACCTCTGTGCAGAGAATCACTGGAGGCCTTCGGGGGCACAGTTTCAGTAAAAGGTTTGTGGTATGAGACAGAAATAGAACAGCATCTAGACAGGTGTTTGGGGAGAGGTGCCCACATTTCATTGGCACCTCATTGGCTATAAAGAGAGGAGACGACTCATTGGAAAAGACCCTGATGCTGGGAAAGATTGAGGGCAGGAGGAAAAGCGGGTGACAGAGGATGAGATGGCTGGATGGCATCACCGCCTCGACGGCTGTGAGTTTAAGCATAGTGAAGGACAAAGAAGTCTGGCGTGCTGCCGTTCATGTGGTCGCAGAGTCAGACATGATGGAGCGACTGAACAACAACAAGAGAGGAGGCGGTGGGGAGAGATCAGGGTCACGGTCAGAGGGCCAAGTTTGGAGAGGGGGGAAGGACGTTTTTCCTGAGACTAAAAGGAAGGCATAGAGGATAAGAATGGACAGAGACAAGTACACAATTGAAGGGATAAGTGGGCAAACGAAGGCCCATATAGGATGTCTATTTAAAAGCTATAAATCATGGTCTCCTGTATTACAGGCAGATTCTTTACCGTCTGAACCACCAGGGTAGCCCATAAATCAGGCTGAAAATTGCTAAATAAAATATGTTCTTCCTCTACTTTGATAAATAGACATTATAATGACCTGGAAAGCCAGGGTTAAATTCCGAACACTTGGATTGTCAAAGCTCCGTGCTAGAACACGGCACTGTGGGCAGGACTGGCCCCTGGCTTGCAGCCCACGTCCTTCTCTCTGTAGCTGGCTCTGTCCCCACCTCGAGGGGCTCACAGGCACGTGTGTGGACACCCGGTCCTCGTGTCCACACGCCATCACCTTTCTGTCCTCACAGTGCTGGCTGGGCACACCGTTGGCCAGTCTGGCCCAGGAAGATGGACCTAAGAAAGACGCCCAAGAAACAGACTTGGGGTCACCCGAGCAAGACAGCTGGGGATCCCAGGAACTGGGAGTAGGTTCTAGACACAGAATCTAAGCGGGCTTGCTCCACTGGCCCCACGGACTCTTCCCTCAATGGAAGGGCATGCTCAGAAGAGGGCCAGGGCGGGACATTAGTCTGTGCCTGATTTTAGAGTGTTTTATTAAAAATACAAAGGATGATATGAAAGAATATTGGGGGAAATTTGCCGATCCACTAAAAAAGCTTGGTAAGAAACGCTTTCCAGGGATATAACAAATTCCATATATGAAAAAAAAAATGCTGTCATTGTTGTGAAAAGGTGGCAAAATTTAAAACCTAAAGGCAGCACAGCCCTGGACGATGGAGTGCTGGCTTCAGTATATGCCTGACCACGGTCACCAAGGGCTCAGCGCAAGGACTGGCCTAGATGTGGGGAAAACCTGCACAATTCCTCCAGGGACGAAAGCGCCAGGCCCCGTCCAGTGGTCATGGCAGGAACTGTTCTAAACGGAGAGCAATGGCGACCACGGCAGTACTCTTGCCTGGAACATCCCATGGACAGAGGAGTCTGACCGGCTGCAGTCCATCGGATCATGAGAGTCAGATACAGCTGAGCGACTAAACCACCACGGGCCGGGCAAGCTGCTCTCATCATGGGGCTGTGAAGTAATCTGTTAAAACGGGAATCTTACACATGACGGGGTAAGATCAGTTCCTAGAAGCAGAAGTAAGTTTCTCTTATTTGGCTCAGATGAGAGGGCTATAAATACATATTTGACTTTTTCTTCCCCTTTTAACTGATGGTTAAATATCTTACTGACCAGATGACCATGGGTGATACTATATAAATAACTATTTGACCATGTGGTCTGCTTACAGGGTTGCCACAACTGGTCACTGCAAGGGAAAAAGTTGCTAGTTAATTATTAAACAAATAGTAGTCAGGCTTCCCTGGCGACTCAGGGGTAAAGAATCCGCCTGCCGACGCAGGGGGACACAGGTTGGGTCCCAGGCCCCGGAAGATCCCACGTGCCCTGGGGCAATTAAGCCCCTGTGTCACAACTCCTGAGTCTGTGCTCTAGAGACTGCAAGCCACAAGTACTGACCCTGCGAGCCGCGGCTACTGAGGCCCGAGCGCCCCGGAGCCTGGCTCACAGCAAGGGAAGCCACCATAATGAGAAGTCCTGGGACTGCGACTAGAGCGCAGCCCCTGCTCTTCGCAACAGGGAAACGCCTGCAGAACAACGAAGACCCAGTGCAGCCAAAAGAAAGACAAACAATAAAAAAATTTAAAAACCATATAAAAAAAATAGTAGTCAAATGAATTGTTGGATGTTTCTTAACAAAAACAGATACTGATTGAACCTCCACAAACATTTAGTCACAAAACAGTCTATCATTTGATCGATCTATCACTTAATTATCTGCCCAGGAGAAACAAAGCATTCTATACTTTTTTGGGTAAACGAGATAGACAGGGGAGCTGCACACCTTCCTCCCTCCTCCCTTCCTCACATATTTGCAGTAAGGAATGTGCAGTTTGCAGAAAGGCCTTCCTTTGTCTGAATCTAGTTGGTGTTACAAAGGCTGAGAAGACACACCTAAAGGAGAGGATGAGGCTTTTAAAATAGCTTGCAGGCTCGGGTTCTCATCTTCCAAACGGGCTTGGGGATTCTTCTGGGTCCAAAGTAAATACAATGCTTGAGAGGAATTCAAAGTACATCCAAATGTGAAGCATTCGCTGGCGTTACTGGGGATCATGTTAATCTTCCATGAAAAACCATCTTTCTATGTCGTAATTAACTGGGATCCACTCTCCAGGGATCCCAACACACTTTATAGAGAGTAATTTGCTAACCCTCAAAATCGTCTGGGTGAAAGGAAAAAGTACACGAACTCATCCGTTTCTACCGCCTGATTCTGCCACTTACCCAGTCCGTCGCTCGTTGGGACAGACCTGACAGAGTCTCACACTGGCTTCCAGGCAGGACTCATAAGAACTCACTAAACAAGGACCTCATTGTTGCTGTCGACCGTCTAACATTTATTTTCTTTCTGTTTTTCTGCCTAACATTTAGACCACAACTTTTTCTAAGTAGCTCAAAATTTTTGTGATCATGATTTCTCCACTTTTCAGAGCCTCCCTTAAATCTCTGCGGAGTCCTGCATTTAACATCCAACATAAACATTAAACCACAGCAGTAAAGAAAAGTCTTAACCAGAGAGGACCGATTTTAATACTTTTTTTGCTTTAGAAACTTGTTTAAATACCCTTTTGCTATATTTTCTTTTGCAAATCTCATTTGTTCAGAGAAAGTCAGGAAAAAAATGAAAACAAATGCTGAGTTTCAGTCCAAGACACAAAAATTTATCATCAGATTAGAAGGATGATTTATAATATAATATTTAGATGGCAAAGAAAAGCTTTATTTCCAACAAAGAGCTACTAGCATTTTTATGAATAAGGTTTGTGTTTAAATTTCTGTTGGGAAGGATAATCATTTGCTAACTTTAGGAGAAATTGTGCTTTATTATACCTGTTGGGCTTCCCTGGTGGCTCAGGTGGTAAAGAATCTGCCTGCAATGTGGGAGACCTGGGTTCAATCCCTGGGTTGGGAAGATCCCCTGGAGGAGGGCATGGCAACCCACTCTAGTGTTCTTGCTGGAGAATCCCTACGCACAGAGGAGCCTAGCGGGCTACAGCCCACAGTTTCACAAAGAGTCGGACACGACTAAGTGACTAAGCACATATCTCTATATTTTAAGTAGCAAGAGACAATCATTTGAGGCTATTTTGGAGATCTGATAATATGTGAAATTCTAATCTCCTTCTGGACATACAAATACACCATTCTCAGGTAGGACTGCTGACAGCCAACCAGCCAAGGATTAGACAATAAATATAATTAAAAAGGTCAAGAGATGTGCCAACAGAACTCTAGGGTGTAGACAATGATCTACAGTATCAGTTACTGCTAAGCTTTCTTCATAGAGAAGTCAGTGTAAAGAGAATGATCTTCTGGACGTCACAGACTCTAGCCTTAGCTCCAACTTTAACAAGCTTTGTGACCTTAGGTGAGTCACTTAACCCCTCCAAATCTTATTTCCACGTTATAAATAATGCTGGCTTAGATGACCTCTAACCCTGGGTGCTTGTAAACCACTGAGCCTCTATGACTAGTAGGGATGATCTCTGTTTCACCTAATCTCAGAGGATCGTTGAAAGGCTAGGACAATACATTTAGTGAGTATAATGTCAACGTTATGGTTTACAAAGTGCTTCTGTCTATCTCCTTTCATTCTGATTTTCTCCATACCTTTGTGATTGGTGTGCTTAATATCATTTCCCAAATTAAAAACCGATGCTCAGAGAGATTAACAGGCTTTCTTAAGGTCCGAGATCTAGTGGTGGCGGAGGTGGAATCTGAATCCAGGTGCTCTAAGTCCAATGCTTTTACTGAAGAGAAACAACCGTTCCCTAACTACTGCCCCCCCCCCTCTAGCCTGTCCCAGTCTTTACCTAGGATTTTTGAACTTTCACATCTATGATTGAGTCCATTCTGAATTCTTGTTTAACTCTGAGTGGACTTAGAGAAGTCTGTACACCCTTCTTCACTTTTATTTCCAAGCAGCAGGAAGAATGTCTTCAGGAAACTCCCTGGTGGCCCAGTGGCTGGGACTCTGTGCTTCCACTGCCTGGGCTTGATCCCTGGTCATGGAACTAGAATCCCTCAAGCTATGTGGTGTGGACAAAAAACAAATAAATAAGAAGAAACAGAGTCATGTGGGAATTCTCTGGTGCTCCAGTGGTTAGGACTCAGAGCTTCCACTGCCATGGGCCTGGGTTCAGTCTCTGGTTGAGGAGCTAAGATCCTGCAAGCTGCATGGTACAGCCAAAAAAAAAAAAAAGAATTTATCCAAAGCCTGAGCTGATAAGATGATTGATTTCTCTTTCTAAATGTGTGAAACATGCCTGAGATATTAGAAAAGGGAGAGTGATAGATGCTGAACTAAGTTTTTGATAGAAGGAATTTTCCCAGCAGGTGCTGGTTTGAGCCACACTTTTCCACATCTTTGAGAAAAGTATGTCTACTACACCTCCTTTGGGTGATGGAGGAGAAGATAAGAGTACTTTATGTAAATGGTATATTTGCTCCTAAATTACAGCTTTCTAAGTATACCGATTGGGCAGAAATAATATGGCTGCCGGAACAAGGAATAAAATGTGAATGAAGAAAAGGTCATGAAGTGGGAGTCAGACATCCTGGCTGTTTACAGTTTAGCTGTGTGACTTTGGGATGTAGATTTTTATTTTCTCATCTTAAAACAGAGGCTGGTGAAAAAAATTTCCAAGATCCTCTCTGCTCCCAAGACCCTGTGAGAATTCTGGGGGCCCACCCAAGAAATGGAATGAGAAAGTCTGCTTCACTTAGTTACAGGGACACCTGTGCCTGTTTTCTCCTGTCAAGGGAGTGAGTCATCTAAGTCTAGGTGAGGATGACTTTTCATTCCCGAAAAGAATGCCTCCAGAATCTGTAAGAAATAATGATCCAGTGTTGGCCCTAGAATAGCGGTTTTCTAACTCTAAAATTTTTTTAAGCAGTGGAATTCTTTCTCCAAATGAAATATTGCACAAAGCCCAGATTGTGAAACGTCATACAATATCAATACAAGTGGAATTAGTTTGGTGGAACTGGGGATGAAGGGGGAAGGGGTAAAACGTGCCGTCCACACACCTTCGCCCTCCGACATCCTCAGGGGCTCCTTCTACCCTGTTAGGGAGCCTCCCTGGTGGTCTAGTGATGAGGACTTGGCGCTTTCACTGCCGTGGCCTGAGTTCAATCTCTGGTCGGGGAACTAAGATCCCACGAGCTGTGCGGCGCAGCCAAAAGAAGAAAGATGAAACCACAGTCTTAGAAGTGATTTATATGTCTCTACGGAAACACTACATTTGAGAGGTTTTTTCCAAGTTCAACTTCTCAATAATTCAGCTTATTTTCTGGTGTCACTATTTGAGTGCTCAGTAGAGACATACCTAACTTCTGGTGTTACTGAATATTTTGAAGGAAAAAAAATAAATTAGGCATTAAGAGCTTTTGCAAAGGTGATCTGCTTTAAGGTTATAGTGAAAACATTCCCAGGGCTTGGAGAAATCATGAGGAACAAACTGGAATGAAGGTAAAGGAAAAAAACGCTTCCTGACTTAAATGAAATGGCTCCCTACTTTTCAGGCCAATGTTTAAGTGCTACGTGACCATTAAAAATTCTGCTGGTTATAAGATTAGAAGACTTTATGCTGATTATTCGGAGAAGGCAATGGCACCCAACTCCAGTACTCTTGCCTGGAAAATCCCATGGACGGAGGAGCCTGGTGGGCTGCAGTCCATGAGGTCGCTAAGAGTCAGACACGACTGAGCGACTTCACTTTCACTTTTCACTTTCATGCATTGGAGAAGGAAATGGCAACCCACTCCAGTGTTCTTGCCTGGAGAATCCCAGGGACGGGGGAGCCTGGTGGGCTGACGTCCATGGGGTCGCATCGAGTCAGACATGACTAAAGTGACTTAGTAGCAGCATGCTGATTATTAGCAAATAATGTTGCTCCTGTCTTAAGCCTACTTCAGTGGTTCCTGAGAATAACTGAACTCAGTGAGTAGAACAATTATGAGAAACTTAAAAAATTCCAGATGCCTCTGAAACATGTTCTGCCACTGAATTACTTTTTCTTTTCAGACATCCTTGCTCAAAGGTCCTTTCCTTCTCAGTAATTCTTACCCATGGATTTTGTTAAGCTGCAATAAAAGTGGAAAGTGAAGTGTTAGTTGCTCAGTTGTGTCTGACTTGTCAAGACCCCAAGACTGTATCCCGCCAGGCTCCCCTGTCCATGGGATTCTCCAGGCAAGAATCCTGGAGTGGGTTGCCAGCTCCTCCTCGAGGGGATCTTCCAACCCAGGGATCGAACCTGGGTCTGCTGCATTGCAGGCAGATTCTTCATTGTTTGAGCCCAGCTTCAACTTGGATTTGGACTCTAATGACCCAGAGCCCAGGAGCTGAGCCCAAGACAAAGAAAACACACAGTAGACGCCAAGAGAGAGGCTGTGGGAAGAGTCCAGATCCCTGAGCCAGGCCAGTGGCTTCTGAAGTTTTTAAAGCAAACACAGACTAGAGAGCCTTACAACGGAGGTATAACTGCAGGAAGACAACATAAAGAACTTTCTGGAACTGGGGAGTAGGGAGGCTCAGCATATGCTGCTGAATTCCTAACATATGATAGCACATGCAATGCCATCCTGGGCTATGGAAAATATAATTTTCACTAGGAACTCCTAAAACTGTCATTTGCTCATGCCTCATTTTATATTTGTTAAGTGACACACTTTCATTACTTATTCCTAGTCCTTATGTTTCCTTCAGAGATGAGAACATCAAAGTACAGAGAGATTAAATGAGTTGGATATAATCACATAGTATAAAGATACAGAACATGGACTTCCCTGGCAGTCCAGTGGTTAAGACTATGCCTTCCAATGCAGGGGGTGCAGGTTCAATCCCTGGTTGGGGAGCTAAAATCCCACATGCCTCCTGGCCGAAAAACCAAAACATAAAACAGAACCAACATTGTAACAAATTCAATAAAAACTTTAAAAATGGTCTTCTCAGTTCAGTTCAGTTGCTCAGTCATGTCTGATTCTTTGCAACCCCATGGACTGTAGCATGCCAGGCTTCCCTGTCCATCACCAACTCCCAAAACTCGCTCAAACTCATGTCCATTGAGTCAGTGATGCCATCCAACCCTCTCATCCTCTGTCATCCCCTTCTCCTCCTGCCTTCAATCTCTTCCAGCATCAGGGTCTTTTCCAATGAGTCAGCTCTTCCCATCAGGTGGCCAAAGTACTGGAGTTTCAGCTTCAGCATCAGTCCTTCCAATGAATATTCAGCACTGATTTCCTTTAGGATGGACTGGTTGGATCTCCTTGCAGTCCAAGGGACTCTCAAGAGTCTTTTTCAACACCATAGTTCAAAAGCATCAGTTCTTCGGCACTAAGGTTTCTTTATGATCCAACTCTCACATCCATATATGACTACTGGAAAACCCATAGCTTTGACTAGATGGACATTTGTTGGCAGAGTAATGTCTCTGCTTTTTAATATGCTGTCTAGGTTGGTCATAGCTTTTCTTCCAAGGAGCAAGCGTCTTTTAATTTCATGGCTGCAGCCACCATCTGCAGTGATTTTGGAGCCCCCCAAAATAAAGTCTCTCGCTGTTTGCCATTAAGTGATGGGATCAGATGCCATGATCTTAGTTTTCTGAATGTTGAGTTTTAAGCCAACTTTTTCACTCTCCTCTTTCACTTTTATCAAGAGGCTCTTCTTCTCCCCCCGGAAAGATATAGAAGCGAGTGAACGGGACTCTGTCACTTGATGTATATGTATCAGATGTCTCTGAGAAGGTACCAAAAAAAAAAAAAAATCTGCCCACTGTGGCCACTGGCAGGGAGGGTAACTGGGAGCTGAGAGAGGGGAGCAAAGGCTCATTCCTCACCCTAACTTCTTTGTGCCTTTTACACACTGTACTATGTGCTCCCATTACTTGTATCTCAACATATGCCATAATACATGGAGAAAGGTCTTGCAGAAGGCACGTAGGCTCCATCCCGCCACCTGCTTGCCTTCTTTCAAAGGAGGCCTGGTGAGCCCCAGCAGAGCCCGGGCAGCTGTGGATACTCAGCACCTTGGTTATGTTGGCAGGGGCGGTGGGAAGACTATACACAGTGTCCCCAGTGCACCTGCTGCGGGAGAAAGCCTGTCAGGAGTTCTGGAGACATAGAGGCTATTGGCACGAGGTACGTGACACCAAGATAAAGTAGCCAGACAGATCCAGGATATTCTACCGGACAGGTGATCTGGAGTCTCTAGAGAGTGGCCACCATGAAAAGTAAAATGACAGCAGCAGGAAAGGCAGTGGGCCAGGTTACCAGGGGCTAACAAGACAGGCACGAAAACCGAGGTGGGGACTGCGACCGAATCCCAGATTGAGAAAGATAGTTAGTAACTATTGGGATGGTTTATATTCCATAGCCCAGGAGGGCAACCATTGGGATAGTTGGGGAAAGTGAACAGGGCTGAATAATTAAAAAATATATACTGGAGTGTAGTAACACTCAGGCGATGGCACCCAACTCCAGTACTTTTGCCTGGAAAATCCCAGGGACGGGGGAGCCTGGTGGGCTGCCGTCTATGGGGTCGCACAGAGTCGGACACGACTGAAGCGACTTAGCAGCAGCAGCAGCACCGTGCTAGTTTCTGCTGCACAACAAAGCGGAGCAGCCCCATGTTTACATGTGTCCCCTCTGCTTTGGATTCCTTCTTGTCTAGGCCGCCAAGGGACGCTGAGTAGATAGCTCCCTGTGCTGTCCAGTAGGTTCCCATTAGTCTCTATTTTATACACAGTATCAGTGGTGGATATATATTAATCCTAATCTCCCAACTCATCCCCCCTCCCTCCTCAGTATCCACACACCTGTCCTCTACCTCTGTGTTTACAATGGAATATTACTCAGCCATAAAAAGGAACGAAACTGGGTCATTTGTAGACGAGAATGGACCTAGAGACTGTCATCTAGAGTGAAGTAAGTCAGAGAGTGAAAAACAAGTATGATATATTAACCCATACATGTGGAATCTGAAAACACTGGTATAGATGATCTTATTTACAAAGCATAAATAAAGACATGGATTGCATATTATAAGTAAGATGAAATTATCGATGATTTTCTTAGAAGTAATAATGATATTGAGATCATATTAGGGAATGTCTTGACTCTTAGCAGAAGTATAGTAAAGTATTTAGAGATAAAGAAGTATGACAGTTAGGACTTACTTTCCAATGCATCAGAGAGGATAAAAAGAGTATATATTCAGAGAGGAACATAAAGCAGATGAGGGAAAAAGGGCTCACTTGGTGAATCTAAGCAAAGGCACATGGGTGGTCATCTTACAGTTCTTTCAGCTTTCTTGTAGATGAAACCTTTTTCAAAATAAACAAATTTGGAAATAAAGGGGTAAAGTTTAAAAACAAAACAAAACAGGGAAAACAAAGAGAAGCGTCCTGGGCTAGTCTAGCCTTCCGCCTCTGGGCCAAGCCCGTAATGTCTCTGGGTCTTGGTTTCCGGTCTGAGGAATGAGGAAACTGGAGGGAGTGAACTGTGAGGTGACCGCAGCTCTAAAGAGCAGGGTCACAGTGAGGAGTCTGCAGGCGCAGGACTGGAAGTCCTCCGTGTCCTGACTTCCCTCCCTCTCCCTCCAGATGCCCAGCGAAGGACCACTTTTCCTCAGAGAGCTCATCTTGTGAAATCATAAGGATTTTCTCCTTCTGTTGTGAAGACTTTAATCCTTTTAGCTTCGTAAGGCTTTCTGTGCTCTTAAAAAGACATCTGCAGGAACTAGATGTAGTAAATGTGAGGGGTATAAAAGAAAATGCACAAAATCAAAACCGTTAAAGTACTTCCTGTTAAAAATCAAATAGCATAAAACACGATGAAGCGTCGAGCCCTGAAAGACCTTTATTGTATCTCAGTGTCTTCCTGTAATTCCACCTGGATTTGTCAGTAAATCAAATATATTTCAATAAAAATGTTTAGAAAGTCAAATATAACTATGTTACCTTCTCAATATTTCTGTAGTTTCACAGATTAAAAAAATGAGGAAATTCTTTACAGTGTTGTGGCAACTGAAGAGACCCTCACAAGTACTGTATATTAACGCATATATGTGGAACCTGAAAAGACTGGCATAGGTGATCTTATTTACAGAGCAGAAATAGAGACACGGACTTAGAGAACAAACGTAGGGATACCAAAAGGGGAAGTGGGGGAGGGGATGAACTGGCAGATTGGGATTGACGTATGCACACTATTGACATGTGTCTGTGCTCATCGTGTCCGACTCTTTGCGACCCCATGGACTACAGAGGAGCCTTCCAGGCAAGAATACTGGGGTAGGTTGTCGTTTCTTCCTCCCGGGCATCATCCTGACCCAGGACCCAGCTCCGGTGGCTCCTGCATTGAAGGGCAGTTTCTTTTACCACTGAGTCACCTGGGCAGCCCCTACTCTATTGATGCTCTTGTCAGTAAGGGTAGCTCACTGCAGCTCTGATGCTCAATGGAAGAAGAAAGGGCTCTGTATTTTGAACCACTTCCCACCCTCTGAGTGTTTCCTCCATGCCCAAGCACTAAGAAGCCAGTTAGAAGATCCCATACTTTTCTGTTCCTTATCAGTTCCTTATGCTTTTTTGTTCCAAACAAAGAGTTCTTTGTTTCCTTATCTATTATCATCTATCTGGGCTTCGGTGGCCCTAGTGGCGAAGAGCCCACCTGCCAATGCAAGAGACATAGGAGATGCGAGTTCCACCTCTGGATCAAGGAGATCACCTGGAGAAGGAAATGGATACCCACTCCAGGATTCTTGCCTGGAGGACTCCATAGAGAGAGGAGCCTGGCATGAGATGGTCCATGGGGTCACAAAGAGTTGAACATGACTGAAGTGACTTAGCAAGCACACATGAAATAGATAACCAATGAGAACCCAGCATATACCACAGACGCTCTGCTCAGTGCTCTGTGGTGATCTAAATAGGAAGGAAAGCCGAAAGAGGGGATATGTGTATACAGATAGCTGATCACTTTGCCGTACAGTAGAAATGAACACAACATTGTAAAGAAACTATGCCCCAATAAATTTTTTTCAAATAATAAAAAGAAAAAAGGTGGAAAAAGCCCCCCCAAAAAAAAGAGAGAGAGAGAGACTATGAGCAAAATACTACTTTGGGGATAGTTCCCCAAACGCGGATGTCTGGAGAGGTGTGCTCTGCTGTGTCTTTATTACTGCATGCCTCTGTGGAGTCATCTATCAGAATTAATTTTTATAGGTCTTCCTCGAAAGGTTACAAGCTCAAGGTTGGCAGGGAACGCTGTACCTGAAAGACCACTGCTCTTAGCAAGTGCTCAATCAGCACTTGTAATTTTGTTGAATTTAGCTGAAATTCAGCAGGTCATGTGCCAACAATTTGTTTTCTAATTGTCAATCAGAAACAAAACAAAACAAGATCTTGTGAATGCTTGTTTCTTTGATATTATTTCTTTTTTTGTACAACATGTCCAGTTTGGCTAATTGTTCTTCCAGATTATAGACTTTTAACGGTAAGAATTAGACAAACACAAATCTCTCCACATATTCCGCATGTGCGATGCAGTGAAATATCCAACACGCTCCCTCCCTGTTAACTTGGTCACTTCCTGCCTTCTGTCTCAACCTTTACCCAGTCCTGGGGAACTCTGTCAGTCCATTTCTTGCTGAACTTCTCCTGAATCTTTCTAAAAATCTGCAAGAAGTAGCTTCACATACAGAACAGTTCCGTTCTCATAGACACAGAAATCCTCTTTCTAATGGGAAAAATTTTTCTAGATAACTATGAATATCTAGATAACTCTGGGCTTCCCATGTGGCTCAGTGGCAAAAAGAACCTCCCTGCCAAGGCAGGAATTGTCAGCAACTCCAGTTTGATCCTTGGGTCCTGAAGATCCCCTGGAGAAGGAAATGAAAACCCACTCCAGTATTCTTGCTTCTTGCCTGGAAAATCCCACGGACTAGAGGAACCTGGGGCTAGTCCATAGGGTCGTTAAGAGTCGGACACGACTGAGCATGCATGCACCACATATATGAATATGCCGGTTTTAGCTGTGGAATGTTTGCTGTGGTCTATGAGGAGTTAAAATCTTCATGTAACTCAAAGGGAGCTCAAAGGGAGCTGAGGTACCCTGGACTTTAAGATCCACAAGAGAAGTGAATGGGCTGATCCAATTATTCGCAGAACCCAAGGTTTTAAAACATGGGTGGGATTTATGCTGATACAATGGATGTCTAACCATCTACTTCAACACAGTGGTCCACGTGATTGAAGAATTATGCTCCATCTTATACTAGCAAAGACCTAAATTACTTAAAAATGTTAAACCCATATGACATAAAAAAGTACATATACAGTGGAATATTACTCAGTCATAAAAGAATGAAATAATGCCTTTTGCAGCAACATGAATGGACCTAGAAATTATTGTACTAAGTGAAGTAAGCCAGACAAAGACAAATATCATATGAGAACACTTATATGTAGAATCTAAAAAAAAAAAAAAAAAACCCAAATGAACTTATTTCCAAAACAGAAAGAGAGTTATACACACAGAATACAAACTTATGGTTATCAAAGGGGAAAGGGATGAGGGGAGGAGTACATTAGGAGGATGGGATTAACATACACACACCACTATATATAAAATAGATAAGCAACAAGGACCTACTGTATAAAACAGGGAACTACACTCAATATCATGTAATAACCTATAACGGAAAAGAATATGAAAAAGAATATATATATATATATATATATGAATCACTTTGCTGCATACCTGAAACTAACATGATATTTTAAATCAACTGTACTTCAATAAAACATTTTAAGAAAACACAGAAAAGTTAAAAAAAAAATCAAAATCAAGAAAAACTCATTTGAAGGGAGGGAGGGCCAAGGAGGGAAAGCGCTGAACACTCGTCTGGGAGCCATAAGGCAGAACAGGGCCGGCCTGGCCGTGCTCAGATCGTGGCACAGAGACTCCGGGCAACTGAACCCAGGAGGGGTCTGGGGCAGCCCCGTGGTGCTCACTGGTCACCAGGGGCAGTGCGTTCCAGCTCCTCAGGGAGACAGAGCTGCTCCCCACGGCGAGGGCCCACGTCCCACTCATGTTTGCAGGACATGGACGCTTATCCCTTCATTGTAAAAGGAATCTTTCACACAGAGCTTCACACAAGGGACTCTGGGAGCCTCGCAGCCTCGAAAGGGGGCCCAAAGTCAACGAAGCGGTGGGTTTCACAGCCTGCTTCTTGCTGTATCCATCACAACACATGGACACGGCTCAGCACAATAATCCCCAGGTGCGGGTGGGATGTCAAGCCAAGTCACCGGAGATGGGCTGTTTCTGAAGGACATGTTTGATCCCCAACGTGGTCGAGAATATTTAGGATAGACTGAGTACCCATGACCCATGGCTGCACATATACTGCTCCTCTCAACTGAACTGCTGATAATAATTACTCAGCACCGTGTTCAGGTTATTTGCTCTGGTCAAAGCCGGGAGTGCGGCTGCCCTTCTCAGAGCTCAGGTCTCTGAAGGAGGAGGCAAAGCAAACTCAGCGATGACAAAAGGGATATCTCTGAAAGGGGATCATTTCTCCCAGGGCAAGCACCTTCGCCGTCAGCTGTGTGACCCTCCCTGTGAGCCAAGGCAAGGCAACTCTGAGAACTGTGAGAGGCGGCCTGGTTGGTGATGCAGCAGGCATGGATGGGTGGGTGAGGGGTGCTGGGGTGGGGATGGTGGCCTTGAGAAACCTGGGGAGACACCTGCCGTGCTTCTATCTGCCTGTTTCTGCCCCTCCCCGCCCCACTCCAACGTGCGGCTTCCTGGGTGGCTCAGCGGTAAAGAATCCGCCTGCCGATGCAGGAGACGCAGGTTCCATCCCTCGGTTGGGAAGATCCCCTGGAGAAGGAAATGGCAACCTGCTTCAGTATTCTTGCCTGGGAAATCCCATGGACAGAGGAGCCTGGCTGGCTCTAGTCCAGAGGGTGGCAAAAGAATTGGACACGGAACAACAACAACGGCAACACCACAACATCGCACAACTTGTCAAGGGCAGTGCTTTCTTCTGTAGCTACTGGTCTTTAGGTCATGGTCTTATCATTTTCTGATTATTAGAGCAGATGAAACAGAAGGCTCCCTTTCTCGGTGCTGACAGATGGGGTGATGAGAAGATGAAGACCCTGTCTGCTCCAGGTGAGCAGACAGCCAGCCTCACGTCCTGACTCGGGGCGACTCCTGGGCAGATGGGGTCTGGGGTGCCTCTCACCCTCCACAGTGCAGGCCATTACCTTAAACTTCTCCTCATAGTTCTCGAAGGCCTCCATGACCATGCACACAGCTTCCATTGAGCGCTCAAGCCGGCCATCCACCCCGTTGAAGCGGTACATGCTGCCCGACACGTCTACCACCAGGCGCAGGCGCTTGGGTTTCTGTTGGGGGCTGCCCATCTGAGGGAGGGATGACAGAAAGGCCTTGAGGACCAGAAACCATCACTGGCTGCTGTTCTGAGGGGTCTCACGCCAGCCCCAGAGTGCCAGCTGCCAGGTAGGTGGGTCAGCTGTAGGCTGCGCCCTGCACAAGGCTGCCCTGGCAGGTGGGGAGGCATGGGTTGGTACCGTTAAGAATCGGGTTGTGCAACAGGAGGTGAGTGGTGGGCTCCCCATCAATCATATTACCACCCAAGCTCTGCCTTATGTCAGATCAGCGGCAACATGAGATTCTCATAGGAGCACAAACCCTACTGTGAACTGTGCATGTGAGGAATCTAGGCTGCATACTCTTTATGAGAATCTAATGCCTGATAATCTGATTCTGAAGATGAGATGGTTGGATAGTATCACTGACTCAATGGACATGAGCTTGAGCAAACTCCAGGAGATAGTGGAAGAAAGGGAAGCCTGGTGTGCTGCAGTCTACGGGGTAGCAGAGTCAGACACGACTTAGAGACTGAACAATAACAATTACTTCATCATATAATCACAATGTGATAATAATAGAAATATCAATAAAGTGCACAATAAACAAAATGTGTTTGAATTATCCTGATACCATCCTCCCCACCAACCCTGCCTGGTCCGTGGAAAAATTGTCTTCCATGAAACCTGTCCCTGGTGCCCAAAAAGTTGGGGGCTGCTGATCTACAGAATTTCAGTAAATGGAGCTTCAGATTTGTGTTGATAGTTGGGGCCACATGGGGGAGGATTTTCCTTTGGAATATGGTCCTTTCGAGGACCAACCTAGTCCAGTAAGACTTCCTTAATGAGAGTGATGCAATCTTAAAAACAATAATCAGGAAAGAATATAAACACCAATGGGTCATTTTCTCATTAAGCCTTAGAACCAGTTTATCTAGGAAGATGGAGCTACTCTGGCAGCCCACAGCAATTTTACCTGTTGTGTGGTGACCTGAAAATCACTTCCACATGGTCAGTAAGAAATGTCAGATTCCTAAAATCAGGGATGTGAGGGGCAGGGGCCTCTTGTAAAGAAGTGAAGGAAAACTCTCTTCCTGTCTTTTGTCTTTAGGAAGCTTTCAGTTTTCTACTCCTTCCAGTTACTGAATTACTGCTTCTTTTTACTTTTCCTGGCATTAAAGGCATGAACGTGGCATCGAACTACAGGTCAGCAACAACCATCAATTAAAATGTGAAACGCTTAGGAGTTTCAGTTTGGTTTTGGACCCAGGCCTGCCAATGTGCAGAAAGAAAAACAAAAGTATGCTTGTCAGATTTACTTACAAGAGAAAAAGGAGAAAAATTCCAGATTATTCGGTTACCATACACTCGGTGACATGTATGAAAACGAATGAGCAAGTTAGTCAATTCAAGAAAATGCTGTGGGTTCTGGAGTGTAATGGTTGGAGACAGATTCAGTGTATTTCTGAAAAGCTCATTGAGTCTGCCTGCATTAGGCACTGCCTAACAGTGCCTCATGCTTCCATGACGACTCACAATTTCAGATGTATTTAAACACAGTGGTGGACCACAGTGAGTCAGTGAAGAAGGCAGCCACTGGCTCATACCAGCATGGCCCCCCCCACCCCACCGACCCCCCAGGTCTCAGTGGCTACTCAGCAATTCCGGTTATTCGAGGATTTTGGAAGTCCAGAGCCCTCTAAGAGACTCACCTACTTGCCATTTTTTGCCCCTTGTGTTAGTGCAAATATTTTAGTGTTATGACTCTTAAACTTTACACTCTGGGAGAAATCCTTATTTTCTAAAAATTTCTTTGGTCACAGGATAAACACAGATCTTTAAAGAAACAGAAGAGCAGAAAACCACTACGGTGGCTCTAGTGTTCCCATCTGCGCCACCCTCTGGGACTCAGGGACACGGAGTGACTTGCATTTTCCCTCCAGGGCACCGCTGTGTCCTGGGGGCTCGTCTGCGAGATGGCAGCGGCCTCTCTGGCTTCCAGCGGCTGCTGGCAGGCACTGGCGGGACACCGGAGCCCCTGTTCTGTGGCCCGAGGGTGGTCCTCCTTCTGCTTACAGCCGCGGCCCTTGGCGGGCAGCCCTCTCCATGACCCACCGTGTCCAGGTTCCAGTGCTCTCTCCTCCACCCTTTCAGACCGAGGGCAGATCCTTGCTGTTGGAAGACCACACTGTCTCTTTTTGGACTTCCTACACCCCACCCTTACTTTTGTAAACAGTCTTTTTATTAGGTTCCCTCAAATGCTCAATTTGAGTGTGCCTGGTATTTCTTGACTCATGCTGGAATCTTGAGTCATATAATTAACAGTGTAATATTTATGTTTTATTCTAATTAAAAATATATATATAATGCTTTCCTTGATGGCCATATTCAGGGTTTGCAGTCTTTCGACTAAAACAGCGACTCCAGGAAGCGTCTGCCTGTGAAGGTCAAACTACAGATCCAAGGCTCCCAGGGCACCCATACTTACTTGTGGCTCCAGCTCACCCCGGCGTTTGTAGATGGCTTTTTCTCCAGTTAGCCCATCAATGATCTTGGCATCATCTAGCTCCCCAGTAGCCTGGTGTCTTAGCCACTGTCTTTCTTTACCTTTAGCCTACAAAGACACACACGTGAATGCTTACTTTAGTTCTGGAGAGTCCCTGATACATTTTATGCATGAATAACAGGAAATACGGAGCTTCCCTGGTGGCTCAGTGGTAAAGAATCTGCCTGTCAATGCAGGAGACAAGGGTTCGATCCCTGGATTGGGGAGATTCCATGGAGAAGGAAATGGCAACCCACTGCAGTATTCTTGCCTGGAGAATCCCATGGACAGAGGAGCCTGAGGGGCTACAACAGTCCATGGGGCTGCCAAAGAGTTGGACGTGACTGAGCAACGCAATAAACTGAACAACAGCAACAGGAAACACACCAGGGATCTTTTCAATACGTGCTGGCTTGGCACGAGCACAGCTTCATAAACGGACTGGTTTCGGCTCTGCTGACAAAGAAATGCCCTTTGCGTAGATTTTGTCCATTACATGTGTTTTAACATATGGAAGGACAAAACGAGCTCCTGGCACATATGAACAGGATAGTGGTATGCAAATGAACCTCTGGAGAGGTATGCGATATCTGGAGTGTAACGGCGGTGAATTTCTTCTGGACTTTCTGTCACGGTACTCCTAGAAAATTTATTAGGTAAAAAATTAATCAGCTTGAACTTGTTAACATTGTCTGCAAGCACAGAGAAAACGTAGTCTTCAGGTTCTTAAATGTGATCTTCAGATTCTTCCTTTTCAAGTTGTTGTTCAAGTTCTCTGTGACTTAGAGTACAAATGGGAACGGCTGAGAACCACAGTACACAAACATCCTGTACTCTACTGACATTCTGATCATCTACATTCGGAAATCTCCTAAATTACTTTTCTAAAGATATTTCCACATAATGCTTAAAACTATGCCCACTGGACTAAGATGACAGTTAAGTGATAAAGAGTCGTAATATCCCAATGAAGGCACAGGTTTATCAAAGCTGATACGTACATTAAGAACCCAGACAATGAAATATACTCAGTGCTAAAAACAAATCAGCTATCAAGTCACGAAATGACTTGGAGGTAACTTAAATGCATATTACTAAGTGAAAGAAGTCCATCTGAAAATGCTATAGCATGTATGGTTCCAACAAGACGACATTCTGCAAAAGGGCGCAACTATGGAGAACGTAAAAGAAGTCAGTGGTTGCCAAGGGTTGGTGGAGAGGGAGAGATGAAAAGGCAAGGCACAGAGGATCTTTAGGGCAGTGAAACTTCTAGATGATACTGTAATGTCAGATACACGTCATTATACATTTATCCAAACCCACAGAATGTACAACACTCAGAGTGATTCCTAATGTAAACTATGGACTTTGGGTGCTAATGTGTCAGTGTAGGTTCATCAGTTGTAGCAAATGTACCACATCAGTGGTGGATGTTGGTAATAGGGAAGGGCGTGTACGGGGGCAGGAGGTATACAGAAATTCTCTGCACTTTCTGCTTAATTTTCTGGGAATCTAAAATTGTTCTAAAAAACTGAAGTCTCTTAAAAAATCTAGTTATGAATATAATGGTGACTCTTTACTATACTGGGCCTATTTTCATTTCAGCAATGCACTTATCAAGACCAAGAGTGGCTCAGGGTAGACAAAGCATCAGACTTGGATTCAGCATGTGAAAATCTTAGTTTTGTCTCACTTTGGGCAGTTATGGAGATTCTCTGTGTCTTTGCAGCCCCATCTCCAAACTGAGGGGACACTGTGTCTGTGACCGTCTGTTTGAAGTATTACAGTCTGCATTTGGGCTTCGCTGGTGGCTCAGATGGTAAAGAATCCACCTGCAATGTGGGAGACCTGGGTTCGATCCCTGGGTTGGGAAGATCCCCTGGAGGAGGGGATGGCAACTCACTCCAGTATTCTTGCCTGAAGAATCCCCATGGACAGAGGAGCCTGACAGGCTGCAGTCCATGGGGTCACAGAGTGGGACATGACTAAGCGACTAAGCACAGCAGTCTACATTTAATTAGAAATGAAAGTCACTAGTATTAAGTGGAGGATTTCCCAATTAGTTTTTTTTACCCTTTGCCTCTTCCTAATTACATCAAAATAATCACAGTAATATTTTCTCAAGTAACTGGGAATTGTCCCTAATTTGTAAGCTTCTAAGCATTAATCACGGAGAAGGCAATAGCACCCCACTCCAGTACTCCTGCCTGGAGAATCCCGTGGATGGAGGAGCCTGGTAGGCTGCAGTCCATGGGGTCACTGAGAGTGGGACACGACTGAGCGACTTCACTTTCACTTTTCACTTTCATGCATTGGAGAAGGAAATGGCAACCCACTCCAGTGTTCTTGCCTGGAGAATCCCAGGGATGGGGGAGCCTGGTGGGCTGCCATCTATGGGGTCGCACAGAGTCGGACACGACTTAAGTGACTTAGCAGTAGCAGTAGCAAGCATTAATCAAAGTCTAAAAAGTGACTTTGAAGCAATGTTTTTTTTTTTTTTTCCACTAGTAGGTCTATTCTTCAATAATAGAAATAGCTGAATTGCCTGTCTGCTAAGTGCAACAAATTATGGGGCAAATAACTGCTTAGGAAACCAGTTCACTTCATGTCTATTTTGACTTTAGCGTCAATGTAGTTATGTTAAGCTGGTTTGCTATTGATAGTAAACATTTTGAGAGACCTGGGTGGATAATTAGTTACATGAAACATACTTTGCTTTCCAAAATTCATTGTTCTGCTGCAACATCAGCACTCTCAGCACCCAAAAGAAGCAGAAAACATCTAGAACCACTTAGCAGATATGTAACTGGATGAAAATCTTCCATTATTTGGAGTTTGGTGGGTGGGTGTGGGGTGGGGTGGTGGTGGTATACCAAAAATCTCCTAAATAGCTATCTAAGGCTCTCAGCCATTTGGTTGTTCTCTAAGTTGGGACAGAGTCAGATCCAAGAATACAAGAGACCTGGGTTCATTCCCTGGGTTGGGGAGGTCCTCTGGAGAAGGAGATGGCAACCCCACTGGAATATTCTTGCCTGGGAAATCCCATGGACAGAGGATACAGTCCATGGGATTGCAAAAGAATCAGAGACAACTCAGTGACTAAATAACAAAAACAGTCTTCTAGATATATTTATAAAGATCCCACTGTAATGAAGCTATCTGGAGTAAGGCTGGTTTGTTATTTTAGATATTCCTATATTTGCCTAAAGTATACTAGTACACTTATCATTTACCAGAAGAACTTTGTCTTCAATTTTCCTTAGTAGGCTTGTGAGATAGAAATCTCACTGGCCAGCTAACTATCAAAGTCATTTCATTATGAGGTAGCTCCTTAAGACTATAAAGTACACAAATGTTAACTCTTTACCAGAGATTTGCAAAATCCTGTGTTATTGATATCAATTCCTGATCAGTGGTAGAACACAGAGGCCGCTGTAACAGACTGAAGGCACAAGAAGGGAATTACAGGTGGTGTGAATTTGGGGAAAAGGTCTAACTTAAGAGCAAGAGAACCATGATCCAGTAAAGGTGTGTTAAACAACCAGCCCAATAGCACTGCAAAATTCTTCTTTTGGTATCTATGCTAATAACTGGAAAAGACCCTGATGCTGGGAAAGACTGAGGGCAAGGAGAGAAGGGGGCGACAGAGGATGAGGTGGTTGGCTGGCATCACTGACTCAATGGACGTGAGTTTGCACAAACTCAAGGTGACGGTGAAGGACAGGGAAGCCTGGCGTGCTGTAGTTCATCGGGTTGCAGAGAGTCGGACACAACTTAGCCACTGAACAACAACAACAACAACAATGCTAATAATTAGTAAACATTATAATAAAAGGCGGTCCTTTCTAGGGGATCTATTATTGCCCTTAGTAAGGGGGTTATCGAATTACAAAATACTTATTTTTCCCTTATAATATCATGTTTGTCTGCTGTCTCTAGACTGTCCATCATGGAAGAACCTGGAGATCTGGGGTCTTTACTTTCTTATGCTGGTTTGCCTCTTCTCCTGTGCACAGCTCTCATCTTTTAATGTCCTCTCTAGTTTGAAGGCTTTGTTCCCATTCTGTATACCAATAAAAGAAAAAGACTTAATAAAATTTGGGGTGAGAGTGAAGGAAGGGATATGCTTTTTCTAGTAAATCTGCCACCCACTTTTTTGGGTCAACTTTTAAAATTCAAGTATAATATATTCATAATAAAGTGTATAAATCTCAAGTGCAGAGGCAGTGAACTTTAAAAGCAAACACACCTTGTAACCCCCGTACCCCTCCGGCCTTCTGGAGTCTCTCTTGGACTTGAGCCAGGCCCTGCCAAGGACCCCTGCCCACCACCTGCCTGACTTCTAGCATCACAGATTAGGTTTGTGTGTTTTTGCATTTCATAAAGTGGGATCATAAAGTATGTACCCGTCTGTGTCTGGCTTCTTTGGTTCAACATCGTTCCCAGGAGAGGCACTGGCACTGTTGTGCCCAGCAGCTCTTGATTCTCTGTCTCCGCCATAACAATGTCCAATCGTGTGACTTTTGACCATACGTCACAACTGATGTCTCATCTGCTGCTGCTGCTGCTGCTAAGTCGCTTCAGTCGTGTCTGACTCTGTGCGACCCCATAGACGGCAGCCCACCAGGCTCCCCCGTCCCTGGGATTCTCCATGCAACAACACTGGAGTGGGTTGCCATTTCCTTCTCCAATGCAGGAAAGTGAAAAGTGAAAGTGAAGTTGCTCAGTCGTGCCCGACTCTTAGTGACCCCATGGATTGCAGCCCACCAGGCTCCTCTGTCCATGGGATTTTCCAGGCAAGAGTACTGGAGTGGGGTGCCATGACTGTGTTACTTCAAGCTTGGGGCTATGATGAGTAATGTCGCCATGAGTATCCTTGACCGTGTCTTTTGCAGCAGGTACGGGTGCATTTCAGTTGGGTGGATATGCTGGATACACTCAGGTTTAGGAGATGCCATGAAATAGGTTTCCAAAGTGGTTTTTCCAATTTACATTTCCCAGGATCAGTGTATAAGGGCTTCCTTTGTTTGTATCCTCACCAAAACTTGATATTGACAGTTTCTTTTTTCTTTTAATTTTAGCCATGTTGGTGGGCATCTATTCTCTTCTTTAAATTTTTATTTGTGGATAAATGAATTATTTTTGATTCTGCCTGTCACAGATATTTTTAGAAACAAGAACCAGTACTTTTTGTTTTTGAGAAGTGAAAGAATGTGCTAGGCTTTTGCTCCAGAACTATGGACACAAAGACATTTTTATATAGTAGCACTATTCATTCAAGTATATAGCTTGCAGATAAATATGGACAGATAATTTATTATCTATCATCTAGCCAGCCCACCAGTACTTGGAAACTCAAAACAGGAAGAGGCATGTCAGGATGGGTGTTCTTGAAGCCAATGTGCTGGAGGCGGGGAGGCTCTTCAAAACTCTACTGAGGGCTGGAATAGGAATATTGATTATTTTGGTCTGTGTATTTTATGGGATTTATTAAAATGCTTCTTTAAATAGTAAGTTCCTACTGTATTTAAACATGTAATTTTATTTATAACAAAGAGCCAAGACATGTTCTTTATTGTTATTTCTATTGCGTGAAGAAAAGTATTCTTGTAAATATGTCCATTTGTTTTGTATTATGTCATAAATTCATACTAATGAGAATTCATTATATATAAAGATAGGTTTCACTAGTAAAAAGTCTACATTACAGACTTTCTAAAAAAGAAATATAGTTTCATTACTTTCATGTAAAGAACAGTTAGAGTGCTCAGAGGATGACGTATTCTGGTTAATTTCATTTTCTGGAAATAATTTGGTTAACCAGAAAGCACACACAGACTCACACACACACCACACATCTATGGCAGTGAGGACACCAGGAGGAATAAACTTGACAAAAACCAATTATCTTGCGGTTTGTGACACTGGGTCTTGTGACTTCAGCACTGAAAGTATTCTGACTCATCTTAAATCTTCACTTATTTGGGTTATGGTTAAGCAAGACTTTTTACTTCCTTTGAAAGAGTTGTCATTATAATTATTTGATTTATTTATTTTTGGCTGGGCTGCGTCTTCACTGTCACACAGGCTTTTCTCTAGTTGTGGTGAGCAGAGGCTACCCTCCGCTTGTGGGGCTTCTCATTGCAGGGGCTCCTCTTGTTGGGGAGCACCGGCGCTAGGGGCGACGGCTTCAGTGGCTGTGGCTCCCGGGCTCTAGAGCACGGTCTCAGTAGCTGCGGTGCACGGGCTTGGTTGCTCCGTGGTATGTGGGATCTTCCTGGATCTGGTATGGAACCCATGCCTCCTACACGGGCAGGTGGATTCTTTACCGGTGAGCCAACAGGGAAGCTCAAAGACTTCCTTTATCTATAAACTCTACAAGCAAGCCAATCTTCTATTGTTCCTTTAGAATTAATGAAAAGATTAGAAAGGTTTAAGCGGCTTTGTAGAAAGCACATCCATTCTACAGAGTAAAACGTATAGGTGACCAACACTAAGTACTTGTTGGGTGAAGAAATAGATATAAATGGATATTGAGGATACCTGGGAGTAGTGATTTTTTATTAAACATTAGTTTCCGTTATTTAAACATTTCTTCATGTTTGACTAACATATGCTTTTTTTGCTATTGATTTGTACCATTCAAACAAAAAGGATGCTGAATTAAGGTAAACTTTTGTATAGTATTTGTAAAATAAATTATAAATCAATGGAAACAATAAAAAATTTTTCTTTATGATTCTTGATATTTTGACATAATATAAATAGCTATTAAATACATGTTAGGTTGCCAGTTGCTCTAAGTGGTGAAATGGTATTGCAAAAAGGAGCAGATATGGACCTTCCTATTTAGGGAATTCCATGTTTCTTGAAGTAACATCTCATTACCAGGGAAAAACAAAACCAAACACTAGTGATTCATGCACTTAACAAAGGTGGTTCTTGTTAGAAGAGTGTGTACTCTCTGATGGTGACAAGGAACTAAACTATTAGCTGGGTGACAACATACTGTCATTTTACAATGAGTTGTTATGAGCAATTCCACGTCTCTCCTTCAAGAATTAAAAATTTTTTACTTCAAAGGAGCAGGGAGCTGCATGTATCCATGAGCATGTATAACAGGCAGCTTAAACTCAATAGTTCAAAACTGGCCCCAGAGCCCGTCCTCCGCTCTCCCCAAGTTCTCTCGACAACAGGCAACGGGCAGCCATTCCTTCGGCTGTTCAGGGCACATATCTGGGAATCGCCTCTGCTTCTCTCTCCCTCACGTCTCACACCTAGACCGCTGGCACAGCCTCTCAGCTTCGGCGGCATCGGCCCATCTCGTACCACGCCCACGTCAGCCCTAGGTCAGCGGCCACCTCCGCCCACCTGGAGCACTTCAATAGCATCCTACTCGCTCCCCGCCCTGCCCTGGCCCCCTGACAATCCCCTCTCCATAAAATAACCAGGGGTATTCATCAAAACATGCGATTTGCAAGAAATATATCTAAAAAATACCAGCATGATTAAACTCTTAAAAAGCTTGACTTAACTCCAATTTCTCTAATCTAGGAATGAAAGTATTTGTTTCTCTCTTTGTCACATGCATTATCATACTTTTTGCTTCCTTCTATTTATGCCAACTTCTGGAGTTTTAACTTTTGACATAATATGGGGATTCAGGCCCTATTTATTATTTTTAAACTACTTTTATATTGTGTACCTTTAGAAAGCATTATTCTTGATATTTAAACTTTCTTTTCAACATATTTCCCCACAATTATTTAGACTTGATTCTGTGTTCAACTGCTTCTAATGCTCAGTGCTGGTCCTTCAATACCACAGAATTCCCATTCTTTTCTTTTTTTTAGTATTTATTTATTTGGCCACACCCAGACTTAGTGCAATATATGGGATCTAGTTGCCTGACCAGGGATCGAACCTGGGCGCCCTGCATTGGGAGCATGGACTCTTAGCCACTGGACCTCTAGGGAAGTCCCAAGTTTCCCATTCTCAAGGAATTTGATTCCTTTCTTAACTGGCTAGAATACTGACATATATATATATATGTAATGTGTCAGATCAGATCAGATCAGTCGCTCAGTCATGTCCGACTCTTTGCGACCCCATGAATCGCAGCACGCCAGGCCTCCCTGTCCATACACATTGAATTCAAAATTATTTCTAAAACAGATACTTAAGTGACATATATTTTTAAAGCCTCTGACTATCTGAAAATGTCTTTCTGTCAGTTTTGCACTTCGGCTGAGTAGAGAATTCTTGGGTCACAACTATTCTCCCCTCAGATCCTGCAGACGTTCTTCACAATCTTCTGGTGTTCAATACAGGTAAGATGAATTTTTCTTTCTTGGATGACAGCTTAGTTTTTCTCCTGTTTGCTTTTATATTTTCTTTGTTTTTGAAGTGTTACATTCCATGAGGCTGTAGTGAGGTGTTTATCTCTTTTCATTAACTTTGCCTGGCACTCAGCAAAGTTCTTTTGATCCATTGACTTAGGCCTGTCTTCAGCTCAGCACGTTTTTACTATTACTTGAATTATTGCTTATGTGTGATTTTTGGTGGCCTCCTTGGGAATATTGCTGGCTTATTCAGTATATATTTACTGGGCACTTACCATTAGCTAAGTACTGTTCTCCTTGTTGGGAAGGCTCATGGCTCCATGTGTTAGCACTCTGCTCTGTTTTTATTGACCGGCTTTCTTAGGGTTTCTACCTCTACAGTATGGAATAACAATTTAAGTTTTCCATTCACATTAGTAATTAGACTTCAGACTGGATTGAGTCTGTTCTTCCTCCTTTTAATGTAGATTTCAACCTTGGCATTGCGTTTTTCATTTTCTTCGAGTCCTTCCTTATGGCATTCAATTCCCTTATTATTCCTGCTTGCCTCTTGGCCAGATCCTTTTAAGATGTCTTATTTCACATACTTCAGGTTTCTTTGAATTGTGAGAACACAGAACAGATGTTTTATAAAAACCTTTGTTTTCTGAAGAAAATATTCTAGCCTGTTGACATCTTCTTCTTCTATATCTTATTACTTATTATTCTACCTCACTGAAGAATAATTTCATACATCTCATCTTATTTAATTTTTTTGGTGCTCTTATTCTTGGATGATGAGACGGCTGTTCGAAACTGTTCGACAACAGGTTGGATAGACTCTCCACTTTGTTATTATTAGAAGTCTCCTTGAAGATTTTAGACTGGTATTAGCAGTCGAAGCAAAGCTTTACCACTAGCTCAAGAGCTCAGCAGGAAAGGAGTTGGAACTGTGGACAGTCACAGCATGAGAGCTTCATCTCCACATCATTTCTTATTTTGTTTGGAAAAACCTTTGCTGTGGGGCCATTTAGCCTTTGTTTGATCTCGTCTTCAAGCCAAGGATAAGTTGGGGCTGCTCTGGCCCCTTTCCCAGGGTTATTGCCTTTCCAGCTTTCTGCTTGTCGCTCTCTGCCACCGTGTAAAACCCAGCCCTCCCACCCCACTGCTCCCAGGGCTGCTGCTGTCAGACACGGCTACTTGTAGTGACAACGTGGAGGTCAAGAGATCGTCCTGACCTTCTAAGAAAATGAAAAATGCCAAAGTGGAAATCTACATTAAAAGTAGGAAGAACAGACTCAAGCCAGTCTTAAGTCTAATTACTAATGTGAATGGAAAACTTTATTATTCCATACTGTAGAGGTAAAAACCCTAAGGAAGCTGGTCAATAAAAACAGAGCAGAGAGCTAACATACAGAGCCTGCTCACCAGCTCTCGGGGTCTCTCTTCTCCTCCTCCCTGTCTCTCCAAGTAAGAGATGTTAATGTGATTTGTGGTCTCAGACTCACTTGCTAGTATTGCTGTTTCTTAGGAGTCTGAATTGTCTTTGGTATTATTTTTCATAGGGGTCACATTACATTAAATTTAGCAAAAACTCTTCAAAGCTTCTCGTATGTCATTAGCACTCTTCCCTATTACATGGGTTTTTCAGTTTACAGCCTCTTAGTTTTTTAATCCTTCTAATGGTCACCTGTCAAAGACTGAGTTCGAGGCCTTTGCTCACAGGGCCTGGAAGTCAGGACTGTGTTTCTCAGCGGCGCTCAGTTAGGCCGTCCCCTTACGGCCATGGAGAGGCCCCTGCAGCCCGGCGTGCTGCCGTCCACGGTGCCACAGGGTCGGGCACGGCTTGGTGACTGATGCCTCGTGACGAGTCGCTTGTGAGCTAAGAAGCAGTAGTTAGCGTTTTACTGCTCTCTCTGGAAATGCAGATGTTGCTTGGCAGGACTGCCTCCACTTCTCCCTGCTGCACTCCCCCGTCCCCACCCCGCCAACCCCCACCAGCCCAGCAGCTCTTTGCTCTCTGCTGTCACCTTTGTCTACACGTCTTTCCTCTTGGCTTAGGCTGTTCTTCTGCACAGATGACCAGAAAAGCACAGAGATATCTGTATAGGTACGCAAGCCTGTCTGGTCCTAATCTTGCTCTTGAACTTGAGTCATAACTTAAAATCTTCAAGTATCATGCTTGACATTTCTCCATGGATGTCCCAGTAGTGCGAAAGCATCAGAACAGACAGAGCAAACATCTGCTTTCTCCACAAGCCTCTCCTTCTCAAGTGTTCCTTGTTTCTGTCCCTGAGGGCTCAAAAACCTCACCATGCCCCTCTCCCCACGTTCCATCAGGAACTCTCTGCGGTCCTACCCCCCTATTGTCCCATCCTTTCCTCTTCATTTCAATTACCCTGGTTTGGGTGCCTATCACTTCCCACCTGAATAACTGAAGTGATGCTATGATCTGACTTCCTGCCTTCCACTTCTCTCTCCTATGAGATTATATCCCTTCATGGGCTTCCCAGGTGGCTCAGTGGTAAAGAATCTACCTGCCAGTGTAGGAGATGCAGGTGATTCGGTTAGATCCCTGGGTTGGGAAGATCCCCTGGAGGAGGAAATGGCAACCCATCCCAGTATTCTTGCCTGGAGAATCCCACGGACAGAGAAGCCTGTTGGGCTACAGTCCATGGGGTCGGTAAGAGTCAGACACGGCTGAGCATGAGCACAGGACTTAAGTGATTATAAAACTTCTCTTTTTAGGAAAATATTATTTATTTATTTGGCTGTGCCCTGTCTTAGATGTGACGTATGGAATCTTTAGTTGAGGCTTGTGGGAGCTAGTTCCCCAACCAGGAATCGAACCTGGGTCCCCTGCATTGGGAGCATGGAGTCTTAGCCATTGGACCACCAGGGAAGTCCCTGAAACTACGTACAGAAGATAAAACCACACCACTCCCTTTCTCAGTCGCTTCCACAATCCTCACTGACTACAAAAGGTAGTCAGCATGGATTCACCTTCTTTCCAGTTTTCGCTCCACCATCCCCTCCACACAGGCCCACCCCGAAGCTCTGAACTCTAGTCATGCTGGAGTTTGCCATTCTCCAAACAGCCTTGTATTAAAGTCTTTGTCCTCTTCTCGTTGGTTCCTCCTATCTTGACCAGAGCTACCCAGACTGCCTTTGGTGTGGGAACATTTGTTACTGGTCTGTGATAAAATAGGTCATGTGAATTGATAGTAATCATTTAGAAATTTATATGACAATTTGACAAAGTAATTTTAGATTTGCTGAACCTAATATTTAGTAATATGGGCTTGGATTTTGTATGCTGGTTTTTCATATCATTTTTTCAGTAATTCATTTCTGTTATATAAAGTATTAATCTGTTAACAGGAAAAGAGGATTGAAGAACAAGGTAGCCTTTGTGAGGAGTTACTGGAAACAATCAACTGGGCTACTGCAGAAATAAGCTTCTTTGCGTGCATTCTAAGTCGCTTCAGTAGTGTCTAACTCGTTGTGACCCCATGGACTGTAGCTTCCTTAGGATCCACTAAACTGGTTACTAGGATGTTAGAGAAACACGAACATAAAGGTATTATTTTCCCAATTAATGTGTGTGAAGGACTGGTCTTAAAAAAAAAAAAGTATTCCTTTGTGATCAATTGAATAAAAAACAAAACCTGGCCCCTCTCCACAGAAAGTTTGAGAAGCTCTGGTCAAAACCATCTTTCCAACAGCATCCTTTGAAGAGTTGCCAGTTGAAACCATACTTATCCTTCACGGACGGTCCAGCTCAAATGACCCTTCCTTTGTGAGTCCTTCCTTAACCGCCCAGCCTAGAAGTTGCTCACACAGCTGTCCCCAGAACCACAGCACTTAGTTAAGAACTTTCTGAAGCTTTACCAATTGTGTCTTCTCTTACAGCTACATGCATCTTCTTCACCAGGTTGGGTGTTGAGGTCAAGAACCATTATGCAAAATAGATATTCAGTCCCCTGGGTGAAACACAGCTATTATAGATTAAATAAAGTGAATGGGGAAATGCTTTCCATTCTTTGCCTACCGCAAAGTGGGGGCTCTGAATAAAGTTCCTGACCAGGCAGCCACTCGCCTCCCAGCCTCAAAGCCTTCTGCATGTCACACTGAGTGGTACCCTGCCCGTGGCTGGCCCCCACCTCACACCTGGGCTCACACAGTGTCAGCCCTTTCTCTACGCTGTGCCTTCCCCTGGGCATTGTTTTCACCCTGGTCTGTCTGGTAAATATTCGTCTGTCCTTCAAGACTCGGGTCACGGATCCTTTCCCTCAAAATCTATCCTGAAGGTGTCCCTCATGGTTCAGTGGTTAAGAAGCCACCTGCCAGTGCAGAGGACCCAGGTTCTAGCCCTGGTCTGAGAAGATCCCCCATGCTTCAGGGCAACTAAGCCCATGTGCCACAACTACTGAGCCCAAGCACCCCAGAGCCCATGCTCCGCAACAAGAGAAGACACTGCAGGGACAAGCCCGAGCAGCGGAACTACAGTAGCTCCACTTACCGCAACTAGAGAAAGCCCACGTGCAGCAACAAAGACCCAGCGGAGCCAAACAGTACATAGATAAATAAAATGTGAAATTTATCCTTGAATCTTCCTCCTCTGGGTATCCACTGCATTCTCTTCCTTGCTCTCCCCAGACACTTACATATTAAATAGAAATGATCTGTGCAGGTTTCCCCACGCCTCCAGGCTAATACCTTTGTTGAGTACGGAGATAATATCTTATTAATCTTTGTGCCCTCAGTGCCAAGCACAGTGCACATCAGCGTTCAAAAACACTATTTATCTGAACAACAGGCCCATTTTGAACCACTGAAGGAAAAATAAAGAAGATAACTGTTGGTCCACAGAGATATCATGCCAGACAAAACAAATCAGAGAAAGGCTAATTTAGTTGGGCCTGAGAATGAAATTCGGAGAAGGCAACGGCACCCCACTCCAGTACTCTTGCCTGGAAAATCCCATGGATGAAGGAGCCTGGTGGGCTGCAGTCCATGGGGTCGCTAAGAGTCGGACACGACTGAGCGACTTCACTTTCACTTCTCACTTTCATGCATTGGAAAAGGAAATGGCAACCCACTCCAGTGTTCTTGCCTGGAGAATCCCAGGGACGGGGGAGCCTGATGGGCTGCCGTCTCTGGGGTCACACAGAGTCGGACACGACTGAAGCGACTTAGCAGCAGCAGCAGCAGCAGAGAATGAAATTACGGATGGTTGATTAGGAAAAAAACACTAGAGAGAAGACAGGATTAAACTCAGTGGCTTTTTGTAGAAAAGGATATTTTCTTTTGTTAGGGAAAGCTGGAATCAGAGATTCAGATTCTGAACTGAGTATAACTGGAGTTATTACAGACTCTACTATTCTAACAAGGAAATCTTGCTATTGATTCGTAAAAGGTTCAATCACCAGGATGCTATGACATCCCATGAGGAAGCCAGTCAAGAAGCAAGAGGAGGTCACTGGTGAAAGATGTCTTAATTGAGAAGAGGGACCCATTGTGCAACAGAGGGACATGTGGAAGAGGCATTAACTTGGAGCAAGACATTCCCTTTGCTCAGATATTGGTCCAGCCTCCTGGAATCAATGCGTGGGCTTCAAGCTGTGTTTTGTAAGGTTATCCCAAAGGATGATTTGCTAGTTCCTGGCCAGACTTTGTGCTGTTCACCAAGGACACAGCCCTGGTTACTGGGATTCCACAATAACCCCAAGACAGTTGCATGGTATGAGTCAATCAGAACCAGGTAGGACTGGCAGGAGATGCTCCAAAGGGGACCAAACCCAGGTCTCCTTGCTCTGGTTGCCAACTACAGATCCATATGCCACAGCAGGCCCTGTCTATCTTTGGCCAGTAGCTTTTTTCAACTGCCACTAGGGTTCCAAACTGAGGACCAGAAAGCCCATTTAACACCTTGGTGGATTAAAAAAAAATTCCCTAAGGGAAACACTTGAAAATATTTTAAGAAGTCACCTTAGTGGATTTGACTTTTCTTCCTTTGACTGATCTTGTAAACATAACATTTATCTTAAAGGACTGATGTGAAATTAAATGCAACAATGTTTGTAAAAGGAACTATAGCATGGTGCCCAATGAATACCAGTAACACATTAATCAGAAGGGAATCCTGATTCCTTCAGTTAAAAACATATTCTTGTATTTCTTCCTGGAACTGTGAATCTCCCAGTGGCCCTTTGGTTCACAGGGTAAAACCCAGTGTTGCCATGCTCTCACGGCATCCAGGGCCGGATCACCATCTGGTCCTCACAACGTGGCCCGCCTGCTCCCTTGCCGTCATCTCCCACCACGCACACAGTCTTCTCAGTCACACTGAATTACGTGCTCCTCTCTGAGCTCACTGTGCTCCTCCAGGCCTCAGTGCACTTGTACGTGCCGCGTCCCGCGTCAGAAATGTCCTGACTCCTCAACCAGCTGGAAAATTCCTCAGGATCTTTCAAGAGTGAACTCAAGCATTTCATCTTCCATAAAGCTGATTCTCACTCAGCCCTCCAGAAGCATGCACGTTCTCTACAGAACTTAGGAAACTGTTTGCTTGTCTTCTTTAAGTTCCTTCTTTGACAGCAAGGGCTGCATTTTATTTTTCTGTCCCATCAATAACTTAAGAAATGAACGAACGACGTGACTATACCCCCTCTTCAGTTAGGTGCCAGCACCATTTAGCATCACCCTCATCTCCCAGGAATCTCTCCTTTTGGCTCTTATTCACCTACTGCCTGGCCCGGGAGCTCAGAGCCCCTCAGAAGCTGCCCTCAATGCCCAGGGAAATGAGCATTTGTTAAGTGGAAGAGAATTCAATCATTCAGTGTTACATTGTTCTAGTAGAGGTGAGGTGCTCATAGGTCTAGATAAGGGAAATCAGGAAGTCTGATGCTTTTGAAGTCACCAAACTACTTCTTCCTGGACAGGAGGAAAGCTGAGGTCAAATACTTTTACTAAAATTCAACTAAGACGGCCACAGAGTGACCCAAAGATTTTATGCAGACATTTTGGCATTAGTTAATTTTTTCTGACCATCTGGCTAGGATACAGATAAATTTCTCCAGTGGGTCTGGGGTGGGCCTAATTGGGTGACCAGATTATTTTCTTGGTTCGCTCATGTTGATTACCTGTAAATTATCCAGGATAATTCGGAGGGAGTGCACCTGTCGTCGAACAGCCCCTGAAAACCTTTCATAGGTGGCAGCATCATATTCACTCATTTGGATCTCCTTTAGCCTAAAATTGGGGGGTGAAAAAGACAACAGCTGAGAGCAAATATCCGTGGGTCTTTTACTGACAGTCATCTACTGCTAGAAATAGCCAACTTCTTAGTAACTCAGTTTGCCTTTGAGGAGAAAAAGCAAGAAGTCAGAGAGAACAAATGCATGGACACCAAGGGGGAAGGGGGTGGGATGGGAGAAACTGGGAGGCTGGGATTGATACGTGCAGACTACTGCCTGCTCTGGTTGCTTAGCCGCTAAGTCCTGTCTGACACCCGTGAACTACAGCCTGCCCACCAGGCTCCTGTCCAAGGGATCTCCCAGGTAAGACTATTGGAGTGGGTTGCCATTTCCTTCTCTTCTCAACCCAGGGATCAAATCCGCATCTCCTGCATTGGCAGGCAGATTCTTTACTGCTGAGCCACCAGGGAAGCCTGTACGCTGCTGATGAAAGTAAAAGTGAAAGTCGCTCAGTCGTGTCTGACCCTTTGCGACCCCATGGACTATACAGTCCATGGAATTCTCCAGGCCAGAATACTGGAGTGGGTACCTTTCCCTTCTCCAGGGGATCTTCCCAACCCAGGGATCAAACCCAGGTCTCCCACATTGCAGACAGATTCTTTACCAGCTGAGCCCCAAGGGAAGCCCAGGAATACTGGAGTGGGTAGCCTATCCCTTCTCCAGCGGATCTTCCTGACCCAGGAATGGAACCAGGGTCTCCTGTATTGCAGATAGATTCTTTACCAACTGAGCTACCAGGGAATATATAAAATAGACAACCGACAGGAACATACTGTACACCACAGAGAGCTCTACTTAATGCACTGTGGTGTCCTGAGTAGGAGGGAAATCCAAAAGGGAGGGGATACATGTATATGTGTGGCTGACTGAGTTTGCTGCGCAGTAGAAGCTAACATGGATGTGAGAGCTGGACCATAAAGAAGGCTGAGCGCCGAAGAATTGATGCTTTTGGACTGTGGTGTTGGAGAAGACTTGCAAGTCCCTTGGACTGCAAGGAGATCCAACCAGTCCATCCTAGAGGAAATCAGTCCTGAATGTTCATTGGAGGGACTGATGTTGAAGCTAAAACTCCAATACTTTGGCCACCTGATGTGAAGAGCTGACTCATTGGAAAAGATCCTGATGCTGGGAGAGATTGAAGGCAGGAGGAGAAGGGGATGACAGAGGATGAGATGGTTCGATGGACATGAGTTTGAGCAAGCTCCGGGAGTTGATGATGGACAGGAGGCCTGGCGTGCTACAGTCCACGGGGTTGCAAAGAGTCAGACACGACTGAGCAACTGAACTGAACTGAACCGAGAAGCTAACACAACATTGTAAAGCAATCATAGTTCAATAAAAAATTCATTAATTAAATATAACAATTAAAGAATACAGAAAACCAGCTAGTTCAAGTAAAAAGAAATAAAGGAAAGGCAAGAAGTGATGTCTCCAGCTAATGTTTCAAGAGAGAGGAATGTGTGTGTAGTGATGCGCTGGAAAATGGTTAACAAGTTGCCCTGACGGGGAAAAGCAGCCCTGATTTGTGGTTTGTTGACGTTTGTGGTTACTGATTTTAAGCTATCAACAGGCAGGGCCCCTGAATTGGAAAGAGCCGGTGTGCATCGGCTGTGTAGCACACCACTACTGCATCCCAGACGTGTGCCCATGGTGTTGGCAGATGCTACGTTCCTGTGGCAGGGTCCTAGAGAGATCCCATGGGATGCTTTTTAAGACCGAGGACATAGATATGGTTGACCAAGGTAACAGCTCCTGCCCAGAGATTGTCAATAAAAAGGTTGCTTCGTAAAACAGCAGTTTTCTGAAATGGCTGATTGTGTACTTTTAATAATTGTGTTCTAATACTATTGTGGTGCTGAAATTCTGGTGCTCCTTTTTATGATTTTTTCATTATTTGCTTCAGCTGCAGCCCTGCCTCTACACTTGCAGTTTCCTAAACACACCCAGCGCCTTGCCTCTGAGGCTCTACCTGGTTTCTCTCCCACCCTTCTTTACCTGCTGACTCCCATGAACTCTTCAAATCAGAGGTCACCTCTTCCAGGAAGCCTGCTCTGATCTCTGGTCTGTGGTCTGGGCTCTAATATCACTTCATACAGTGGTTGCTACCTGTGCTAGAGTCTGCTTCCCGTCTCCCCAACTGTCTCTTATTTTTTCTCACCTTTATCTGCATGGTGGTCAGCACGATGCCTAGCATAACAGATGCTCAAAACAAACTGAGATAAATCACTGAAATACAAATAAGACTCCACTGTTTAAAACGTGCTCATGCTGCGTGCTCACTCGTGTCTGACTCTTTGCGACCCGTAGACTGTAGCCCCCAGGCTCCTCTGTCCATGGGATTCTCCAGGCAAGAATACTTGAGTGGGCTGCCACGCCCTCCTCCAGGGGATCTTCCCGATCCAGGGACTGAACCCTCATCTCCTGTGTCCCCTGTATTACAGGTGGGTTCTGTACCAGCTGAGCCATCAGAAAAGCCCTACAGTATCTTAAACGAGTCAGAATAGCAGGTTTTGCAGTGTTGTATTCATAAGAGGCTAACACTCTTATGACACTCGATGACATATTTCTACAAACGTCTATAAATGTAAAGGGTACTAATACTAGAACAGGGAAAGATGAATGTATATCAAAAGCCTGACCACAGCACGGTTTTCTAAGCTATTGCTACTGTGTGTGTGTATATATGTGTGTACAAGTGTGTGCATGCATGCAACGTTGGAGGTATGGCTCCTCGGTGTTGAGCTGAAACTCTTATCTGGAGTGTATTCTTACTTCCCTTGGCTGGAGATGAACCCCCTAACGCTCTCACTGAGGATGAATGGTCTCTATTCCTCCCATCAGGCTGTGCTCTGGGAAGATTCCATCCGTCAGAGGGCAGAGTGCTGGAGTCTTATTAGAATCACACCATGTTGGGCTTAGACCACCATGAGGGCAGACAGGCAGTTCCTGCCCTACCGCCTGGCTGGTTAGCTAATGCCACCTCAAGTGTCAAGATCACGTCCTATGAAGTCTTGCTTGGTCCCTCCATGATCAGTCTCTTTCACGTATCTTCCATAGATATCTGCTATGGAACCTATACATTTTGTTGCTTTTAATACATGTATATTTTGCTCTATCAGAGTGTTTTTCAAACATTTTTTCCACAGCAGAAAATGATCTTTACATTGAGATCCAGTATACAAAAAATGCATGTACACATATGGGTGTGTGTACTTGAGCCAAATATTTAATGAAATTTAATGAACTTTACTACATGTGAGGTGCTCTGATATTTTCTCTTGTAATCCTCTGGGGAAAGGAATGTGCCTTATTTTTTCTCAGCATCTCCAGCACCAGCACAAGCCCTGGTACCCAGTGGCATGCAAGAAATGCTGCCAAGTAGCACTTTGAAAACACTGGCTATCAAACACTAAATACCCGAAAGGTAAATAACATCTGAATGGTTATTTCCTTAGGTGACACACGAAGGTGCCCTATAAATCGAATTTCCTCTCTGTTCTGAAGGACAGAAAGGAATATGTGTGCAGGATTTGACCTCTTATGTGTAGTTTTGGCAATCTCTTAAACCTCTCTTTAAGCTTTCATCGATGAAGATCCGTCTCAAGTGTCAAGCCTGACAGATGCTGGGCATGATGACCACTGCAAGATATTTTACCAACATCCTTCCTACCTAGGAGGCCAGTACACTCTCACTCAAAGAAGAGAGGTTAGGGGAAAAAAGTCGGCATAAAGCTTGTCCTTAGCAGGACACACACACACACACACACACACATGTGCACACACACATATCAAGGAAGGAACCAGGCAGTTAGTAAGCCATCCCAGGCAGACTGGCTTTTGTAGAGAGATCTGAATTAACTCTAGTTACAATGATACCTCTGGCATGAGTGTGTTGCTCCCAAAACACACCACATGCTGTTCTAATTAGGAAGAAATCTGGAAATCATATTCCAAGCTGTGTTAGCTTTCACGAAGATCACCTACAAGGTGTTCAAAGCTGATAACATTCTCAAAGATGAAGGCCGAAGCAGGGAGTGGGGAAAGAAAACAGAACATGCTGGCCTCTGCATCAGACAAGACCCCCAGCGCTAACACTCTCCAGCCCACAGAGCTGGCTGAAAACGTGTCTCTCTGCTGCTTTAACCCTAATCAAAACTGCAGGGCACAGCTGCTTCACATCCTAGTAATCTACGCGGACTGACTGCGCTTTGCTGGCACAGCGTATTCTTAAAGGGTATATTTATTGTTACGTAAGAGTCTGGGAATTTTAGGTCTCATTTTACTTTTTCATATAGGTCAGATTTAAATACTGTAATTTTGGATCGTTTATGAGGAAAACAAACATAAGCTAAGGTCTACTGGGTAGGGCTGATTAGTCTTGCACATGGTCATGGGTACAATTTCCACAATTGGCGCCCACCTGAGAGGCTTTTCCAAGCATATAAAAGCACCTTGCCATCTATTTCATTCCTGTTTTGTTGGTTTAATGTCTGTCCTGCTTCGTACGTGTCTTATGCTTGTCTACTTCTGTTATTCTTCCTGAGTTAATCAGTTCATGACAAGAGCCAGTATCTAGCCAAAATCCAGATACAAATGAATGCTAACTAAATGCTCTGCTGATGATGTCAAAACCCATCAGCAGAATTAGGCTCTTCAGGGCAATATGGTGGACCCCTAGGCTGATGGGTCAGGCTGGCCGTCAGTCTGGTTTCAGCCAGTATTTGAATTAAGTACGAAAGGGTGATAGCATTACTCATTTGCACATGTGTATTATTCATTCACAAACATGTATGTGCTTGCTATGCACTAGGTTCTTTGTGTAGCTACTGGGGATGTTTTGCTATTGTTTTATTGCTAAGTGGTAGAGGGCAAAAACACCCTGCCCTCAAGGAACTTGAAGTCAGTGGAGGAGAAATCAACTATTCATACCAATGGGAAATAGTGATAAGAACTATGGATAGAAGGTATCGGCTGCTATAAAAGCATACGTACAGGGCCTTGACTTCATTCGGCACTTACGTAGACCTGCAAAATAGCTTTGAAACTAACTATTGGATGATAGTGAAGAATGATTCTTTTCTTTACCGACAAAGGTCCATCTAGTCAAAGCTATGGTTTTTCCAGTAGTCAAGCTAAGCGCCGAAGAATTGATGCTTTTGAACTGTGGTATTGGAGAAGACTCTTGAGAGTCCCTTGGACTGCAAGGGGATCCAACCAGTCCATCCTAAAGGAAATCAGTCCTGAATATTCATTGGAAGGACTGATGCTGAAGCTGAAGCTTCAATACTTTGGCCACCTGATGGGAAGAACTGACTCATTTGAAAAACCCTGATGCTGGGAAAGGTTGAAGGGAGGAGGAGAAGGGGACAACAGAGGATGAGATGGTTGGATGGCATTGTTGACTTGATGGACATGAGTTGAGCAAACTCTGGGAGTTGGTGATGGACAGGGAAGCCTGGCGTGCTACAGTCCATGGGGTTGCAAAGAGTCGGGCAAGACTGAGTGACTGAACTGAATAGTATTGTGTATTTTTATTTTTTTAAATAAAGTATTCAGAGATAAACTCTGAACTATTTATGATAAAAAAGATAGAAAATCTTGAATTAGCTAAAAACAAAAAACTCAGGGTTGGGAACTAGGAAGGGAGTCAGATTTTCTCCTTGAAGTTGAGAGAACAGATCCACGGATTCATTACATGTTTCTATTTTTGTTTATGTTTGAAAAGTTTCATAATAAGAAGTTTAAGAAAAACTCTGCTGTTGTTGTTCAGTAGTTAAGTCATGTCTGACTCTTTGCGACCTCATGGACTGCATCATGCCAGGCTCCTCTGTACTTCACTATCTCCTGGAGTTTGCTCAGATACTTGTCCATTGAGTCGGGGTGATGATATCTAAACATCTCATCCTCTGCTGCCCGCTTCTTCTCCTGCCTTCAATCTTTCCCAGCAGCAGGGTCTTTTCCAGTGAGTTAGTTCTTTGCATCAGGTGGCCAAAGCATTGGAGCTTCAGCTTCAGCATCAGTCCTTCCAGTGATTATTCAGGACCGATTGCCTTTAGGATGGACTGGTTTGATCTCCTTGCTGTCCAAGGGACTCTCAAGAGTCTTCAACACCACAATTGGAAATCATCAGTTCTTTGATGCTCAGTCTTCTTTATGGTCCAACTCTCACATCCATATATGACTACTGGAAAAATCACAGCTTTGACAATATGGACATTTGTCAGCAAAGTAATGCCTCTGCTTTTTAATATGCTATCTAGGTTTGTCATAGCTTTTCTTCCAAGGAACAAGTGTCCTTTAATTTCATGGCTGCAGTCACCATCTGCAGTGATTTTGGAGCCCAAGAAATTAAAATCTGTCATTGTTCCCACTTTTCCCCTACATATTTGCCATGAAGTGATGGGACTGGATGCCAGACTTTAGTAGTACTAAACTGAATACTCATCAAATGGGACTATTACTACACAAAAGTAGAAAGCAACATTTTTCTGTGTTTTCTGTCTTTTTCAGGGTCTCCACGTGCTTTTATTTCATCCTCTCCTTTCTCATCCCCTTGTCCAGCTCCTCTGTATTTGAAGTACCTTCTGGTACTCTTTCACTTGGATTTGGATTCTTCTCTGCAGTATTTAGTAGAGGTGTATGCTGTCTCAGATGGTAAAGAAGCTGCCTGCGATGCTGGGGACCTGGGTTCGATCCCTGGGTCGGGAAGATCCCCTGGAGAAGGGAATAGCAACCCACTCCAGTATTCTTGCCTGGAAAATCCCATGGACAGAGAAGACTGGCGGGTTACAGTCCAAGGGGTTGCAAAGAGTCAGACACGACGAAGTGAGTAATGCTTTCACGGTTTTCTCAGTCCCTTCTCCACTTTTTCTCTCTCCTCCCTTATATCCACTAAATTTAGTTGCCTTATTATCACAGATGCTCCCTAATTTCTTTATCCTGTGGGGCAATTGTACTTAACAGAATCAGATTCCTCACTGTCTATCATGGGAATTAGAGAAGGGGTTCTACACTTGCACCCAAGAATGACTTACAATTGGAGAAGTAAATTGTAACCCATTCCAGTATTCTTGCCTAGAGAATTCCAAGGACAGAGGAGACTGGCAGGCTACAGTTCATGGCATTGCAAGAGTCAGACACGACTTAGCGACCAAACCACCACCACGACTTATAAGTCCTTCTGTGTGAATTGCTCTATTCACTTGCCCACTTACACAAAAACTGAGACAGGGCTGGTGAGGTTTTCATTGTGGGAACAACAGGAACTCATTGGTTGGGAAGGAGAAGATGATGTGTATCTAATTATTCGGTTCCTTTCGCAAGTAAATATTTATTGTTTACGTGAAATGTAAAATTAAAACTGTGTCTTAATTCTAATAAGATCTTGCATTATTGGATTGCTCCCACCTCTTTTTGAGCAGTTTAAACTGTTTCCATTCCTAACATCATTTGTCCTTGCAACCTCTCTGAGAGGAAGGGGGAAGGGAGCCACCTATCACCAGAAGAACAGACTGACGCACGGCGAGGAGAAATCAACTGTTGGAGGTCTCCAGGGAAGCCGGCAGAAGGGCTGGGGGTGCCACTTGTCGTACCTGCCTGCTGAGTACACGAGGGCCCGAAGCCTCGCAGGCTTTCCTGAGGGTGTGTCCGCAGGGACCTGAGTTTTTGTCCCCATTGTTCTGGACTGTTTACTTGCAGGATGTTTAAGCCCAGCACATAATGTAATACCAGATGTCCTGCGTGGGAGGAATTTCGGAACTCGTGGACGCTGGAGAGCATGCTTTATCTGAACTGTGCCCAGCTCCTTCCGTGGAGCCCCAAAGCGTAAATCTGCCTCCCAGACCATGACTCTCACCCTCAATCCCAAAGGAGATCTTCCTGGTTCTTAGGTACTTGTCACTTTGAGCTGAAGAACCCAGGTGGATGTCCAGGGAAAGGGTCATGAGGTTTCTTCTCATGTTCTAGATGATTCCAATCAGAGTGGCCCCACATGATTCCAGAATGAAAGCTACAGGCTCATGGGCCTGGATCTCAAGGCCTCCACCCACTAACAGTAAACCCCACTCCCCACCGGCCCCAGCTGGTACCCTCTTTCTGGATATGGCTGGCTCTCTCCGCCACAGTCACTCTGCTCATCCTGGCTTGCTCACTTAGCTTTCCCTTCCTGGAAGGTCCAAATACTGGCTGTGTTCAGGCCTCACCTCACATCAGCCCAGTGACTTTCCCCTTCTCTGTATCGCTGGAGGGCACAGCCTCTGTATCACGTGACTTCAGCACTTAACCAGGGTGTGTGTGAAAGCATGTGTGTGGGAGTGTGTGTGTGTGTGTGTGTGTGTGTGTACGCTAGTCCTGTCTCCACATAAATCTACAAGATTCCTGAGGGGCAGGAAGGGACCATCATGGAATGTTATCTCAATTTGCTTTGTGGCCTGGGAATAGATGTGGATGGAATGATCTGACTTTAGTTTTTTCCAGAGGGAAATACCTTTGGTTTTACTTTGTTAAAAGATTTTTTTATTTATTTTTTTGATGTGAACTGTTGTTTAAAGTTTTCACTGAATTTGTGACAATATTGCTTGTTTTCTATGCTTTGGCTTTTTGGCCTTGAGGCATGTGGGATCTTAGCTCCCTAACCAGGGATCAACCTGCACTCCCTGCATTGGAAGCTGAAGCCCTGAGCACTGGACTGCCCAGGGAAGTCCCTGGTTTTACCTTCTAATGTGCTCAGTCCTTCCTCTATACCATTATATGCAATTAATACATTTAAAAGGGCCTGAGCAGAAAGAGCCAGGGATTACATTCACTCAGCTGTCTCCAATGGGGGGTGAGGTGGCTACGGGCTGCAGTCTGTGGTCTAAGTGGCTGCATGAAGTGGAGAATCACAGAACCCTGGTTCTGCCCAGGGTTTGCCGTGACGTTTCCCCTCTCCGGACGCAGTGGGGACCACCCACCTCTGTTGAAACGCTCTCTGGCCCATCTCTCTCGCAGCTCTCTTCACCTCCTCGGGAACAGCGTCTTTCTCGGCCTGAGAGACCTGGTAGACCGTGTGGCCTGCATCCAGCCGGTAAGGACCTCCCTTGCCGCCCAGGCCTGCAGTGTCTCTTCCACCTGGGAGGAAACCATGGAAGTCCAGGTGATTAGTCTGATCTAGACCACAAAACAGCAGGGCTTTAAGGCAAGCCCATGAAGTATATTAATTATACCTGCGTGCTGTGCTAAGTCCCTTAAGTCGTGTCCGACTCTTTGAGACACTATGGATTGTAGTTTGCCAGCCTCCTCTATCCATGGGATTTCCCAGGCAAGAATATTGGAGTGGGTTGCCATGCCCTTCTCCAGGGGATCTTCCCTGCCCAGGGAACAACACCGTGTCTCCCACGGCTCCTGCATTGCAGGCACATTCTTTATCGCTGAGCCAGTGGGAAAACTAATAATTATTCAGATGACTTTCTGCTGGAAACACAAGATGTCCCCTAGTTTAGGATGTTCTTCTTCTCCATCCAACTAATTCCAACCCATATGTCAAGGCTCAGTCCAAAATCCATGGCCACCTCACTTGATGACAACCACACAGGGATCAACATTCTTACCTGCTTGTTATGCCTTAAATTGTTTCTTTTTTTTACCATCTGTAGGATGAATGGGATTATATTTTATATATCTTTGTAGCTCCGTGCCTGTAAGAATGGCTTAAACACCATAAATACTTGTGTGTGTGTGTGCAGTTGCTTCAGTCATATCCAACTCTTTGCGACAGGCTCCTCTGTCCATGGGGATTCTTCAGGCAAGAATACTGGAGTGGGTTACCATGCCCTCTCCTCCAGGAGATCTTCCCAACCCAGGCTGAACTTGTGGCTCCCGCCTTGCAGGTAGATTCTCTACCCCTGAGCCACTGAGTAAGTCCCAAATACGTTGTATATATATGTTAATTAAATGAACAACACTCTTTCTTCACAGTAATCTGATTTTTCATTAAAATCAAAGAAAGATGGTCAGGGTATGGATATTGCTTCTTCTGGTTTGCAAGTGGTAAAAATAAAGTGCAGAGAGGTTAAGTGACAGACATGTGAACTCATATCAGTAGCTGAGCCAAGATGAGAAGTCAGTTATACTTTGACTTTTAGCTTAGAATAACATGCAACAGATAAATACTGCCAGTTTCAGGACAGTTTTAAAATATAAACCCAAGTTTACATGCTTGTTGGAGAAGGAAATGGCAATCCACTCCAGTATTCTTGCCTGGAGAATCCCTTGGACAGAGGAGCCTGGTGGGCTACAGTCCATGGGGTCACAAAGAGTTGGTCATGACTGAGCAACTAACCCTTGTAATGCTTGTAAATGTGTATTATGTAATACTGTATGTTGTAGGTATAAATTAAATGCCTAGAAGACTAGGTAGGTAATATTATAAGAAGTGGTGAGAACTTGGCTAACTAGAGAGGACTTGCCTTGTCTAAATACATTCAAATTCAAATCATCTTAAAACACGACATGGACCGCCAAAACACATTTATTGCCTAGATTTGGGTCCTAGGTTACCAGTTTATTACCCCAGATTTATAATGATTAAAATATTAGCAATTAGTTTCTTTTGTTCCTTTACACACAACTTGGGAACTTAGAAGAGATCCCAATATTGTAGGGGTAGCATAAGCTTGTACATTATAGTCAAGTATTGATTAGTATAGTATACTGATAGTATTAATACGAACACTAGCATGATATAGTACAGTATTGTGTAGGTGAGTCAGACTGCCTGAGTTTGAATCCTGGTTCCAACGTACTAGTCACGCGTCTTTGAGGGAAGTTCCCTAACCTCTCTGTGTCTCAGTCGCACTCAGCAAGGTAACTGGCACGAAATTAGAGCCCTATAAGAGACTTCTCTCACTATCATTATGTAGACAACTTCCAGTCGCATAGAGTGAGCTCATTTCTAAGTTTCATAAAGTGGAAATTTTGAAAGTGTTTAGGCTTTGGATAAATTATGCTACATTCTCCTTTTCTCCCTTGAAGCCTTAATTGGTGTAATAAGTTAAAAGCAAGAACTCAGCATGCTCTGCTTCCCTTATCAAAGTCCAGGTAGGTCATTTCCTTTTGGGAAATACCATGAGAACAGCCCATTAATTATAGTATTTTTATCCTTTGATTCCAGCACATCTTATTTCTTTTTTATTTAGAAATTGCTGGTGGAAAATTCCACCTTGGATGTGTGTGACTCCTGATTGTCGCTTATGGATGGTCAATGGGCGGAAAGGACTATGGTCATGAGATTCAGGGGTGGAAATGCTGTCCTGAGACCTGACTCCCTTTCTACTGGACGTGCTCCTTAGTTATGGGTAGGTCATAAATGAGAACTTAAAACTTCCCAGGTGCTGAGATGAGATCGTTTCTGGTGAAAGGAGGGGATGACCTATAACCGTCTAGAGGCTGGTGTGAGTGACAATCAGTCCCTTGGCAAAGTCAGATGGGGGTGGAGAAGATGTCAGGGTGGAATTCTTCACAACCTGCACTTCCAGGAAGCCTTCAGGACTCGTGACTCTTGAGTGTGAGTTCAGCTGTGTCCGACTCTTTGTGACGCCATGGACTATAGCTTGGCAGGCTCCTCTGTCTATGGAATTTTCCAGGTAAGAATACTGGAGGGGGTTGGCACACCCTTCTCCAGGGAATCTTCCCAACCCAGAGATTGAACCCATGTCTCTTGCATCTCCTACACAGGCAGGCAGGTTCTTCACCACTAGTGCCAAAATGAAAAGGCCTGCCAGAGAGTCTAGATCTCAAGGTATAATATTGAAACTAACCCTGGATATCCTAAATCTGTGAAGATAAGGGGGAGAAAGACAGCGGAGGGGTTTTGATGATGAAAAAGGAATCAAATGACTCATGTAATCAAATGATTACCTTCAGTGCAGAGAATTCTGAGGCAGAGAGGGACAAAGAGAAAAAGAATTTGTAGCTAAAGAGCCTTGATAGATTGACAACCTGGCTGGGAAGTAAAAGCAGGGTCATCAACCCGGACTATAAGATATACGAGCTGGTAGACGCGAGCTGAATAACAAGCGAGCACCTCCACTCCAGAGTAAGTAGCCCATGGCTGGGAAGCCTGCATCTGGCCAGCGCATCCCACAGTGCATTCCACAGGGATTAAATCCTGCTGGCTTGACACTGACTTCCAGATCAAAGGCCATTTCTAAAAATATCCTTCCTTTCAAGCTGATGCCTGATGCATAAACAGAGCCAGCGAGGGGCCCACGGGCCTGCTGGACACCACATTGTCCCTGCACAGTAGCCCATTTCCTCCCGAGGCTGTCAAGGCCAAGGAGCACAGACTGTCCCCAGTGAAGACGGAGCATGGAGCTCGTGCTGGCATGGCTCACGGCCGCGATAAGATCAGACGGTGCGCACAGTCTGGCCCTATTCCTGCGGCCCCACAGCTGTGTCGCTCCAGCTGCCGCAGAGGAAAGAGGAAGGCCGTGGTCCTGGCTGGGAACAATGCTCTCGACAGGCAGCCAAGAGGAAGGGACAAACCCCAGCCATCGGCTCAGACCACAGCCATCTCTCTTATCACAGAACCCCGCAGCCTCCACGTACTCTCTTCTGAGATGTGGAAGATAAGGACCATGTCTTTTCAAAGTCAGCTGGTCCAGAAAGAATTTACTGTTGATTTCTGGCATGGTCCCAGGGACAGGGAATTTAAAAGAGGGGATTAACACTTTTAATGAATGCGTTTTTCATGCCAGGTCTTGAGCTCAGCGCTTTGCAGTCATAATCTTACTGAATCCTCACCACAATCTTGGGAGGCAGTTCATAGTAGGCCCCTTTGATGAATGAGGACCAGAACAGTCTGAGGTCAGGGGGTTGCTACCTCTGACTGTCTGCTGAGTCTGCAGGGCTCCAAATGCCAGGGCTTTTCCATGTCTTAAAATCACGTTGTGTCAGAGGGCAGAAGCACACTCCAGCTGACTAATGGGGTTGGAGGAGAAGGCAAACTGATTCCTGAGCCTTCTTGGGGCTGGTGGGCTGTCCACATGGGCTCACGAAGTCTCTGGAAGCCTGACCCGGGAAAGCGCCCGTGCTACCAACCTGTGCCGCCAGCCCAAGTGTTACCACCCACATGTGGCATGTTGTCTGGGTCCTCCTTCCCGTGTTTGGGGGAGCTCACGTCTTCACCGCTCTCTCTTTCGATTGTTATCTAAAAATGAAGAAATTAGACATTATCACTCTCTGTGACCAAGGCCAGGACCTGCAGGACAGAAAGAAGGACTGTTTCTCCCTAAGTCTTTAAGGTAGCTCATAACCTGATAGATGCTGTTGATAGATGCTCATGATAGATGCTGTTCGTGTCTGGCAAAATTTCACCAGATTTTACATTCACTGGGCTGGGAAGGAAACAATTTAATTATAAAAAATGTTCTTTACAAAAAAAAAAGGAGTTAGACTGGATCATGGGGCTTCCCAGGTGGCGCTAGTGGTAAAGAACCCGACAGTCAATGCAAGAGATGCAAGAGACAAGGGTTCAATCCCTGAGTTGGGACGATCTCCTGGAGAAGGGAATGGCAATTCACTCCAATATTCTTGTCTGGAGAATTCCATGGACAGAGGAGCCTAGTGGACTATAGTCCACCTGGTCCAGCTGAGTCATGGCAGATAAACATTCACCTATTTAATTTTCAAAGAAATTCCATTCCTCAGAAAAAGGCTATTTTATACAAAATATATGAAAAAGGAAACCCAGAAAATATACCTTTGTGTGCTTCACTGATATATGTTATGTGCACAGAGATTAAAAATTGCTTATTTTCTGGGCCTGCTCTCATTTTATTATGGTATTTATAGCTCTCCTAGTTCATCTCTATTTTAAAACTGGACTTACTGTTCCTGCAGATCAAACAGAACAAGCGGCACTTTAGCCTTTCTCTTTGAGAGCCTGTGTCTCATTCATTGGTCCCTAATTTAATTCAGCACAGATTCACCGTAAGTACTGATAACCACACAGGAGTTCCATCCTAGCAGTCAGCTCAGTAGATATTACTCCACAATAAAAAGCATTTGAAGCAGTCACATCCATGTACCCTATGAGCCTGCTCCCAAATACAGTGATTTTCCAGGCAGACCAGATCAACTGTTTGTTTGTTCAAACAAGCCTTAATGGGAAATGTATTGGCAAGGTATCATCTGAAGTACCCTGAGGCCTACAAAAGCCATGGAGGGTTGGTCACTGCCCTCGAATTGCTCACAGTGGAGCAGGGGAGCTTGGAAATGGACCTGGAGCATGACGCCAGGTCAGTCTTGAGAGCTGATCCGTGCCTTCTTAGTGAGTGGACTTTTCATTCTGGATGTTAGGATAAACAAAGGTAGGTAGGTAATTTAAGGCCTTTGCAAATAAAATGGCTATCAAGAATGAATTCAACATAATTTCCATTGTGTTATATCCAGAGTGCTGCTGCTAAGTCGCTTCAGTCATGTCCGACTCTGTGCGACCCCATGGACAGCAGCCCACCAGGCTCCACCGTCCCTGGGATTCTCCAGGCAAGAACACTGGAGTGGGTTGCCATTTCCTTCTCCAATGCATGAAAGTGAAAAGTGAAAGTGAAGACGCTCAGTCCTGTCTGACTCTTATGTTATGACATTGTAACAAGATTTCAATTAACTGGACTTTTCTGCCCTTACCAGGAAAGCCCTGGTGGTTCAAACAGTAAAGAATCCGCCTGCAATGCAGGAGATGTGGGTTTGATCCCTGGGTCAGGAAGAACGGCTGGAGGAGGGCATGACAACCCACTCCAGGATTCTTGCCTGAAGAATCCCATGGACAGAGGAGCCTGGCAGGCTACAGTCCAGAGGGTTGTGAAAGAGAGGGACACGAGTGAGTAACTAATACTCTTCCGCCTTTAGCTTTGGCAGCACTGACAGAGCTTTTGCCATAACTTCAGCATATTTTAAAATTCAGCAGCCAGGACGTGACAGTTGACATGAATTCCACACATACAATCATGCTCCCAAAAAAATGGGTGAAAATAAATTCTTTTTTTAAAAAATTAAACTATGCAGAATAGCTAGCAACATTTAGAGAACAAATAAACATTTAAAGTACTTTCCCCAAAACTTGCCACCACTTTCTAACTTTTTTAGAGAGAGTGTAAGAGATTCGTAGTAAATTAAAATATGTATACTGACTACAAGAACTCTAGACCAGCACTAACTAATAAAATTTTCTGTGCTGATAGAAGTATTTATACTTGAGGCATCTAATATGGTAGCTTATTACACAATGTACCTACTGAGTACTTGATTTTTTAATTTTATTTAATTAACTAAAATTTAAGTTTGAAATTACCATATGTAGTCCATGACTATCTCAATGGACAGCACAGAACAAGGACAAGCTTGCCTCAGCCAGGAGATAATGTTTGGTTATCTTAGAAGTATCTTATAGATGTTTTTCATGAGAAATGAGAAAAATAAGAATCATTTCAAAATTGAGATAGAGTTTTATTCTGTGTCAATTTAAGAAATCTACATAAAAGTTATGACTACAGTCTAATGGATTTTTTAAAAAAAAGAATGGAACTTACATATGGAAATATATTTATTATAATAAGATGATAAGCTTTTTAATCCATAAAGATACATTTATTACAATAATGGTGTTCAAAACACTTCTGGGGTGCTTTAGGAAGGATCTGCAGAGTCCATGGCAGATTCTATTTTAATATCTTTAATGGTGGCAATTATGTATTCTTTAAAAATAGATTTGATTTTTAATAAATAGTAAAGGATATTTGGAACTGATGTGTATGAACCAAATAGTTCTGATGTCTGTGAATTATTTGCTAATTTACTCTGTACTCTTTGGAAAGTCAGTTAACTTCTCTGGGGCTAAACCTTCTCATCAGAAACTAAAAGGAGTTGAACTAAATCATTTTTCCCATTCCACTTAACATTGACATGTTCTAACTGATTAAACAATTCAAAATCTGGTCAAAGAGGGGTTTCAGTCAAAATCAGGCACAATTATAAATCAATGCGACTGGTTTGCTTCCTGAGAGTTCTGACACCTCCAAGGTCACCTCTAAAGGAGGGAGCTCTAGAAATGGTCTGCGCCACGACAGCACTGGAGCACCTGTTCCTAACACCAGCCGTCACTTGAGGGTGTGTGTGTTATTTACTAAAAATAAATAAAGAATGCATAAACAACAAAGTCCTACTGTATAGTACAGGGAACAATGGAAAAGAATAGAGGAAAGAATGTGTATATGCATACATATATATGTAACTGAGACACTTTCTGTACAGTAGAAATTAACACAACATTGTAAATCACCTATGCTGCTGCTGCTGCTGCTAAGTCGCTTCAGTCGTGTCCGACTCTGTGTGACCCCATAGACAGCAGCCCACCAGGCTCCTCCGTCCATGGGATTTGCCAGGCAAACTATACTTCAGTACAAAATGGGCTTCCCTGATGGATCAGACAGTGAAGAATTTGCCTGCAATGCGGGAGACCCAGGTGTGATTCCAGGGTCAGGAAGATCCCCTGGAGGAGGGCATGGCAACCCACTCCAGTATTCCTGCCTGGAGAATCCCACGGACAGAGGAGCGTGGTGGGCTACAGTCCATGGGGTCGCAAAGAGTTGGACTGGACTGAGCGACTAACGCTTTCACTTTCTTTCAATACAAAATAAATAAATAAAAGAACTTCAGAAGAGGCATAGAAAACAGAGTCCTAGGTGTCTTAGTAACTTTACTTTCATTAAAAACCAATCTCCTTTAGACATTTCACCGCAGTTCAGTTATCCTGCTGTAAGAGAATAGCCTTTCAAGAACAAGTATTAAAAATGACGGCACAAGGCAAAAGAAAAGGGCTCTCAAATAGCCCCCTCAGCTACCTGCAAAATCACACTCCTGAACCTGCGAAGACACCTACAATGGGCCATCAGGGAGGAAGAACATTTGTGTGAACTGTCTGGGCAGAAAGGAACTGCTGCGTTCTTTGTCACCTGTGTATCCTGCTGGGAACTGGCACGGCTCACGTTGCCAACAAGGCTGCTCCCTACCAACCCCAAATGGGAGTCTGGAGATGTTTCAAAATTGACAAATTCTTGACAAAAACACTCATCAGCCCCAATACAGTGGACTCCAGAAAAACACATAGCATGAACTACCAAGGGCACTTACTTAGAAGCAGGCATTTGGGGAGTTCACTAATCGAGTCATGCTATGATGCCGTTACAGTCGCAGGAGCCCATTTCTCTAGGCGGGTGGGAGGAGCGCATCCGATACGCGCTGTCCAAAGCCATTTTACGGCATCTCTTACGTGAATTGACACTGATTCATAAAAGGTACGAGGCAAGAAGTCTAGGGCAGTCCAGCCCAGACAGAAACTGCAACAGACACCAAGGAACGCATATCATTCGAGGAAGCTTGCTTCTTGGGGAAAGAAAGATGCTCAGAGTTTCTGGTCATTCAGAAAGTTGATAAACTGCTGAACTATTTGAAGTATGTATTGAGAAAGACTTGGAATGCATTTCCTTTGAGGACTGGTCTCATCTAGAAGGGCTTCCCTGGTGGCTCAGATGGTAAAGAATCCGCCTGCAGTGCAGGAGACCTGGGCCTGATCCCTGAGTTGGGAAGATCCCCTGGAGAAGGGAAAGGCAACCCACTCCAGTATTTCTGCCTGGAGAAATCCATGGACAGAGGAGACTGGTGCGCTACAGTCCATGGGGTTGCAAAGGGTAAGGCAGAACTGAGTGGCTGACACTTTCACTTTTCATCTAGAAAGAGTTCAAACAAGTCAATCCAGTTACTGATATACACCCTACTTAAGTGAATACTTCAGTGTTCACTTACGGCTTCACAGGTGGTGCTAATGGTAAAGAACCTACCTACCAATGCAGGAGACAGGGTCTCCTGGGTCAGGAAGATTCCCTGGAAGAGGGCACGGCAACCCACTCCAGTATTCTTGCCTTGGAGAATCCCATGGACAGAGGAGCCTAGTGGGCTACAGTTCATAGGTTTGCAAAGAGTCAGACACGACTGAAGTGATTTAGCATGCACTCAAGGCGATGGCACCCCACTCCAGTACTCTTGCCTGGAAAATCCCATGGACGGAGGAACCTGGTGGGCTGCAGTCCACGGGGTCGCACAGAGTCGGACACGACTGAGCGACTGCACTTTCGCTTTTCACCTTCATGCATTGGAGAAGGAAATGGCACCCCACTCCAGTGTTCTTGCCTGGAGAATCCCAGGGACAGGGGAGCCTGGTGGGTTGCCGTCTATGGGGTTGCACAGAGTCAGACATGACTGAAGCGACTCAGCAGCAGCAGCATGTGTTCACTCACATGGATCAAAATTTTGCCCCAAACACAAAGTACCATGGACTCTTACAAGTGTTGATGCAAACTGATGCCCATGGTTTGCTGTGTTGATGCATCATACATCCTTTTAGATAAGCATGTTGTAATCCCAAGGAGTTGTCCTCTTTCATATGAATCAAGATGGAAAAACAAAACAAAACATAGACCTTGTAAATTATAACTCATAAAAAATGTTCCAGAGTGAAGCAACCCAAACCCAAAGTAGTGGAGGGACATGACTCACGAAAGCCCTGTAATCCTAGGCAAGGCCCTATACTTTAGGCTCCTCCTCACACTCATGATTTTTTTAAAAATGTCAGTAAAACGATATAAATAGCCAGAACACACTCTCGAAAGGAAAGTGCGTTCTTGGAGGAATGACTGGACAACACAGCCGATTCTCATTTTCCAGCTGGAGATGAGGTGTGGCTCAGCAGGCGTTTGCAGCTGCCTCTCCAACATCCACTGCCTCTTTCTCCTCTCTAAACAGAAGTCAGATGAATCACGGTTAGCTGGGACGAGGCCCAGCTGTCCCATCGCCCTCTGCCAGTGATGTATCTGGGGAAGAAAGTCTGGGAGCCATGATGTAAGACCAATTTTGTTGGGAGGTTTCTGGGAAAGATTTTCCTCTCTGGTACAGAGCTTGCTCCTGGCCCTGCAGGGACTGCCTGCCCCTACCTCGCAGCACACACGCGCTCGCTGGCTTGCACATGGAGTGATGACGTGGTGCTTCGAGCTGGGGCGTCCACCTGGTGACCACGGGGCAACGAGGAGGAGGTGGCAGAGGGGAGGACGGGGCAGGTGGTGTCCCTGATGACACCGCTGAGCTGCTCAATCAGCCGCGGAGTCACTTACTTCCAGCTTCTACATCAGCAAATAATGTTATTAGACATATGTTTTTTTTTTTAATATAAAGAACTTTTTATTTATTTATTTATTTACTTTTGGCTGTGCTGGGTCTTCGTTGCTGTGGGGGCTCCTCTCTAGTTGCAGCAGCTTCTCTTGTTGCAGAGCACGGGCTCTAGGGCGCCCGGGCTTCAGGAGTTGCAGCGCATGGGCTCGGGAGCTGTGGTTTCTGGACTCTAGAGCACAGGCTCGATAGCTGTGGCACGTGGGCTTAGTTGTTTTGCAGCACGTGGGAACTTCCCGAGGTTCCCACATCTGCACCCGCATCTCCGGCATTAGCAGGTGGATTCTTTACCACTGAGCCACCAGGGAAGCCCTGTCCTTATAGTTTAAGCTACTGTAAGTTGGGTTTTCTGCTACTTGGAGCCCAATGAGTGCAAACTAACTTTTGATTCATTCATTAAAAGACAAATGAGAGGCAGTGGGGCAGGAGCCATGGTCTCGATCTTTGCAGGATGTCCCACTTCCAGAAGATGTGCTTTAAATTTTCTGATGTTGAAAACTGCCATGATAATATCAGAAATTCTACTTATTACAGTTGCCTATGATTTGATGATTAGCAGGCAATTCAATGCACTCAATCATTCATTTTCTTATTCAAACATTTCTGTGTATGTACATGCACTACTCCCTGGAATATGGAGATAACAAGAAACAGGATCTTTGCTTCCAGGAAAATATTTTATAACGTAGAACAAAATCACAGCGCAGGGTAATACAGACCATAATAAGGTACTGAACACATTTGCCTAAAACAGATTCTTGTCTGAGGTTATAAGAAATAACCCAGGTGGTGCTAGTGGTAAAGAACTAGACTGCCAAAGTAAGGACACATAAGAGATGAAGGTTTGATCCCTGGGTCAGGAAGATCTCCTGGAGGAGGGCATGACAACCCATTTCCAGTATTCTTACCTAGAGAATCCCATGGACAGAGGAGCCTGCTGGGATACAGTCCATAGGGTTGCAAAGTTGGACATGACTGAAGCGACTTAGCATGCATGCATATGAAAAATATAAGAAATTTCGATCACAGATACAACGAAAGTCACATTAATATGTCCCTAGGTATGATGGTCTTTCAGATGAAGACAGCTGCTTAACAAAAAAAGCAACAATTTCTTACCCAGTTTTCATAAACAACACGCGACTTCTACAATGATAACACATGATAAAACTACCGTTGTCCACAGACAGCTTCTTTGTGTTCCAGCTACAACCTCTGGCAAAGCCATCAAAGTATGTAATTCATCTCCAGTTTCCCCCTGGCTGGTGGCAACATTTTCTTTCACGTATTCAATGACCTCCTGTCCTCTTTAATCTTCTTAGTTCTTCAAAAGCAGGAGATGGCCTAATTTCTGGTCATTAATATTAGAAAATGATCCTGTAGCTGATATTCATTCGTACTAAATAATTCTCCCACAAAGGGCATTCACATGGTAAGTGCTCTTATCACAAAAGTGGGAAATAAAGTCTAGGGACCAGCAAGCAGGCAGAGATGGGGGATGAGTTGGAGGCACGCTGGGACTGTTCCCTGGCCCTGAAGACAAGGCCTATGAGGTGAGCACCGACAGGTGACAGGAAGAAGGCGGGTCCATGGCTTGTCCCACAGCAACTCTTGTCTCTCTAGTCCTGAAGGAGCGGGCAGCTCTTTCTGCCTTAGGAAGGACTCCGGTCCTTTCTCACAGGCTCCTTCAAATCCACCATCAGCCCTCCTTCCTGACCCTGCTTGCCCACTTCTCGAAACTCAACCCCACTCTCTCTGCTTGAACACTTCCAGAGACTTACGCATACTTCACTTTCTGGTATAAGTGATGAGGTTGATAAATACTTTAAAATATTTGAAACTGTAACCCCCGAACACCCTCCTTTCCCCACCTGCTGCAACGTTCTGGAACGCATCCCTGTGTGCATCCTATGTTATTTCTCTATCTGTGATCAAAGTTTCTGAAAAAGATCCTCCCCACACGAACGACTCTTTTCACGAAATCCATTACTCTGCAACAAAAATGCCCAGTCTGATTAAGGTGAACAATGTTTTATAGGTTTCACAGACTTGGGCTCACAAGAGGGCAAAAATAGCGCTTTATGAATATTTTACTTTGCCTTTATCTTTGCTGGCACAGTGACCTACACATACATGTGCTGTGCTGGGCTTAGTCACTTCAGTCACATCTGACTCTTTGTGACCGCATAGACACAGCCTGCCAGGCTCCTCTGTCCATGGGATTCTCCAGGCAAGAATACTGGAGTGGGTTGCCATGCCCTCCTCCAGGGGATCTTCCCAATCCAGGGATTGAACCCAGGTCTCCTGCATTACAGGAGGATTCTTTACCATCTGAGCCATCAGAGAAGCCCAAGAATACCAGAGTGTGTAGCCTATCCCTTCTCTAGGGGATCTTCCCAACCCAGGAGCTGAACCAGGGTCTCCTGCATTGCAGGTGGATTCTTTACCTGCTGAGCTACCAGGGAAGCCCAGATGCCTAATAAATATGCATTAAATTCAAGTGGAAGAGGCAGATCGGCAACAAAATGTAAGAGTTTCAGCTTCTGCATACAGTGCTCTTCACAATAAGCTGTTGGCAGGAACTCTTCCTGCCAGCCTGTAACTAGCAAACAGCACAGCTGTGCTCAGCCACTGGTCAGCGGACAGCCATCGCCCGACAGGGGCAGGAAGCATGCGGCCCTGCTGGCTCCATGGCGTGGTTCTCAAATCCTGATCCTGCACTCCACGCAGCCTGACTCTGATCCCTGCCTCGGCCTCATCTCCAGTTTCTGGGGAGCCGCCTGCCTGAGCTGATTCCGTGCCCCCCAAGTGTGTGGGCAGCGGCCTCTCTCCTGCTCTCTGGTCTAGACAGAGCTGTTGGAATGGCTATCTACAATATAATGCAGAATCTGCCTAAAGCAACCTCAAACTTGACTTAGAGTCCTTACTCATCTCTTTCTTCTGCTTAAATTCAAATAGGAACAAAAGATGCAGAGGACTTTCGGAAAATTTGAGAATACAGAACGTAGATAATGGAATCGAGAGGATGGTTCACGGATTAAGACGGTCTAAGCACAAACCAGTCTTTAAGGGAAACCAAATGTTGTTATCATTGTGTGTAGGTGACTGTCAAAAAGCCATGTTAGAAAATCACAAAAAATTGGCACGGCAACAGTTCCCTGGCAAGGACAAGTCAGCATGGATACCGCCTGCTGCGACTGACCCTGCTGAGCATTGTAAACCTTCTCACAGAACAGCTGCTGATTCAACTCAGAGAGAGTGGCATGCGTGCTGGGCCACGCCAGTCGCGTCTGACTCTGCGACCCCGTGGACTGCAGCCCACCAGGCTCCTCTGTCCATGGGACCCTCCAGGCAGCAGTACTGGAGTAGGTTTCCATTTCCTTCTCCAGGGTCTCTTATAGTCTCCTGCATTGGCAGGCGAGTTCCTTACCACTAGCGTCACCTGGGAAGCCCTCCAAGAGTGGAGGCAGGGCAAACTGTCAGGTCTTCGTATATTCTACCTTCTCTATTTTTGCATCTTTTATTTTCCAGAGACTTCAAAAGGTTAACATTCAACATTTGAGTCAATTCAAGCCCGGCCAACAGACATCCACAGCCAAGGAAAAGGCTGGCCACGAGAGGCCGTCTCTACTACGGCAAAGAGTGTGCAAATGCTTTGCTTCTGTGATACACACAGTGGCCTGGCAAGAGACATCTACCGCCATGTGCTTTTGTTATTACAGAGGCTAAATGATCTTTCCTGGCATTTCCTGGCCCAGGTGATTTCAGTCTTATACCCAAGCCTTGTGTTCCCTCTGAGAACACAAAATCTGTGTGGCAGTTTTAAAATCTATTGTGCTTTCCCTGTCAACAGGATTCTCTGAGATGTTAAGCTGCTGGGAAAAGGAAGGGTGGGTAGAAAAGCCACCCAACCACTAGGGTGGGGAACAGCAAAGGGGGTTTTAATAAGACCAGGTTCTAAAAATGCTTGGACGCACTGACCAGAACTCCATGCAAACACATTTAGCTTGGGGGAATTCTTTTCTGAAAATAGGAACGCTAACTAAATCAGTGTGGACAGGTTATCATAGCATCCTCCTTGTGGAGATTTCCAGCATCAAACATTTTTGGCAAACGGTTTTCTGTTTCGCTTGTGTTAAAATCAGGTTATGTCAGCAGCCATCGTTTCTTTCAGCTATTCTTCATACCATTGTTGGTTCATCATCTTAGATTCTAGTCCTGTTTATGAAGTCATTGTCTACTGATGTTTACCCTGAGTTTCCTCCACCATTTCCTCAAAGCACATGGAGTTCTTGTAAAACCTGTGTTTTCACATCTAGCAAGACAGTCTTCCTCTGCTTCCAAAGGCCCAGCATTCTCTGCACTTTTGGACAACCACGATGAGTTAAAACCATTAACCAGAAAACAAAACAATGGCATCGAGAGGCTGTAGAGAAACAATCTCTATGCACTGCACACACACGGAGCTCAGGAGGATGGTGTGCGTCACTCGCTGGCTCAGAGTATTTACGGCTCTGTGCTCTGAGGCTCGGTGGCTGAGGGGCCCTTCCAGGCTGCTGCTCCAGCTCACAAACACCACTTGGAGTGTGGGCAAAACATACACATGAAATAGCTAGAATGGATGCCTTTATTGTGTGCATATATAACAGGCATTTCCCCCCCTCTTTTAAAAAGTGTTTTTAATTGGAGGATAACTGCTTTACAATATTGTGCTGGTTTCTGCCATACGACAGTGTGAATCAGCTATAAGTATACACATGTCCTCTCTGTCTGGAGCCCACTTCCCCCACAATCCCACCCCTCTAGGTCATCACAGGGCACTGAGCTGAGCTCCCTGTGTTATATACTGCAGCTTCCCGCTAGCTATCTATTTTATACATGGTAGTGTTCATGTCTCAACGCTCCGCCTGCAATGTGGAGGACCTGGGTTCAATCCCTGGGTTGGAAAGGTCTGCTGGAGAAGGGAAAGGCTACCCACTCCAGTATTCTGGCCTGGAGAATTCCAGGGACTGTATATTCCATGGGGTCGCAAAAGAGTCGGACATGACTGAGCGACTTTAGGGCTTAGGGCTCCCTCCTCTGCTGTGTCCACAGGTCCATTTTATACATGTGCATCTCCATCCTTGCCCTCAAATAGGTTCATCAGTACTATTTTTCTAGATTCCAATATATGTGTTAATATATGATATTTGTTTTTCTCTTTCGGACTTACTTCACTCTGTATAACAGGCTTTAGATTCATTCACCTCAGTTCAATGGATTCAAATTTGTTCCTTTTTATGGGTGAGTAATATTCCACTGTGTATACGTGCCACAGCTTCTTTATCCACTCATCTGTCACTGGACATCTAGGTTGCTTCCATGTCCTGGCTATTGTAAATACTATACACACATTTTTAAAGAAAATATTTCTGGGACTTCTCTGGCAGTCCCAGGGTTAAGAATCCACCCGCCAATGCAGGGGAACATGGGTTTGATCCCCAGCCTGCAAAGATTCACATGCCATGGGAAGATACCCATGCACCACAACTCCCGAGTCTGTGCTCTAGAGGCCATAAGCCAAAACCCACTAACGCCTGTGGACCTAGAGCCTGTGCTCCACAACAAGAGACATCATGGCAACTAGAGAAAGCCTGCATGCAGCAACAAAGGCTCAGGGAAGCCAGAAGCAAAAAATAAAGTAAAATAGAGAAAGTATTTCTTTAAGTGGTAAATAGCATTGTTGGAATCAGTGCTATAGAGGCAAATATGACCAGATATAGAATCTGGCGTCAGTTCTACACTGTGAACATCCAGAGGCCCTCTCGGTCATATCAGTGTAGCTCCCGGTCTTTGGGCATCACAGACGCTCAGAAAATGTGTAGTAAATACATGAACGGCTGCATGACAGGCATCGCCACTGTGGCCACCCCAAAGCTACACAGTGGCTCTAGTGGGGTCCATGCCACCAAGAATATACAGAAGCCTGATAGCTGCTCTCCTGAACTGAAGGAGGCAAGTTAGAAAGCAGGACATTTGGGAGAGGAGAAAAGAACGCCACTGAGTTTCGCTTTGCTAGACAGTCAGTCAGTTCAGTCGCTCAGTCATATCCAACTCTTTGCAACCCCATGGACTGCAGCACGCCAGGCCTCCCTGTCTATCATCAACTCCCAGAGTTCACCCAAACTCATGTCCATTGAGTCAGTGATACCATCTAACCATCTCATCCTCTGTTGTCCCTTTCTCCTCCTGCCTTCAATCTTTCCCAACATCAGGATCTTTTCCAATGAATTAGCTCTTGGCATCAGGTGGCCAAAGTACTGGCATTTCAGCTTCAGCATCAGTCCTTCCAATGAATATTCAGGACTGATTGATATCTTTTAGGATTGACTGGTTGGATCGTGTTGCAGTCCAAGGGACTCTCAAGAATCTTCTCAGCACCAAAGTTCAAAAGCATCAATTCTTTGGTGCTCAGCTTTCTTTATAGTCCAACTCTCACATCCATACATGACTACTGGAAAAACCATAGCTTTAACTAGACGGACCCTCTGTCAGCAAAGTAATGTCTCTGCTTTTTAATATACTGTCTGGGTTTGTCATAGCCTTTTTTCCAACAAGCAACTGTCTTTTAACTTCATGGCTGCAGTCAGCATCTGCAGTGATTTTGGAGCCCAAGAAAATAATGTCTGTCACTGTTTTCATTGTTCCCCATCTATTTGCCATGAAGTGATGGGACAGGACGCCACGATTTTAGTTTTTTCAATGTTGAGTTTTGAGTCAACTTTTTCACTTTCCTGTTTGAGCCATGAACTTAGAACTCAAATACCTTAGGGTAAAATAAAGCTTTCTAATGAAATTAAGGGCAGAATTATAAGACACAAATTACATTACATATCAGTGATATTAGAGCTACCCGGTAATTGGATACAAACGATTCCTGGAATGACTGTAACTGATTGGGGGTTTATATAATATACACGAGTTGGTCATCTTCTTTGCTGTGTTAGCGCTACGTTTCTTTAACAGCATTTCTCTGCCCGTTTCCTGTTTACACCTGGGAACTCTAACTCCCTTCTGGACAGAGTCCTGGACACTATGCCAGCAAGCTCCCTCAGCATTCGTCTCGGGGCTCCCCTCCCTCTCCTTGCGCCTCAACTCCACTAAGCTCCCTCTGTGCCCCCATTTGAGGACTCCCCCCAGCAGCGCTGTCTTGGGGTTCTGGGAGGCCAAGTGCAGAAGGCAGCGCAAATTTAGGGACGTGCAGCTGTGTATGTGCGGCCATGACCTGGTCACCTGGAGATGAAAGGGGTCATCGAAGGGAACTGGAGAGAACATAGCACAAAGTCCAGAAACCCCAGGTTAACCTGGGGCCCTGGGGCTGAACTGCGGGGAGCTGGGTGGCCGCCAGATTTCCTGTGTACTGCCCACGACTCCTCTGTCTCCTGCGATGTGACTCTAATTCTTTACACCTGGGAATGTTTCTATCCTGTCTCCTTCCACTGACAGCACGTACCCTAGCTGCTAACACAGTGTGGGGTTCTGGCTGTGCAGCCAGGCAAGGCAACTTAACACCAGCCTGGTTTTAAGCAACATGCTTTATAGCCCATTTTTGACTTGAAGGCAATGGCAACCCACTCCAGTATTCTTGTCTGGAAAATCCCATGGATGGAGGAGCCTGGTAGGCTTCAGTCCATGGGGTCGCTGAGTCGGACACGACTGAGTGACTTCACTTTCACTTTTCACTTTCATGCATTGGAGAAGGAAATGGCAACCCACTGCAGTGTTCTTGCCTGGAGAATCCCAGGGACGGCGGACCCTGGTAGGCTGCCGTCTGTGGGGTCACACAGAGTCGGACACGACTGACGTGACTTAGCAGCAGCAGACCTGTCTTAATGCCATTTGTAGGACGAGTGAGTTTAATGTAGTTAGAGAATGAGGCTGGGCATCTGTAAGGCACAGATTTCAAGTGAAGGAAAGTGCCTGAGGGCAAGGAAGCAGTGTCTGAGAGGAGGGAGTGTGCAGCAGAGCGGGGACTGGCCTGAATGCGGAAGCCTCAATTCCAACCCAGTGTGGCCCCTCACTCATGGGGTCATCCTGGGGAAGTCACTCAGCCTTTCTGGGCCTGAGTTTTCTCATTTCAAAATGAAACACCAAAGCAAATTCTTTCTAGATCTAAGTTTGGGGTTTCTGCTGCTGTCTATCTGCACATCGCGGTGTCTTCATTGCAGTGCCTGGGCTGTCTCCAGCTGCGGCGCTCCAGAGCGCGTGGGCTCAGTGGGTGCAGGGCCCGGGAGTCTCTAGTTGCGGTGCCTGGCCTTAGTTGCCCCGTGGCACATGGGAAGTTAGTTTCCCGACCGGGGATCAAACCGTGTCCCCTGCAGCAGAAGATGGATTCCCAACAAGTGGACCACCGGGGAAGTCTCTGCTTCTAAGTTCCTTACAACTAGGATCCTTGTCTACATTTATTTCAATCCTAAACTTTAAGAAATATGAGTTGTCATCAGAAATTGATTTGAATAAAATGAAAGTTGTATAAAGAATACTTTGATATAATCATGTAAGTTTGTTTTTTTCTTCAAATTGATTCACTGAGACGTAAAAGAATTATTTTTTGAGAGGCAGCTCGATGTCATGGACAAAAAATATTTCAATGGAAATTTAAAGACTGGCTTTTGATCTTGGTTCTGGTGAAATAACTTTGGAGGAAGTTCCTTATCTTCTCTTGGCTTTCCTTAACCAGAAATCGAGGGGGAAGACTGGCAGAAGTGTGATGTAAGTACATCACATGGTTCTTCTGGTTGATAATGTTTTACATACTCATTATAATAACTACATAATTATTGTACTCATTATAACATTGGCTTAAACAAAATTCCAGTACAAACCTATTGAGGGGATGTATGCTATAGGGGGTTTGGAAGATATTAACTGTGTATCTTATAGTCGGGATGGGAAACTGAAAGAGAGCTAAATCTTGAATGCACATTGTTGAGGTCAAAAGATAATGCTTAATGTAGAAAAATCAAGAAGAAACTTAAGTACATTATTTAAAGATATGGGGGCAAGAAATGAATCAGCAAAAGGAGGGATAAGAGTTTGCTTCTGAGCTATTTTTCAGGGCAAGTCTGTACATATATAACTTAGATGAACCTGCAAGTGCCTCTCTTCCATCCTTCCTGTCAGACTGCGTACCTGCCTGTGGTAGCCTTTAATAAAGCCCCAGCTGTGAGCAGGACTTCCACTTGGTGCTAAGGACGCAAAGACACAGGACCCAGCTTTGCACGTCGTGGAGCTTCCAGCCAGGTGTGGATCTGTGCTTGTGAATCAGCGCAGAGAGTGGGTGGAGATCCATGCCAGGGTAAGTAAGCAGGACCTGTGAGCAGAACGTACTGGAAGGGCTCCTGAGGCTGGCTGTATCAGGGAAGGCTTCCTGGAAGAGGTAACACCCAAGAAGAATCTTGAAGGAACAGGAAGAGTTGGGAAGTCCAGGAGGCTGGGGATTTCGGGCAGAAAGAACAGCTGGAGGGGTGCTCAGCTGAACACAGGGGATGAAGTGACCACTGACGTGAAGAGCCCTTTGTCTCTGCTGATGCAGCTCCTACAGCACAGGGACGATCTACCCGCATCAGTGCACACTCCTGGAGGTTTATGATGATGAAATGTCTCCTCCTTTGCTTAGACTGCCATGCCTAAGTAGAATAAGCTTATCAGAGCACACTGAGGTTTACGTGAAAACCCCCGAAACCCAAGAAGTTAGAGTCACACGAACTAGAGTAATAGCAAATGAGATTTGTAGGCTCCAGAAAAAGCATTAGAGTGTGCCAAACACCAATGGGAAGAACCCAGAAAGGAGAGAGAGTGAAGATACCCGAGAAAAAGGAGACAAAGGATGGAGCAAAGTCTCTGCTCCCAGATGAGAGGACAGACTAGCCTTGGATGGGGAGGAGGGGGTGCGGGCATAGCTTTGGTGAGTGGGCTTCTGTAACTGCACCTGGGGACTGGAGGAGCTGCATTCTGGTAGCTTCTATTTTATTTGGGAAGCAGGAGAGTGAAACATTGTCAGAGAATATGGGAGAGTATAGCTTGAAGTCTGGAGAAAGTAGGGATTGGTGAGAATATTCTCCAGGCAAGAATACTAGAGTTTGTAGCCAACTCTAGTATTCCCTTCTCCGGTAGATCTTCCCAACCCAGGGATCGAGCCGAGTCTCCTGCGTTGCAGGCGGATTCTTTTCCATCTGAGCCACCAGGGAAACTCCATTATTATGCATTCTAGGCTTAAGAGACTTTTTACAACAGTCAACATAATTTTTAAATTTCCCAACACATTCCTTTAAATGGAAGTTTTGTGGAATACAGTCATCTGTTTGAAGATTACTAAGTACCTATGAGATAGATACGCTGGTTGTGGGGGGGAAAAAAAAAAGATAAAGAAGCTAGATGAATAAAATCCAAAACTATAATTTGGACAAATTGCAGGTATCTGGACATGAGGAAAGCAGTCCTGAAAATGACACCTTCTAGAAGTCGTTCCTGAATTTCTCAAACAACAGCTGCTTTCATTCTCCTGGGCTCTCACCATTCAAGCCTCCTCCAGTGTCTTCTGTGACACAATAGTCTTATTAACCCAGCTGTGGTTTTCCCTCTGCCATCCTCTGGGCACCTTAAAAGCACCAGCCCACAGCCCAGAGGCATAACGGAAACACACAGCATGCCTTTCGATAAATGTTTGCAACCTTTGAAGTGGTTATGTACATCCAAGAGGGCTTCCCAGGTGGCTCAGATGGTAAAGAATCTGCCTGCAATGCAGGAGACACCGGTTCGATCCCTGGGTCAGGAAGATCCCCTGGAGAAGGACATGGCAACCCACCCAGTATTCTTGCCTGGAGAACCCCACAGACACAGGAGCCTGATGGGCTACAGCCCATGGTGTCACAAAGAGCTGGACGTGATTGAGCAACTGAACAACAACAGCATATACATCCAAGAGGAAATGTTATCTGATTTATACAGATTGGCCTTGTGCACATGGAGGTAAACTCTTGGGACATCAAGTGAGCTATGTTTGTAAGAACAGAGGATTTCAGCAACAGCAACCTCTCAGCTAAGGGCTGGGCTGAGCTGGGAGCAACCGTGCTCCAATTTGGGCTGGGTCTCCACTCTGTTTTACCATTTCAAGAGGGCTCCTCACAGGCCAGCAAAGAAAATTCAAGGAAATGAAACAACTCCCTCCCCCGCTCCTATTCTTCTTAGATACAAAAGACAGATAATTATCTAAAGTATTTCTCAATCTGAACAAAATGGAAATGTGACCTTTGGGTCTGTCTGCGGCAGAGCCTGCTCACGTCAGTGTTTGGAGCAGAAGTAAAGCAATGTGCAGGATTGGGGAACGCTCACGGGGGCCGGATTTTACTCTCTCTCACGTTTCACACACCATAAATAAAGAGAAATAGTTTACCAGGCAGCGGTACCCGAACGGCTCTGAGTCACCCCGAGGGAGTGATAAAATTCTCCTGCTGGTAGACTTACACAAACCAAGATGCAATGAATTCTTCTGGATACTCCCTTTGCTCAATAAAGCTGAAAGTTTTAAACCTGAAAGATGGCTAGACTAAGAGGCAAAATAAATCAATCTGGCAAAAAAGTAATCATTCAAAGTGTGGCGAGATAAACTGAAACAGAGGAGACCCAGTTCAGTGATGTAAAAAGCATATGCTTGCTAGTTAAAAACCTCCATTTCTAGCATTTGGTCTATTTTTAAATGCAATGGATGAACTCTGTCTAGTGATCTGACTATTTAGTGCTAAATTCAGAGCTTCTGTTCACTATCTGATTTGTTTATACTCAAAATAGCAGGTAGAATACATTTCAAAGTCTGTAGCTTCTTACAGATTTAGCTTTTGCTTGGTGGCAATTATTACTAGATAATGGGGCTTGAGTGGATCACTCTGGTGATGATGAAACGTTAGATTACTTTTGACTTAAAAAAAAAAAAAATGTGGCCATGCTTTGAGGAGTGTGGGATCTTAGTTCCCCATCCGGGGATCAAACCCCCACCAGCTGCATTGGAAGTATGGAGTCTTAACCACTGGACCTTCAGGGACGTTCCTTCTTATTTCTTTTTAAAGTTTATTTTATTAGATTACTTTTGGAAAGGGATATTTCCAATTTATTGAAGCAAAGTATCCCAACAATTAATTGCTTTATTCTGTTTAAAGGAAAAACCCACAAAAACAAAGAGGACAAGATAAAGAAAAACAGGTTAGGGAGAAAGAGAGAATCAGTCTGAGAAGGTCTCCTGTCCAGTCTTGATCTCTGATAACCACTGGGTTTATCAACAACACTTGCATAGAACTTTCTGTTTCAAAGAACCCTTCCTTGTTTTTTTCTTCCAAGATATATAAACATATTCTTAAAAAAATCTTCAAGCATCTGCTTGAATGAACACAAAGGACGAAGGAGAAGAGCAAGGGAATGATGCTGTTTCTGGGCAAGATCTGGATACAGGGGTTGGAGGCATTTTCTGGGGGAAGGAATGTACTTAGAATGAATACCTCAAGTAAGAGTAACAGTTCTTTTAGAAAAAAGGTAATTTGAAATACTAATAAGAAAAAACAAATTATAACTAAAATATGAATTCTATGAAGAATAATTAGTTTTCAAAGCATCTAGAGATCACTGGTTTTGAGAAAAACTACAATGCTAGTCTAAGTCAGTGGATAGATTATTTCACTTTGAAACCTCTACAAATTTAATGTTTGGGGGATGTGCTTAGTTGTCATGCATAGCAGGTCAAGTTCGTTTGGAATTGTAAACCTTCTTAGGTGTCCTGGCTCCGCGTTTTTGTAAGGAGTTCAAATGGCTGTTTACTGGGGACGGGCTATTTCTGCTCTGGCGTCCATGACTAGCTCTAAGATGGTTGCTATGCTCTTGTTACTTATTAAAAGAAAGCAATTTCCATCAATCTTGGGAGATTCTGACTATGGGAATAATGTCTCCCATGGCGACCCCAGGATCTCAGGTAGCAAGACAGCCATGCTGATTTGAATTCATACTGTGTGGTATTTGAGAATGCATTACGGGTTTATAATGCAAAGAAGACTTTCATTAAGACACGGTAAGTGGGAAGAGTGGGGAACCCTTTTCCTGGTATGCAAATGTTTTGTATGATGATACATTCTGAACTCATAATTCCAAAATACCAGAAGGATCCTACACAACCACATTCTACATAAAATAAAACAAACAGAAATAAGATGACTAGTAACCAGTTTATCACGTGACCTGCTGGACTGGGGTAACTCCTGTTAGTGTCTATTGTCCCACAGTAATTATTAATGGCACCAGTTTCAGTCTTATACATGGAATCACATGGTCGTCCTATAATAACCAGGAATGTGGATAACACCCAGCCTGCTGGCGTTTATTTCTCCATCTGGATATTGAACTAGACTTTCTTTCTGGGTAGTAACTACCACAGGCCATACTGGGTTATAGATGTCTCACCATCTGGCAGAAGAGTGCATAAATGTTTGTCTATATTTGTCTGTAAGGATCTGTTTATTCCAAGCCCACATTAATACCACTTTTCTGAAAGCAGAATGGTTTGAATTTTGAGATAAAAAATTAATTTTTCAAAATTCACAAATAAAATTTCTAGTATCAGTTTTCTTACAGTGACTCTTCATGAAACTTACAGCATAATAGATACATTTCAGCTTTTCCAGATACTTCTATACACTCTGAAAGAAAGTGAAAGTGTCAGTCACTCAGTTGTGTCCGACTCTGTGATCCCACAGCTCCCCTGTCCATGGGATTGCCATTCCCTTCTCCAGCGGATCTTTCCAAACCAGAGATCCAACCTGTGTCTCCTGCATTGCAGGCAGATTCTTTACTGTCTGAGCCACCAGGGAAACAGGTTTCTCTGCCGGCTGTGGCCTTAGCCCCAAATGCCGCTCAGCCTCAAGCCAGCCCCGCTGCGGCCCCGTCTCTCTGCACTCGGTTCTACCTGACCGCTTGCCTTTTCCCTTGGGGACAAGTCCCTACCTTGGATCTCTCTGTTAGCAACCAGGTCTCAATTTGACTCCCCGTGGCATGAGTCTGTGCCCTGGTCCCCTGCTTCATCTTTTCTCTGGAGTTTCAGGGATCCCTTTGCCTGATCCAGAACCTCTTTTCCCTAGACTCCCAGCTGTAGTCAGCCATCACACTCCTGGTTCTCTATTTAGCCTGCGCTCTTGTCAGTAAGGACAGACATTCAGGACTTCTCATCTTGGGACAGCTGGCACCCAGGACAGTGCCTGGTGAGCAGGAGATTTCAACAACCAAGTGCTGAATGAATGCCGAAGCTACCTTCTCATCACTGGGAGCTGGGGTTCCTTCCAACTGCCCCTTCCACCTGTCTCTTTCCGTGTGAGCAGGAATGAAATTCACACTGGGCTCCCATTGCCAGCACTAGGCTCTGGGGTGGGCAGTCTGGAGAAAGTGACTCTTTTTTCCTGATTTGTCCAGAGATGGCCCTTTGGCTATCCACCCTCCCCTTGTTCAGTTGTTCAGTTGTGTCCGACTCTTTGCGACCCCATGGACTGCAGCATGCCAGGATTCCCTGTCCTCCACTATCTCCCAGAGTTTGCTCAAACTCATGTCCACCGAGTTGGTGATGCCATCCAACCATCTAATCCTCTGTTGTCCCCTTCTCTTCCTGCCTTTGATCTTTCCCAGCATCAGGGTCTTTTCATATCAGGTGGCCCAAGTATTGAGCTTCTCAGTTCTTCCAATGAATATTCAGGGTTGATTTCCTTTAGGACTGACTAAGGATTGACTTGTTTGATCTCCTTGCAGTCCAAGGGGCTCTCAAGAGTCTTTTCCAGCACCACAGTTTAAAAGCAGCATTTCTCTGGCGCTCAGCCTTCTTTATGGTCCAGCTGTCACATCCATACATGACCACTGGAAAACCATAGCTTTGACTATACGGACCTTTGTTGGCAAAGTGATGTCTCTGCTTTTTAATACACTGTCTAGGTTTGCCATGGGACTTCCCTGGTAGCTCAGCTGGTAAAGAAGCTGCCTGCAACACAGGCCACCAGTTCAATTCCTGGGTCGAGAAGATCCCCTGGGAGGACATGGCTCCAGTATTCTTGCCTGGAGAATCCCCATGGACAGAGGAGCCTGGCGGGCTACAGTCCGTGGGGTTGCAAAGAGTCGGACACGACTGAGAGACTAAGCACAGCACTGAGAGATAAACCCAGCACAGTGGTTTATCATAGCTTTTCTTCCAAGGAACAAGTTCGCTAGCTCTGCACAGTGGCCCATATGTGCCGGAAGATCACTCTCACATGGAAATGTTGTAAGTGAGGTTGGATAAGTGCAGCTCTCAAGGAACAAACCCTGGGAGAGTGAATCTGTTATCTCCTTTCTTACTTCTTATCATATTATGTAAAATCCCAAGGATTCTGCCTGAAAGTTCATAAAGACAGACTTCATCAAGGTTTAAAGACAAGAATCTTAGTATGTGAGCTGACTAACTCTGATGCTTTGTATTGTGCTATTATTCAATATATTACAGCATTTTTTCCTCCAGGGAAGTGGAGTGACTACCCTTAGCCACAGGAAAACCTTTGGAAAGCTCTTTCTGAGGATTTCCTCATATCAGCCTTCATGCAACACTTAGACACATTGCACATGAAGAAAAACAGTGTGTAGGGAAGTGGTCTACCCTGCCCATAGGCAATTTTCTTGGGTGATCAAAAAATATGTATTTTGTTCAGTCTTAATAGAAGAGACATGTATTCCTGCTACTCAAAATGTCCTCTAATAGTGGTTAAGAGCACAGACAGTGGAACCAATTTCCTTGGATTCAAATCCTGGCTCTTGATACTTGTTAGTTTGGTAAGGTACTTCATTGTTAAATGAGGTTAATAACCTTATAGGGATGTGTCAAGAAGGGTTAATATGCATACTCACTGGGAACAGTGCCTGGCCACACTAAATGTATATGTGTTAATTATTGAAAGTGAAAGTGTTAGTCGATTAATCATGTCCAATTCTTTGCGCCCACACAGACCATAGCCCGCCAGGCTCCTCTGTCATGGGATTTCCCAAGCAAGAACACTGGAGTGGGTTGCCATTCCCTTCTCCAGGGGATCTTCCCGACCCAGGGTTTGAACCTGGGTCTCCTGTATTGCACGCAGATTCTCTGCCATCTGAGCCACCTGGGAAGTCCAAGTGTTAACTATTATTACTATTTTATTTTCTGAGTGTGAAATAGACACTGCTTAGTACAAAATACTCATTTTTTTCAGTAGAGATGAGCCAAATATCTATCAGATTAATATCAGCACTGGGAAAAAGTTAACTCAGGATTTTAATCAAGAATATTTTCTGAAATTTAGGCTGAGAATTCTACACTCTTATAATAACACTCCCCTCTCTTATAGTAACTCTTATAATAACACTATATGTCCAGTCTTATACTAACACTCATGATCTGCTGTTCATTCATGACCTCGCACGGGAAGTTCAATGTTGCTGCAAGTATTACAAACACCAAGCTGATGTTTCCTAACGCAGTGCACACTCTGCCCAGAACGTGGCAGCCCCTTTATGGCTCTGGCAGCTGGAATGAGAACTTGACGACTTCTGAGCTCCTGAGAATATGTTTGCTCAAAGCTGCAAAAGGTGGGGCCTGAAGGGGACTCAAAACATTTCCAGCCGTACGGCTGCTCCAAGTAAGACTTGAGAGAAATGGATACCTTAAAAAATGAGAATGGAAGAGGCTGAAGTGCCAGGGAAAAGGCAGGTCTTTGTCTACAAATTTCAAGTTAGGCTTTGTTCTTCAGTTTATTTCACTTGTTCACTAGGATTTCTTTCTCTTAAAATCAGATACCATCAGATGTGCATTTCCCATTTTCTTTATAAGAATATATTCATCTGGAGGAAGAAAGGCATTTCCAAGAATGCGGAGAAGAGAATGTGTGCTATTTTTTTTTTCTCTCATTAAAGTTCTGAAAGAATGTTCCTGATTGATATGTGCAGAATTGAAACATCTTGCTGCTGAGAAGAATTCATTCATTCATTCACTCAGTGAACACTAATGAAGAGGGTCTCCCTGTGCTTGTACCAGGCGTTGGGAAGAGTGTGAACAATGCATCCCTGACCCCTGACCCTGCCCTCATATTGCTGACAATCCAGGCACTTCACATACATTACTTTTAATACTCACAATTCTTCATGTTAGGCATGGTTATTTCTACTTTGCAAGCCAGGAATCAAAGACCTAGAGAAGTTAAGTGACTTACCGTCACACAAAATTAACTGGTGATGCTAGGATTCAAGTTCCAGTCCATCTCATTCCAAAAGCCACGTTTATCAGATTCTTTTTACTATATATATCACACTATCTTCAAATAATAAGTGTGGATTTTTTATTCTTACGCTTTTACTTTTTTTTAAACAAGTGTGTTTTCGAGAGTTATAGAATTCAGTGTTTTACAAAGCGTAATATGGTTCAAGAAAGTGAGGAATATTTTTGAAAAACAATCACTTTTTCCTTCTTAATATGTATCAGATTTCTAAAAAGCAATATCGGTTATTTGGACAATAGCTCAATGGGTAAGCATCTCTTCCAGAAGGTTAGTAAAATATAATATTTATACATGGTCTGAATCGGTTTTATACCAGCCCATCTTGAACATGACCAGCAGACTTAATGCCTGCTCTATGGTACAAAGCTGATGGTGTCACTTACTGGCCGTAGGACATAAAGCTTATGACACAATGAGATCCTGTTTCTTCAGCTGTAAAATGGGGGTATCATTGCCTGCCACATGGAGCGCTACAAAGAGTAAATGGAGGACAGTACAGAAAGCTTAACAGTGATGGACACGGTTCAGTCCCTTTCCTTTGCCCCACATATGACACACTAGTTTTTCTAACAATGGTAGTAAATCTTACCTCTGTTTAGCATTTACAGACAAAAAATACCTCCACTGGAAATATTCCAGAGCATGAAGATCACTGCCTTCGATGCTCTGCTTGTAGCACAAACTTAGGTTTCCCTCATGGCTCAGACAATAAAGAATCCGCCTGCAGTGCAGGAGACCTGGGTTCGATCCCTGGGTCAGGAAGATCCCCTGGAGAAGGGAATGGCAACCCACTCCAGTATTACTGCCTAGAGAATTTCATGGACAGAAGAGCCTGGTGGGCTACAGTCCATGGGGTCGCAAAGAGTCAGACAGGACTAAGCAACTGACAGACTTATGCTACAACCTAGATGGGAAGAAGCTCCTAGGTACATTTTTCTGGATGACTCAGATTAAGGGTGATTATGAAGGGTCTGAACGGATAATCCCTAAACCTCTAGGATTCTTTCACTTATGCAAATTAGGTCTCAGAGTAAGGGTGATTATAGAGGGGTTTGAATGGCTAATCCCCAAACCCCAAGGATTCATTCACTTATGCAGATTAGGTAAGGACAGATATACACACTAGGGCTTCCCCACTGGCTCAGTGGGAAAGAATCTGCCTGCAGTACTGAAGACACAGGAGATGCAGGTTCGATCCCTGGGTCAGGAAGATCCCCTGCAGAAGGAACTGGGAACCCACTCCAGGATTCTTGCCTGGAGAATCGCATGGACAGAGGAGCTGTAGTCCACAGGGTCGCAAAGAGCTGGAACACAACTGAAGCAACATAAACAGCAGCAGCATAAAAACACACTAACACATAGAGTATATCTACAGAATGATATAATTGAAAAAAAAAAAGCAAGCACATGTGTTCATTCAAGACTGTTGCTTGGAATCTTCCTCCTGAAAGCATAAGCATTTATTTCATTCATCTGATGAACACGTTTACTGTGCTGTGCCAGCACTGGGCATACGGTGATGAACAAAACAGCGATGCTTCTTCCTTTCAAAATCAGTTTTGAGGTCACATGTACTTATAAATAAATATTTATTTATTGATAAATAAGTATTACTCAGATAATTCAGATAGGAGTGGCGTTAGCCTGAGTTTATCATAAAACTAGTTCTGAATTCCACCAACCAGGGGGAAATGTCACATGATGTATGTCGCAGACAATCTATACAATTAGCAGAGGGGCTGTTTACTAACATAGTATAAAAGTACCTCTGGGACTTCCCTGGCGATTCAGAATCAGATCGATTCTGATTGTTTTGACTGTGATTCAGGTTGTTAAGAATCTGCCTGCTAATAAGCAGAGTACATCATGAGAAACGCTGGGCTGGACGAAGCACAAGTGGAATCAAGATTGCCAGGAGAAACATCAATAACCTCAGATATGCAGATGACACCACCCTTATGGCAGAAAGTGAAGAACTAAAGAGCCTCTTGATGAAACTGAAAGAGGAGAGTGAAAAAGTTGGCTTAAAGCTCAACATTCAGAAAACTAAGATCATGACATCTGGTCCCATCACTTCATGGCAAATAGATGGGTAAACAGTGGAAACAGTGTCAGACTTTATTTTGGGGGGCTCCAAAATCACTGCAGATGGTGACTGTAGCCATGAAATTAAAAGATGCTTACTCCTTGGAAGCAAAGTTATGACCAACCTAGACAGAATATTGAAAAGCAGAGACATTACTTTGTCAGCAAAGGTCTGTCTAGTCAAGGCTATGGTTTTTCTAGTAGTCATGTATGGATGTGAGAGTTGGACTATAAAGAAAGCTGAGTGCCGAAGAATTGACGCTTTTGAACTGTGGTGTTGGAGAAGACTCTTAAGAGTCCCTTGGACTGCAAGGAGATCCAGCCAGGCAATCCTAAAGGAAATCAGTCTTGAATATTCATTGGAAGGACTGATGCTGAAGCTGAAACTCCAATACTTTGGCCACCTGATGCGAAGAACTAACTCATTTGAAAAGACCCTGATGCTGGGAAAGGTTGAAGGCAGGAGGAGAAGGGGATGACAGAAGATGAGATGGTTGGATGGCATCAGCAACTCAATGGACATGGGTTTGGGTAAACTCCAGGAGTTGGTGATGGACAGGGAGGCCTGGCGTGCTGTGGTTCATGAGGTCACAAAGAGTCGGACATGACTGAGAGACTGAACTGAACGGAATGCCAGGAATACGGGTTCGACCCCTGGTCTGGAAAGATTTCAGATGCTTTGAGGCAACAAGCCCATGTGCCACAACTATGAGCCTGCTCGCCTACAGCCCGTGCTCCGCGGCAAGAGAGGTCACCGCAATGAGAACCCTGCACACCACAACTAGAGAGCAGCTCCTGCTCTCTGCAACTAGAAAACCTGTGCATGGCAACAGAGACCCAGTGCAGCCAAAATTAATTAATTAATTTTTATAAAGTACCTCTGGACTCTGTAGCCCCAGGTAGTGTCTCAGGTTTCCTGAGCCTGATCACTGCTAATTATGATGATAAAAAAAAGATTCTCCTTTTTAGCCTTGGATAAAATCCTATCCAAATAATTCTTCTGAAGCTTGAGATTACATTACTTATCTCATTCAGGTTTTAAAAATATTTCTAATTTTTTTTCTGCCAGTAACCAAGCCCTTTTCCCTCACGGAGAAAGACCTTGATTTCTGAAACAGTTCTTCCCTTGACATTTCTTGGTGGGGGTGGGCATTATTTCCCCTGAAAAGTAAACAAGGGAATAAAAACAAGGTGACTCAAAGGATGAGGAAGTGTGTTTTTCTAGAGAACAAAAGATCCTTTCACAGTATGTCAAAGATTTAACTGTGAACTTTCCTGAATGTAAACACTGTTCAAGTGGCAAAAGGAATTTCATCTATGTCTATAAAAGTTCCTGCACAATAGTTCTTGCTTGAAGCTACATTTGGCAGTCAGTAAAATAATCTTTTTCTTCAAATGCTTTGCATACAGACCTACAAAAATGTTTTTATTGTCTCAGAAGTGATACAGTTATAATTACCTTCATAATAGCAATAATATCACACAGATCAGAGTACTGCTAAAGGCAGGTCATGTCATGAATTACAAGTGACATCATTTATGCCTAGAGTCTTCATGAATAAAGAAATATTTTATGAGAGAGTTTAAAATATTAGGCTGATGCTTTCCATTTAGCAAAAAAATTTTAAAGTTATAGGGCACTAGAGTTTAAAAGCAGATTTTGTGAAAACTGAGGAATAGCTGATTTACAATGTTGTGTTAGTTTCAGGTATACTGCACAGTGATTCAGTTACACACACACACACATTCTCTTTCACAGTCTTTTCCCTTATAGCTTATTACAAATGAGAATAGTTCCCAGTTCTATACTGTAGTAAAGGCAGACTTTGTTATGATCATAGAAGACAACTATTAATATTTTAAACTGACAGAAATTATGAGATTTAAGTAAGCTAAAACATTTAATTTTCCTACTTTAAAGCTTTATTCTTTACAAGCCTAGTTCTCAATAACTAAACATTGATGCTGGTAATTATGTTGATAATATTGAATAGAGCTCCACGCCACAACCAAGTTATATAACTATTACGGAAAAGCAGAGATCTTCCCTTACCCATCTGCAGATTTTGCAGATGTCCCATGATCACCGTCACTAGCCCAAACCCCACTGCAGCCAGATGCTAGGATTCTTTCTCTCATCATTAAGGAAGGATTGCACAACTGCTAGAATATGAGGAGGAGTACAACTCAGGGTCAGAGGATGTTGAGATTTCCTTTTGGGTTTTCTATTTCCAAATACTGAGTATGAAACGAGACTCAGATGTCCTCCAGGCCCCAGTGTGGCCGGGCTTAGTGTGCATCTGTGTGGCATCCCCCTCCTCCGTCCCCTTGCACGGATCTGGGCAGCATCGGTTCTTTCCATGGAACGCGTGTGTCATTCAGGCAGACTGATGAAGGAGCTCGTTGCCTTCTTGGAGTTCCTGGGAGACCGGAGGACACAGAGGAGCTCTTGAATGACCTATCCCACGTGGAGGAACCGGATACAGCACTGAGAGAGGGTGATGGCGTCTCTGGAGACCACCCCTGGCTGGAAGGGGCCCAGCAAGCCTCCTGGGGGTGGAACACGAGATTCCAAATTCCGGGAAGGGACTGAGGTGAGCAGAGGAGCCATAAGGCTCATGCTGTAAAAACAGTAAGAAAGGATGATTCCCCCAATGCCCTCTTCCCCAGTTCCATTTCCTAAGGAAAGGAAGAGTCCTAAAGACACAGAACCGCCTTTTCAGCTGCTGCCATCAAATACATGTACAATCTCAGATAGGTCACTTAATCTTTCCAGGCCTCAGTTTACTCATTGGGGTTGCCTTGTGGTCTCTGAGGTACCTAAAGTTATTAATGATACCAAACATCTGGTTGTTGCTGTTTGGTCACTAAGTCGTGTCTGACTCGTTCTGACCCCATGGACTGTAGCCCGCCAGGCACTTCCGTCTTTGGGATTTTCCAGGCAAGAATACTGGAGTGGGTGACCATTCTCTTCTCTAAGGGATGTTCCTGGACCAGGGATCAAAACCACATCTTCCTGCATTGCAGGCAGATTCTTTCCCACTGAGCCACCAGGGAAGCCCTGCAAATATTTACTGCGTGCTACTATTTGCCATATGCTGAAATATGCATGGGTCATGAATATCAGTACTTGTCATACGCTCTACCCATGGGTTATCTCAAGTTTTATCACTTGGATTTAACGTGAAGAGCCTGAGGCTTAGGGAGGTACAGTGAGTTGTTTGCAGTCACACAGCTGGTACGGAGAGGAGCCAGGATGCAGAGGCTGGTCTGTCCGGTTCCAGAGTTGGTCCTTTTATGAGTTATGCCAGATTTCCCCCATTTCATGATTTTCACCATAGTAAACAGGTGTGAGTCATTTGTTTAAAAAAAAAAAAAAGAGGAACCGTTAGTTTGGGACCGGAAGAATGAACTGGATATGAGCCATAGCTTTGCTCCTTGTAGGAGAGGAAGTTTGGCTCCTTCCTTCGGCTTTTGTCTGCCGTGTCTCTCTTCCTGGCATCTGGCAGGGTGGAAATGCCCATCAACTTGGCAAAGACCAGGTCATCCACTGGGCTCCACTTTCCACGTGTGCCATCACTGTGCACTAAATGCGTAATAGGCTTCCTGGTGGCTCCCACGTTGGTGAAGTGAGCTGATTGGTTTATGACTTGTCTCCTTTAGGGAAATCCAGTCAGTCTGTTTCTCTCTGCTCTACCTCTCCTGTGCCTGCACCTGATGGGGGAGGTCAAGCTGAGGCCTCTGCAGGTATGGCTCAGAGTCTAAGGGAAGGAAGGAGGAAGACCCACTTTGGCTGCCAGGCTCAAGTCTTGCTTTCTTTTACTACTCCTGCAATGAGTGTAGATGGGTATGAGGTAGGAGGAAGATGGGCCCCCCAGGGCAAAGCAACTGGAGATTCACTTTCTATTGGCAGAAACTCCAAGACAAGAATAGCAGGGCAATTAAGGCGAGGAGGCCCTGCCCAGACCACATATTTCTTGCTCTCAAAGTCAGGAGACGGCTCTGACCACACATGCGCAGAAAGGCTCCTTGGAGGCCAAAGGGGAGTCATGTCAAAGGATGTTCTACCCAGATGCCTTTTCAGTAAAATCCATCTTGGCTAAGAGATGCATGTAACACACATGGGAGAGTCCTGAGATACACCAATTTGATATACCTGAACCAGACAAATAAAAATGATTGGCCAAAGGAAACCCAGAAGAAATACCCCATAAAAGTAATTCAAACTACCATGAGGGCCAGGACTCAGCAACTCAGGGACTTTCCCTGAGTCTGCCTGTGTGTCTGTCCATATGTACTGTACTCTTTTTCCTCCGAATACATACTTGACTTGCTCCACTACTTTCCCTCTTTGTGGAAATTCTTTTCTGCAAAGCCAGAGGGCCAGGACCTTTGTCACTGACCACTGGTCTGGTGGCTAGCATCTGGTCCTTTCCCAGCCCAGTCTCTGGCTGGGAACCAAGCGCTGCCCCAAGCCATTGCACCCGAGATCAGGCACTGGTCCATTTACTAATAACCTAGTATATACACATTGGTACTTGGTGTCCCTTTTGGGTAGATTTCTCGTGTTCACAGCTCCCTTGGTTTGGAATCCTGCAGAGGCAAGGCGATAGGTAAGACATTCCTAAGTCCTAGCCTCATATAATCTAATACCCTTAAGTTCTCAGGTTGCCTATAACAAGTACAGAACCTGAGTTAGTGACTTAAAAACTACCCATGAAGGAAAGTCCAGGCCCATTTCACCATCAAATCCTTTCAGATATTTATAGAAGAATTAATAGCAACTCTTTGCAAGAATTGTTACAAGAAATACTTTTCAACTGATTCTGTGAAGCCAATATTATCCTGATACCAAATATCAGAAAAAGACATCACAGGAGAGAACACTACAGATCAGTATCTTTCATAAAAATAGATGCAAGAGTTTTCAACAAAATAATAGTGAACTTAAAACCAGCAATACATTAAAAAAGGATTATACACTATGACCAAGTGGGCTTTATCCCAGGAATGTAAGATTGGTTTCACATGAAATTCAATTAATACAAAACACTGTATTAATAGAATAAAGTGGGGGAAAAAACACATGATCACCTTCACAGCTACATAAAAAGCATTTGACAAAATTCAACCGTCTTTCATGATAAGAACACTCAATAAACTAGGGATGTAAGGGAACTCCCTCAAACTGATAAAGGTTATCTACAAAAAAACCCACAGCTAATATCATGCTTAGTGATAAAAGACTGACTGTTCTCTTCCTTGATGAGTAACAAGACAAGGATGCCCACGCTGCACCAATTTAACACTGTACTGAAGAGTCTAGTCACTTAGGTAAGAAATGGAAACAAAAGGCATCAAGCTTGGAAAGAAAGAACTAAAGCTACCTCTATGTGCAGATGAAATAGTCTTATACATGTAGAAAGTCCTAAGGCATCCACTAAAAACCATCAGAACTAATAAACAAGTTCACCAAATTTGTGGGATACAAGATACAAAATAAAAGTCAATTGCATTTGTATACATTAGCAATGAACAATCTGAAAATGAAATTAAGTTCCAATTATAATAGCATCAAAAGGAGTAAAATAGTACAAAACATATTCTCTAAAAACTATAAAACATTCTTGAAAAAAATTAAAGAACACCTAAACAAATAGGGCATCCATGTTTATGGATCAGAAGACTTATCTTTTAGATTGTTCTATGGCCTGAATGTTTCTATTGTCCCCCACTTATATGTTAAAATCTTAACGCCTGATGTGAGGTATTCAGAAATAGGGCCTTTGGGAGGTGTTTAGGTCAGGAGAGTGGAGCTCTCATGAATGGAGTTAGTGCTTTTATGAAAGAGGCCCCAGAGAGCTTGACCCTTCCTCTACAGAGGACGCAGTGTGAAGGCTCAGCTATGACCCAGGAAGAGGACTGAATACCTGACACCACTCATTGCTGGATTAAGTGGCTTAATTTTTTTTTTTAATTATTGATAATTTGTTAAACATAATATATACCAGAACTTAAGGAAAAACAAATATGAGGATAACACAGTCCCTGGCTTCAAATACTTAAACGTGTTGTAAAGGAGAGTAAGAATTCTTAGTTTCACAAAGAATTCAAGGCAGGTTGTGTAAGTACCACATGAAAGGTATAAACCTAGTGGGTGGAGCCAGGAGGAGGAAGAGGCTGCACCTGCCTAGCGGAGGGGCTGGAGAGGTAGCGTTCGGCATGAACTTCTGAGACTGGACGCCTGTGCCCCACAGGAACAGGAAAGTGAAGTGAAAGTCGCTCAGTCATGTCCGACTTTGCAACCCCATGGACTTGTAGCCTGCCAGGCTCCTCTGTCCATGGAATTCTCCAGGCCAGAATACTGGAGTGGGGACCCATTCCCTTGTCCAGGGGATCTTCCCAACCCAGGGATCGAACCCAGGTCTCCCACATTGCAGGCGGATTCTTTACTAGCTGAGCCACCAGGGAAGACCCAAAAGAGGGAGTGGTGGAAGGGAATGGGCTGTGGATGGCAAGCAAACGCTAGCAAAGTGCGGGGGAAGGCAAGAATGGGCTGTGTCTGGGGAGGAGTTTGGCTTGGGTAGAGTGCAAGCTGGGTGTTTGTAGGCTGGGGCATGCTCTGGGGGCTCTGGGTGCCAGGAAGAGTGGATTGTATTTCACCTTGGCCATGGCACAATTTCTGAAGATTTCTGATCTAGGGTGACATGTTCAGAGTTGACATTTAAGAAAATTTAACTCAGCAGTCTATGTAGAATGGTTTAGAGTAGGAAGATTCTGAACCTCAAGCAAACTTCAATTTTTAGGTAGAGATTAGATATTGTAATGTTTAGGGTAACTTTTATCTTCATATACTCAAGAATACTATAAGGAAATGCTAGGTAATCAGCAGGTATACTTGAATTAGAAGAAAAATTTATGAGTTATAGTCAGGCAGATAATCATATTATCTGTATTTCTGGTGGGATACCTTTACTATGTACATGTTTCTTTGTGAATAATTTTGAGTAGAGCAAATTTTTTTGATTGCTATTTTGAGTATTGTTAATTTTTAAAGTACTGTTACTATTTAATTATGAGGTTATTTTTTCTTTCGCCCTATCATTCCCAAAGATTTGCTTTGAAGAGGGGGTGTTATTTTTTCTGCTGAAATGCACTTTCAACTTTGTAATGTCTGTTAGTGGTAAAACAGAATTCATTCCCAGTTACCAGGCTTACATCAAACCACAGAAATTTAGAGCTGAAGGAAATACAGTATACCAGAATGCATTATGCATGCACTCAGCCTCATCTCTCAGAAGGAAGACATTCTACCATGAGTGGTTTGCTTGCACAAGTTAGAAATAAAATTAGAATCATCCTACAATCATCACACCTCTGCAAAACTGGTTGGGACAGGAAAGAATCTAATTCCTTGGACTGTTCATCCTAATCAATATAAGTTATGATCAAAGTGTCAACTCCTCCTCCAGTAAAATGAGTTACTGTACATACCCAACATGTGTCCCCAAAATATCAAATTTAATTCGGCAGCTCTTTATGAATTTTAAAGTTAGTTCCCCATGCTCTCTAATTAATTCTCCATTTATTATACAGATTTATGATAGTGAGTAATAACCCTTCACATTCATATACTACTTGTCAGTGTGCGGAGCACTTGAACATATATTATCTCATTCGGTTTTTACAGTTCTGTGAGGCAGCTGCTATGATTAGATTCATTTTACAGATGGGGAGATGCAGCTTCCAAGGGATTAAATGACTCGCCTATGGTCACTGGATACAACTGGAAATCAAACTCAGTTTTGGCTCCCTGGTTCACAGGTGTTCACTCTGCAGCCACAAACCAACACATGTAGGAAAACTAGGGAGTGAGAGACTTATTGCCATTCGGTCCTTTTGCCAATCTAGGCAACAGTCAGCGAGTGAACAGTGAACTCACAGAAACAGAAGATCCAGCCTTCTGGAAAACACCGACAGAGTTGGCCGCTTCTATCATTCCTCTGAGGGACCTCACAAAAGCTTTAAATGACCAGATTAATTACACATCCATGTACTGATTCACTGATTTATCGAGAATTTATTGTGCTCTGACCAGGTATCAGATGCCCAAGCAGATGCCTAAACGGGGCATGAATTCTGCTCTGGGGAAGCTTGCCTTTCTGACACACATCAAAGTAAGAGATGGCAGTATGCCCAGGGCTTGGGGACGCCATGGAGGGGTGAGTGCTGCTGGGGGTGGGCAGGCTGGTGGCATGTGCTCAGCCTTGAAGGATGACACACAGGTGGGTGATGCGCACTCCAGCCAGACAGGACAACATGAGCATGAGGGAAGGAAATGAATGCTATTGTTTTAAATTTTAACTAATTCATTTATTTCAGGCTGTGCTGGATCTCCGTTGCTGTGAGGGCTTTTCTCTAGCTGTGGTGGCTTGTCTTGCAGAGCGCGTGCTCCGGGGTGCGGGCTTCAGTAGTCATGGCCGTGGACTCACTAGTTAGGGCTCCCAGGCTCTAGAGCACAGGCTCAGCAGTCGTAGCGCACACAGGCTTAGTTGCCCCAAGCCATGTAGGATCTTTTCAGATCAGGGATCGAATCCATGTCTCCTGCAGCAGATTCCTATCCACTGGACCACCAGGAAAGCCTGGAAATGCATGTTTAAGAGCTGTGTGGAGAGCTTCATTCTTCTCATTCTTCTGTGACTGGAGAATTTCCTTTGTCACTTGTAAGATGCATAAACAATAAAAAACACCCTGGACCAGATCGGATTTTTTCCTCCAATTATTACTATATTTACGTTGTTTATTATTGTGATGTAAACCTCATATAAACCCCAAAATACATACTTGATATACTCTGACATTTGTCAGTGCACATGCATATAACTTGGGGAGGGAAGATATAATTTTTATCTTTTATACCTAAATAATTTTTTGAGATGCTTGTTTTCCTTCCTTTCTTTTCCTTCCCTCTGATTTAAGCAGATATCATTTTTAAATAATTATCTCAGGGTAGGTATGTAACAATGCAGAAAGCAGAAGTAGATTGTATCTTTTTGGTTCAGTTCACTTCAGTCACTCACTCGTGTCCAACTCTTTGCGATCCCATGAACTGCAGCATGCCAGGGCTCCCTGTCCATCACCAACTCCCAGAGTCCACCCAAACCCATGTACATTTAGTCAGTGATGCCATCCAGCCATCTCATCCTCTGTCATCCCCTTCTCCTCTTGCCTTCAATCTTTACCAGGATCAGAGTCTTTTCCAATGAGTCAGCTCTTCGCATCAGGTGGCCAAAGTATTGGAATTTCAGCTTCAACATCAGTCCTTCTAATGAACACCCAGGACTGATCTCCTTTAGGATGGACTTCTTGGAACTCCTTGCAGTCCAAGGGACTCTCAAGAGTCTTCTCCAACACCACAGTTCAAAAGCATCAATTCTTCGGTGCTCAGCTTTCTTTATAGTCCAACTCTCACATCCATACATGCCCACTGGAAAAACCATGGCCTTGACTAGATGGACTTTTGTCAGCAAAGTAATGTCCCTGGTTTTGAATATGCTATCTAGGTTGGTCATAACTTTTCTTCCAAGGAGTAAGCGTCTTTTAATTTCATGGCTGCAGTCACCATCTGCAGTGATTTTGGAGCCACAAAAAATAAAGTCAGCCACTGTTTCCACTGTTTCCCCATCTATTTGCCATGAAGTGATGGGACCGGATGCCATGATCTTAGTTTTCCGAATGTTGAGCTTTAAGCCAACTTCTTCACTCTCCTCTTTCACTTTCATGAAGAGGCTCTTTAGTTCTTCTTCACTTTCTGCCATAAGGGTGGTGTCATCTGCATATCTGAGGTTATTGATGTTTCTTCTGGCAATCTTGATTCCAGCTTGTGCTTCCTCCAGCCCAGCATTTCCCTGATGTACTCCACATATAAGTTTAATAAGCAGGGTGACAATATATAGCCTTGACACACTCCTTTTCCTATTTGGAACCAGTCTGTTGGTCTATGTCCAGTTCTAACTGTTGCTTCTTGACCTGCATACAGGTTTCTCAAGAGGCAGGTCAGGTGATCTGGCATTCCCATCTCTTGAAGAATTTTCCACAGTTTCTTGTGATCCACACAGTCAAAGGCTTTGGCATAGTCAATAAAGCAGAAATAGATGTTTTTCTGGAACTCTCTTGCTTTTTCCATGATCCAGCGGATGTTGGCAATTTGATCTCTGGTTCCTCTGCCTTTTCTAAAACCAGCTTGAATATCTGGAAGTTCACTGTTCATGTATTGCTGAAGTCTGGCTTGGAGAATGTTAAGCATTACTTTACTAGCGTGGGAGATGAGTGCAATTGTGCAGTAGTTTGTACCTTCTTTGGCATTGCCTTTCTTTGGGATTGGAATGAAAACTGACCTTTTCCAGTCCTGTGGCCCCTGCTGAGTTTTCCAAATTTGCTGACATATTGAGTGCAGCACTTTCACAGCATCATCTTTCAGGATTTGAAATAGCCCAACTGGAATTCCATCACCTCCACTAGCTTTGTTCGTAGTGATGCTTTCTAAGGCTCACTTGACTTCACATTCCAGGATGTCTAGGTGAGTGATCACACCATCGTGATTATCTGGGTCGTGAAGATCATTTTTGTACAGTTCTTTCGTGTATTCTTGCCACCTCTTCTTAATATCTTCTGCTTCTGTTAGGTCCATATCATTTCTGTCCTTTATCAAGCCAATCTTTGCATGAAATGTTCCCTTGGTATCTCTAATTTTCTTGAGATCTCTAGTCTTTCCCATTCTGTTGTTTTCCTCTATTTCTTTGCATTGATGGCTGAGGAAGGGTTTCTTATCTCTCCTTGCTATTCTTTGGAATTCTGCATTCAAATGGGTATATCTTTCCTTTTCCCTTTCGCTTTTCGCTTCCAGTCTTTTCACAGCTATTTGTAAGGCCTCCTAAGACAGCCATTTTGCTTTTTTGTATTTTTTTTTCTTGGGGATGGTCTTGATTCCTGTCTCCTGTACAATGTCATAAACCTCTGTCGATAGTTTATCAGGCACTCTGTCTATCAGAGCTAGTCTTTTAAATCTATTTCTCACTTCCACTGTATAGTCATAAGGGATTTGATTTAGGTCATACCTGAATGGTCTAGTGGCTTTCTCCACTTTCTTCAATTTCAGTCTGAATTTGGCAATAAGGAGTTCATGATGTGAGCCACAGTCAGCTCCCGGTCTTGTTTTTGCTGACTGTATACAGCTTCTCCATCTTTGGGTGCAAAGAATATAATCAGTCTGATTTCAGTGTCGACCATCAGGTGATGTCCATGTGTAGAGTCTTCTCTTGTGTTGTTGGAAGAGGGTGTTTGCTGTGACCAGTGCATTCTCTTGGCAGAACTCTGTTAGCCTTTGCGCTGCTTCATTCTGTACTCCAAGGCCAAATTTGCCTGTTACTTTTTGGTTATTGTATTCTAAACCAGGAATTGGCAAATATTTTCTATAAAGAGCCAGATAGTAAATCTTTTAGTCTTTATAGGCTATACGATCTATGTTGCAACTATCCAATTTTGCCCTTGGAGTCAGGAAATGAATGGGGCTGTGTTCCAATAAAACTTTATTCATGGGCATTGAAATTAGAATTTCATATAATTTCCTTGTGTCACATCATTTTTTTCTTCATTTGATTTTTTTCAACCATTAAAAACGTAAAAAATCAGGACTTCCCTGGTGGTCCAGAGGTTAAGAATCCGCATGCCAATGCACAGGACACGAGTTCGATGCCTGGTGTGGGAAGATCGCACGTGCGGCGGGGCAACTAAGCCCGTGCGCCGCAACTACAGGGCCTTCTACGCTCTGCAACGAGAAGCCAACACAGTGAAACTAGAGTAACCCCTGCTCGCCGCAACGAGAGAAAGCCTGCTGGCAGCAACGAAGGTCCAGCGCAGCCAGAAAATAAATAAAATAAAATAAATATTTTTAAATTAAAAGAAATTTTTTAAAAATTAAAAAAAAATTTTTAAGTAAAAAAAGAAAGTTCCTTTAAAAAGGAAAAAGAAATTAAGATCCAGAAACATATAACTGTGTAAAGCCACTTATCAGTGGTGGAACCAGGAAAAGGATATGGATCTCTTAGTTCTTGATCTCAGGAAATTTCTCTGTATCCCATGATAGAACTAAAAGTTCGGAATTCAATTCATAAAAGCCTTTCATATCATATCATAGTCAGTGATAAGCATTTCATATCATAGTCAAAAGAAGGAAGGAACATTGACTCAGGTCTTCTGGTTAATCCGACTACCCTTATAAATTATAACTTCCAAATACGGTGCAGTGAAGACATTCATTGGTTGCTGAAGTTGTTTGTTGTTGAAGTTAGCTGAAATACTCCTCTGCCAAGCTCACGGACACCCTCGTGTGGTCACTGGTAATAATGATTCTAGCCAAACGATCACGAAAAATCTGGAGCTAAAGTTAATGATGAAGTATAGCAAGACTGGTAGATAAAATAACGTAATAATAAAAAATCACTATAATTATATTCGTTTAGGTCCTGGCCAATGGCCAGGGGAAAAAATATATCAGACCAAATCTTTAAGGAGACTTCAAGAAATGGATGATTACTTAAGGCTTGTTTATAATACATCTCTCTTTATAATGAAGAAAAATATTCAACATATGTGGTGGCTGTATCATCTCAGATTTTTGTAGGTTTTCTTCCACTATCAGTGATTCTGAATGACACAGCATTCTGGGACTCCATGCAATTGCTATGTGTAGGGAATTGCTATGTGTAAGGTAGATGGAGAAGGGGATGACAGAGGATGAGATGGTCGGATGTTATCACTGACTCAGTGGACATGAGTTTAAGCAAGCTCTGGGAGATGGTGAAGGACAGGGAGGCCTGGTGTGCTGCAGTCCATGGGGTTGCAAAGAGCCAGACACAAACTGAGCGACTGAGCAACAACAACAACAACAACAACAAAAGGTAGTTGAACCTGAGGGCTCTGCTGAAATGTCTCCTAGGAAACGTAACTACAGCTCAGAGGGTGGCAGTAGAAGGAAGAGAGTATATTACAGAGAAGCTGATGAGCTGCAAATGTTCAGGGTGCTCTCAACATCCACTCGACGACTCATTGGTAATTTGGTTAAACGGGAGTAGGTTAGAATGTGTCTTTTGTATTAACAGGTTGACCTAAATGAATAGGCTGTGCCCCCCTTCCCCCCGCCAAACTGCTCAAAGACATAGTATTTGCCCCAGACAGAAAATCAGTGACAAAAGCCCTTGGATTTATTTTTTGTGTCACAAAATAAGGATGTACTCAAAAAATGACTGAGGCATGTCAAAAGGACAAGGAACTGGCTTAAAGGGGTTCGCACTGGCTAGATCTAGAGCAACTTGAACACTAAAATAACTAAGAATGGCAATAGACATAACCTATTAAGTAAGACAGAAATTCACAATATAACACTGATAAAAAAAATTAAGATCGAAGGGATAATGGGGAGCAGTTCCTGAGCTTAGACTGTCAGCGATAAATGTGGAAGGAATGACAGAACTGGGAAAAATCACTACTTGCCAACCCCAGCAGCAACAACTGATTCAAGCAAGAATCATCAACGGATGATGAAGTTTGGTGAAAAACAAAATATCTGCCTAGCCTCAAAATGGATGCTCAGGAGATACAGCATTCATTACAAAAAGGAAAAACAGCAACTTCACAGTGGAGAATACAGTGGAGATGGTACCTTAACCAAATGTTCAAAGTTAACGTCACCAGTGACGGGACAGATCAACAGCTGGGGTGTCACCTAACAGGGTACGCTGAGGAAAATACAGAGTCATTTCCGGGAAAATTCAGCCAAAGGTGAACTGAATCTAAGACGAGAAAACATCAGATACACCCAAACCAAAGGATGCGCCACAAGATAACTGGCTTACATGCTTCAAAAATGCCAAGGTCGTGAAAGTCAGAGAAAGATGAGGACCTGTTTGGGATCGAAAGGTAACAGCGATGTTAGCTAAGCTGTACCAAATAATCTGGACAATTTCCTTTTGGTAAAAAGGATGTTACCGGGGACATGTGGAATCTGAGTAAGTTTTAAATGTTAATGTAGTATCCATGTTAACTTCCTGATTTTGAGGTCTGTGTTGTGGTTATGCAGGAGAGTGTTTTCGTTTTGAGAAAATATACACCAAAGCGTTTGGAGGTAACAGGGTATCATGCCTATAACTTACTTTGAAGCGGTTCATGGAACAATATACGTAGACAATGGGCCTTTGGCAGAGTGGGGGAGGAAGTGAGTGGGACAGATGGAGAAGTAGCATCGCCACATATACACTATTGTGTGTAAAATGGATAGTTGGTGAGAAGTTGCAGTAACACAGGGAGCCCAGTCCAGTGCTCCGTGATGACCTAGGGAGGTGGGATGAGGGAAAGAGAGGGAGGCTCAAGTGGGAGGGGATATACGTATAATTACGGCTGACTCATGATGCTTTATGGCAGAAGCAACACAACACTGTAAAGATTAAAAAACAAAAAATTTTAAAAAGGAAAAAATACATAGAGAGAAAGATTAAAATAAGCAAGCAGTTTTAAAAGATATAATTAGACCTGCTGAAGAAAAACAAAAGGGTAAATTACTTAGGTATACCTGAGAAAAGAAATTATAAATAGAGCTTGGATTTAAGGATCTCAGAGGGAATGCTTTTTCTTTCTGGAATTCTTTTTTAATTGAAGGTTAATTGCTTTACAGAATTTTGTTGGTTCATCAGTGTGAATCAGCCACAGGTGTACATATATCCCCTCCCTTTTGAACCTCCCTCCCATCTCCCACCCCATCCCACCCCTCTAGGTTGATACAGAGCCCCTGTTTGAGTTCCCTGAGACATACAGCAAATTCCTGGTGGCTATTTTACATATGGTAATATAAGTTCCCATGTGACTCTCTCCATACATCTCACCGCCTCCTGTCATTTTTATTATCAGCTACCTTTGGTGAACATATGCTCCTATCTAACTCACCAAAGATGAAAAGATACAGTGAAAAACTCAGAGGTGGCTTTATTTATAAATATGTATGATTTATAACTATAATTTTATATAAATAGATATAAAATTAAAATTAAATATATATTCATTTATAAATACATCTAAATATTTCTTGAACTGGGCTTGGATGAGGAGTTAAATTTGGAATCTTCAGGTCTGCTGCTGTTTAATCTCGAGAGCAGTCAGTAGCTCAGCCTTCCTTAAAGAGATGTCCAGCTGATTTTTATACTTCTAAGAACAATAATTGGGCTTCCTAGGTGGCGCTAGTGGTGAAAAACCCAATGTGGGTTCAGTCCCTCCATAACGAAGATCCGCTGGAGGAGGGCATGGCAATCCACTCCAGTATTCATGCCTAGAGAATCTCATGGACAGAGGAGCCTGGTGGGCTACAGTCCATAGGGTTGCAAAGAGTTGGACACGACTGAAGTGACTCAGCACACACATACAGGTACAATAATTATGAGCTACAGGATAGGGGGAAAAAAATCACATTTTAGTATTAGAACTAGAGTGACAATAATAGCTATTATTTATTTCTGTGAAATGGAGAAGGATATGGCAACCCACTCCAGTGTTCTTGCCTGGAGAATCCCAGGGACAGAGGAGCCTGGTGGGCTGCCGTCTATGGGGTCCCACAGGGTCGGACATGTCTGAAGCAACTTAGCAGCAGCAGTAGCATTGCTGTGAAATAGCCTTTATATGTTGGGTTGGCCTAAAAGTTCATTCAGGTTTTTCTGTAACATCTTATGGAAAAATCCAAATGAACTTTCTGGCCAACCCAATATTTGCTGTGGGTTCTATGAGTTAACTCAAGCCAGACTTAGAGCACATAAATTTGTTTCTGAGATTATGTCAAGGCCTTCTCTCTCTGGGCAATGACTCTTATGTAAATACGATGGCAGAACGGTTGAGGTCATGATGACTCACAATCAAATGCAGCACTTTCCCTTTTGACTAACACAAAACCCATCCAAGTTTTAGATTCTCCCAACAGGGCTCTATAGATGCTGTTCTTTATGGAAAGGATTATTCAACTCACACCCGCTATGTGAAACATAAGGTGTTTAATAGCCTTTAAGACAGACATATCTAAAAGGAAAAAAATAATAAAAATTATCCAGTATTAGTTCTTTTCATTGAAGGGAAAACCCATTGCAATATCATCAGAGCACTGTCAAGAAAGACTTGACGATTTCATTCGGAACCCCAGCAACTGGAAAGTCCCATGAGAAAATTGTAACTAGAATATTTACTCCTGCCCTACATGTACTTAGAAAACCAAGCACATATTTATGAAGTACTCAGTCTAGGAATTAAACAAAAGGTAAAATTGATGGATGCTATGCTTTTGAACTGTGGTGCTGGAGAAGAGTCTTGAGAGTCCCTTGGACAGCAAGGAGATCAAACCAGTCAATCCTAAAGAAAATCAACCCTGAATATTCATTGGAAGGACTGATGGTGAGGCTAAAGCTCCAACACTTTGGCCACTTGATGTGAAGATTTGACTCATTGGAAAAGACCCTGATGCTGGGAAAGACTGAAGGCAAAAGGAGAAGGGAGCTGGCAGAGGAAGAGATAGTTAGATAGCATCATCAACTCAATGGACATGAATATGAGCAAACTCCAGAGATAGTGGAGGACAGAGGAGTCTGGTGTGCTGCAGTCCATGGGGCTGCAAAGAATCAGACATGACTTAGCAACTGAACAACAAAGTGTATAATCACTGGCCTAATTATCATCATTTTGCATTTGGTCAGGGCCATGTATCATAAATGTTGTGCTGAGTGCAAAAGAAAATAAATGTGACAACAGTCTTGGCCTCCAGAAAGCCCTCACCTGAGAGGTCAGCAGCTGGCACTTGGAAGGTAGTTGTCAAAACTACCAAAAAGGAAAAAAAACCAACCCCCTGGCTATGTTTTTGCTTATTCAGTACTTCTTCCAGGGTATTTCCCTAATTCCTAACACGCGGTTCAGATGGGACTGATACAGCCCTCTCTCATCTCAAAGCCTAGAAGTGGAGACATGACCGAGATCTGACCACCTACCAGTACCCCAGCACTATGGTCACGGTGACGGGTTCAGAGATGGGCATGTGACCTCAGGGACCCGCCGGAGCACTTCTGAGGACTTCTGCTAGAATTACGGGCAAAGACATGCCCCTTTGATGGGATTGCCAGCTGAGAATCACGCAGTGCCTAGTGCTACAGGGCTATCTTTGCCACCAGATGGAGAAAGACTGTAAGAATAAAGCCACCTCAGAAAAAGCACAGCCAAAGGGAGAGGGTCCTGGGTCCCGTGTCAGTCCACAGTGACACAAGGGTCCCGTGGAGCCCATGGTTTGAGCTGAACCTGAGGTCTGGGGCTTCCTGGTTATATGAGCCAATTTTCCCCTTCTGTAGTTTAAGTTAGTGAGAGGAGAAGTTTTGCCACTTTCAATACCTTTTCTTTTTCCATAAAAAATCTGGAATCACATGAAACAATAGGTCCTCTAGTCAAAGTTTTGGAGAGAACTTATTCTTCTGTCAGCTTAACCCTAGCATCCCAAATACATTCTCTGAAGTCATAAAGCCATGCAACAAGGCTGTATTGTGAGTCAGAATTAGAATTAGCATAAGGCTCTTTTCCTAAGAGATCTAATATACAGAGTCCATGGTGAACTGAAGCAAAGAAAACCAGGAATATAGAGACTGGGAACTTGCTGAAGTATTAAAAAGATTTTGAACACACTGGGGGAACTATTGGGTTAAACAAATTGAAGGCGTTTCTTTATTGTGACTTCTCAAAGCCAGATACTTATTTATTATAAATTCATCTCTAAGCATCTCTTAGGTTATGTTTAACAGCTTGAACATTGATTCTTTAGTTTTTGAAAAGGGTTCTGAGAAAATGCTTTCAGAAACATCTGACTATATGCATTTCTATAAACATAGCTTATCTGTCCTGATCATTTTGCTTGATCTCTCTCCTTTCCTTAGCAGCTAACCATTTTCATGGTTTCAATGAAAACCTCCATGCTGACGATCACTGTGACTCTCGCTAGCTTGGCGTTCCAGTCCAGTTGTTAATATCCAATTACTGACCGTCAATGGTCAACTCACCATTATCTCAAATTCAGCATATGTGAAACGTCTTAACCCTACCTCCTCTCCAACTTTCCTGATTCCTTCAGTGATGTGCCGCTTGGCTGGGCATCCACACTAGAAACGTGCAGGATGTCTGTCTTCACGTCCCGGTCTGGCCTTCCGGTGTCGACTCACACCTGGCCATCGCCATGGCGTCACCGCTGCCCTGCTGCACTAAGGATTCTTTCCCAGATGGCACATCACTGCCAAGTCCACCTTCCTAACACAGCCTTCACTATTCCGTGTACTTTCCCATGAGGATCTTCAGCAGCTCTCAGTCACAGGAACCTAAAAATCTCACTGGGCTTCCACACAGCTTGGTTACTCCTGTTTGGGTGACAATTTACACAACTTCCCTCCAAACCCCATATGCTTACCTTTATCTTACAATATGCTGCAGATACGCTTAACACAGACCAAGGGTTACTGAGGCGAGCTTCCTTTCAACTACTTTTAAAAACATCCTGTGTCAATAAGACTGTGCTGAAACGAAAGCATACTTGATCTGAAATCCCCCAGCCTGTGTGTTTCTGGGGGTCCCAGACCCGGCTCATATTCTCGCCCCTGCTCTGGAGTACTCCCACCCCACCCCCCGGTCTCCTTGGGATAGACGGTGTTGAACCCAGATTTGCGCTCTGGGCTTTGTGCTTGCATCACATTGGCTGTGGGGTTTGTCCACTGCTCCTCTGGAGTCTGTGTCCACATCTCTCCTGGACTTGTGGGGATCCAAGCCCCTCTTATTATGGAAACACAAGGGTTGTGTTTGTATCTGTGCCTGTGGTTGTTTTGTCTAGATTGCCTGGAATGCCCTTCCCTCTCCTTTTCAACTATCCAAACACATAAATAGTAGGAAAGTTCAACTGAAGCCCCATCTCCTTTGCTTATGAATTTCATCCTCATGGGTGCCTCTCCTCTGAACTCCTACAGCACAGGGTTTAAAGCCCACAATTTAACGCTGAACTACACTGGAAGGACGGATGCTGAAGCTGAAGCTCCAATACACAGGCCACCTGATGTGAAGAACTGACTCATTGGAAAAGACCCTGATGCTGGGAAAGACTGAAGGCAAAAGGAGAAGGATGGGATGGCAGCAAAGAAAGAGACGGTTAGATAGTGTCACTGACTCAATAGACATGAAGTGAAGTCGCTCAGTCGTGTCCGACTCTTTGCGACCCCATGGACTGTAGCCTACCAGGCTTCTCCGTCCATGGGATTCTCCAGGCAAGAGTACTGGAGTGGGTTGCCATTGCCTTCTCCAGGGGATCTGCCCAACCCAGGGATCCAACCCAGGTCTCCCGCAATGCAAGCAGATGCTTAACCCTCTGAGCCACCAGGGAAGCCCAAATGGACATTCAATGGACATGAATCTGAGAAAATTCCAGGAACAGTGAAGGACAGGGATGCCTGGTATGCTGCAGTTCCCGGGGTGACAGTCAGTCAGACACGACTTGTCGACTGCAGCAGCCGCAACACCACATTCTCTTGCACTACTTGCTGCCGTTCCTTGACGATCAGTCTCACCTCCCCAATTATATACTATAAACTTCCTGAGGGGAAAAACCACGCTTCGTATTTCAGTGTTCCGCCACCCTCCACAGGGCACATGCTGGTAGCTACAGAGTCGTGCTCCACAGGAACACTCAGGCGGGCTGATTGTCAAGTGCCTCAAATATCTCTTGCTGGTCCAGCCTGGCATGCTGCAGTCCATGGAATCGAAAAGAGCTGGACACGACTTAGCAGCTGAACAACAACTAGTTCCTTAATTCAGTACATGACAGCCTGCCAATGCCACAAAGAAACTCTCCAGCTTGGATCACCATCATCTTTCTAGGAAATTACGGTTTGTTGACTTTCCTAAAGCTGGGCTAGAGTATAAACACTTATCATGTGAGAATCAACTACAAATATGGGGGAAGGATGATAGATACAGAAGACTGGGGCTCGATGCCTGGGTCAGGAAAATCCTCTGGAGAAGGAAATGGCAAACAACTCTAGCATTCTTGCTGGGAAATCCCATGGCTAGAGGAGCCTTGTGGGGTATGGTCCAGAGGCCTGCAAAGGGTTGGACACAACTGAGCACACATGCCCAGCAAGTGAAATGATCACAGATTTACTATAACCTATCTGTCACAAAAGGACTGATGGAGTTTCTCTACTTTTCTCTGTGCTGCCTGACTTCTGCTTTTTTTTTTTTGATGCTTTATCACAAACGCTTTAAAATTTTGTTAACTTTTTACTTTATATAAGTTTTGAAGCTTACTTTCCATTTACAGTTAATACAAAATATTGGCTATATTCCCCATCATACAATACAACCTTGAGCCTATCTTCTACCCAACAGTTTGTGCCCCCCACTCCCCCACCCTGGTATGGACCCCCTCCCCACTGGTAACCACCAGCTCGTTCTCTATGTCTTATCACAAACACTTTTTGAAATGATACTGTGGCAGGTAAACGTTTGGGACTCTTGCCTTCCCACAATCACAGCAGTTCTGTTTTCACTGGTGACTGAGATCAACCTTCTCAAAGTTGAGAGGCTTCAGTTTTCCTCTAAACACTCCACAGTGATTCAGCTACATCCTTGAGGATAAGCATATTTATGTGTGGGTCCTGTCTATCAATGGCCCATTTTAAAAACAGAGATGCAAGATTCCCCAGAGTTAATCATTCGAGCTGGAAAAGCAAAGCTGAATATCATTGCTAAGGCAGTTAGTTTAGTGGTGATGATGGATACCCTGTTAGTCCACTCCTCTCCTCACTGAATCAAGCAGCTGTGATTGTCTTTACCCCTCTCCCACCAGCAGGCTTGCCCTTTTGGAAACCAAGTTCAGATCCCTCTGTCCTGTTCACTTGAACAACATGGAAATTTTGCAACATTTTAACCTACTTTATTTCTTTATCAAAAGAAAGAGTGTCAGGGATTTAAGAAATGGTGTAAGAATCACTAAGAATTCTGTTTTCTATCATAAATATGAAGGAACAGCGACTTTCCTGGTGATCCAGTGGTTAAGACTCCCCCTTCCAAGGCAGGGCTTCCCTTGTGTCTTTGCTGGTAAAGAATCTGCCTGAAATGCAGGAGACCCCGGTTTGATCCCTGGGTCAGGAATATCCCCTGGAGAAGAGAAAGGCACCCTTCTCCAGTATTCTGGCCTGGAGAATCCCATGGACTGTACAGCCCATGGGGTCGCAAAGAGTCGGACACGACAGCAACTTTCACTTCACTTCCAATGCAGGGGTGTGGGTTTGATCCCTGGTCAGGGAGATAAGATCCCACATGCCTCAGGGCCAAAAAACCAAAACAGAAAACAGAAAAAATATTGTAAGAAATTCAATAAAGACTTTAAAAATGGTCCACATAAAAGAAAAAAAAAAACTTAAAAAAAGAGCCTCCCCAAAGATCCTGGTCTCAGAGCTGTATAATATTGCTTGGTTCTCAGAAATACTGACTTCCATGGGAACCAATATGATCTGATGGGGTTATACAGAGACAAACACCTAAGTATTTCATTTTTAGGTGGAGGTTTTTTGTGTACATGGTATATATATTTTAAAATTTTGGTTTTTAGTTACTAATTGCTAGGATATAAAAATGATTAATTTTTGACCTTGCTAAACTCACTTAGTTGACACAGTTTATTTTGGGTGTTGTTTGGGGTTTTTTTTTTTGGTAGATTCTGTGGGATTTTCTAGATAGGTAATTATATTATCTACAGATAGTGACAGCTTTATTTCGTCCTTTCCAATCTGAATATGTCTACTCATTTTTCTCGCTGTTGCACTGGCTAGGACTTCCAGTCTGAGGCTGAACAGGAGTGATGGGGGTACGGCTGTGGTTGTCCCTGTCTTAGTCCCAGTCTTAGAGGGAAAGCACTCAGCCTTTCACCATGAAGTATGGTGCCAGCTGTCGGGCTACAGATGCCTTTTCTCAGGCTGAGGAAGTTCTCTTCTGTTTCTATGAATAGTTTGCTGAGAGTACCCACTTCCGTTTTCAGATGGCGTTGAGTCAGGACCAGGAGATTCTGGGGGGAAAGGGGAAACACAGCCAATTCAATGGCAGTTCAAACACTGGTCTTGCTCAATCCACCTGCTATCACTTCCTTTTCAGAGACCTCAAATAGCTGCTCATATTTGTCCATATTTTATTGTTAAATTCAGTGAGAGACAGGGTAAGCATGGGCTTACTCCGTCTTATTCAGACCTAGTACTTCTCTTGAGTCATTTTGATGGGAAATAAGGAAAATTTACCAGTTTACTCAGTTTTATTAAAAAATACGTATTTCAAGAAGTGTCTAGGATCCACAGATGAGTTAAATTAAATCTCTGTTTCATGGCTGCTCTTATTCCTCTTATTTACCTGGTAAATTCCTACTTGTTATTGTCCTAAACCAATCTTAACTTTTTATCAAAATAATAAATATAAACAGTTTAATAAGCCAGATAGCACTACAAGATGTATAACAAAATCAGCAACCTCTGATTTTGACCTCTACCATCTTTGCCCCCAATTCTCACTCCCCACAGGTAGCCAGCCACTTCAACTCTGCTCACCATGTCTCACACTACTAACCTTTATATTTTAAATAATCTTCTTACATTCTCTTTAAAATTGTAGACATTATCTGTTTACTTCCTATGACGAAAGGTGAGGATTATTTCACCTATCTTACCTAGAACACACATCTCATGTTCCCTCCCCTTATTCTAACAAACATTGGTTAAATCAAATTCTTTATGCTCTTATTGTACAATTTATTATTACTATATATGTACATTAATACATTACTATATGCAGGATGTAAGTTATTAATATATTTCTAATTATAATAATACACACATATATTATAACACACACACACATACACACACACACAGTTCATTCAGTTCAGTAACTCAGTTGTGTCCAACTATTTGTGACCCCATAGACCGCAGCATGCCAGGCCTCCCTGTCCATCACCAACTCCTGGAGTTTATTCAAACTCATGTCTGTCGAGTTGGTGATGCCATCCAACCATCTCATCCTCTGTCATCCCCTTCTCCTCCTGTCTTCAATCTTTCCCAGCATCAGGGTCTTTCCCAGTCAGTCAATTCTTCACATCAGGTGGCCAAAGTATTGGAGTTTCAGCTTTAGCATCAGTCCTTCCAAGGAATATTCAGGACTGACTTCCTTTAGGATGGACTGCTTGGATCTCCTTGCAGTCCAAGGGACTCTCAAGAGTCTTCTCCAACACCACAGCTCAAAAGCATCAATTCTTCGGCATTCAGCTTTCTTTATAGTCCAATAGTCATATCTATACATGACTACTGGAAAAACCATAGCTTTAACTAGATGGAGGTTTGTTGCTAGTGTGTGAGATGAGTGCAATTGTGCGGTAGTTGTACATTCTTTGGCATTGCCTTTCTTGGGATTGGAATGAAAACTGACCTTCTCTAGTCCTGTGGCCACTTCTGAGTTTTCCAGATTTGCTGGCTTTCCAGATATTGAGTGCAGCACTTTCAACAGCATCATCTTTTAGGATTTGAAATAACTCAACTGGAATTCCATTACCTCCACTAGCATTGTTTGAAGTGATGCTTCCTAAGGCCCACTTGACTTCACATTCCAGGATGTCTGGCTCTAGGCGAATGATCACACCATCATGGTTATCTGGGTCATGAAGATCTTTTTTGTATAGTCCTTCTGAGTATTCTTGTCACCTATTAGTATCTTCTGCTTCTGTTAGGTTCATACTATTTCTGTCCTTTATTGTGCTCATCTTTGCATGAAATGTTCCCTTGGTATCTCTAATTTTCTTGAGATCTCTAGTCTTTCCCATTCTATTGTTTTCCTCTATTTCTTTGCACTGATCACTGAGGAAGGCTTTCTTATCTCTCCTTGCTATTTTTTGGAACTCTGCATTCAAATGCCTATATCTTTCCTTTTCTCCTTTGCCTTTCACTTCTCTTCTTTTCTCACCTATTTGTAAGGCCTCGTCAGACAACCATTTTGCCTTTCTTTTTCTTGGGGATGGTCTTGATCACTATAACACACACACACACACAAGTATATATGAATTTCCCAGGTGGCTCAAGTGGTAAAGAATCTGCCTATGCATGTAGATGCCAAGAGACACCAGTTTGATCCCTGAGTTGGGAAGATTCCCTGGAGGAGGAAATGGCAACCCACTCCAGTATTCTTGCCTAGAAAATCCCATGGACAGAGGAGCCTGGCGGGCTACAGTCCTTGGGGTCACAAAGAGTTGGGTACAACTTAGTGACTGAGCACGCACACATACAATAATGTATATATACTATTACATACTATTATTCTATATAGTTTTCATTTTCCCCACTAACATGTACTCTTTACTAATTCTTATCTTTATTTCTCTCTCACTAACTGTTCACCAAATTCTCCAGCAGAACTGTTAAATTCTCTCAACATTACCAGTTCCCTTTCCCCCCTTACAATATCTGTTCTTTCTGGAACCCTGTTTTTCCACTTTGAGTTGCAGTGGTGTCTTCAGGCATGGCTGTCATTCCAGAATATCCTTTCATGATCATGCTGGGAATTACCTTTGCCTCTTCCTTGGCTAAGACCTCTCCACCCTTTACTCCTCTCTCTTAATTTATTCCCTCCTCTTGTTGAGAGTACATCATGCAGGATAAAGAATGAAAGTTTTCTGAGACTTGTATGTTTAATAAGTTGTTAGTCTACCTTCACATTTGATTAGTAACTTGGCTGGGTATAAAATTCTAGGTTGGAAATAATCTCCCCTTTAGTTTCCAGTGCTGCTGTGGAGAAGCCTAATGACATCAAGATTTATAGTAAATTTTATATAACCTGTTTCCCACTTCCCTCAGGTTAGACGTTTTCAGCTTTGTCTCTTTACCCAAAGGGTTCTAAAGTTTCAAGAGAATATGCTTTGGGGTGTATGCATGAGTGTATGTGTTTTCCACTTATTAAATTGAATGTCTGTCCTTTAGTGAAATTTTATTTAATTACTTTTTGGGTAATTTCCTGCTCTTTCATTTTCTGTTTCTGGAATTTGTATTAGTCTGATAGGATCTATCATCTCTCTTCTATTTTCAATTTCTTCATCATTTGTGAGAGTTCTCTAATGTCCAATCCTTTTGTTGAATTTATTTCTGCTGCTGCTGCTAAGTCGCTTCAGTCGTGTCCGACTCTGCGCGACCCCATAGACGGCAGCCCACCAGGCTCCCCTGTCCCTGGAATTCTCCAGGCAAGAACACTGGAGTGGGTTGCCATTTCCCTCTCCAATGCATGAAAGTGAAAAGTGAAAGTGAAGTTGCTCAGTCGTGTCTGACTCTTAGCGACCCCATGGACTGCAGCTCACCAGGCTCCTCCATCCAGGATTTCCCAGGCAAGAGTACTGGAGTGGGGTGCCATCGCCTTCTCCTACCACTTTTAATTTCCAAGAACTCTTTCTTATTCTTTGAAGGTTACTATCTTAAAATAGCATCAAGTTTTTGTCTTACAATATTTTGTCTTATCTCTGAGAATATAAATTTTCACTTTATGAAATGTTTTTCTGCTTTCTGTATAAGCTTTATTTCTCTGTTCATTTGTTTTGACTTCCATCTTTTATACAAGAGGCTATCCATTAATAGTTAAGAATCAGGTATTAAAAAGTGGATTGAATTTTTTTTGCATAAAATCAGGCTTGCCAACAAGTGGGTCTTCTTGCAAGGTTAGCAGGGAGAAATTTCCAAAGGTCAGCATCAGAAAGGCTTTTCTCTAGAGTCATAGATGTAGAAAGAAAACAAACTTATGGTTACAGGGGGAAAGGGAATTGGATAAATTAGAGGAGATTGGGACTGACATATACACATTGCTATATATAAAACATATAACTAGTACGGACCTATTGTATAGCACAGAGAGCTCTACTCAATACTTGTAATGGCCTACATGGGAAAAGAATCTAAAAGAGTGAATATATATATAACTGATTCAGTTTGCTGCAGACCTGAAACTAACACAGCATTGTAAATCAACTATATTCCAATAAAACTTAAAAAAAAAAAAATCCTATCCTCAATAGGAGACAAATTTGTCTTTTGAATAAGGCTAAACACTAAAGAGGAGAGTGAAAAAGTTGGCTTAAAGCTCAACATTCAGAAAACTAAGATCATGGCATCTGGTCCCATCACTTCATGGCAAATAGATGGGGAAACAGTGGAAACAGTGTCAGACTTTATTTTTGGGGGCTCCAAAATCACTGCAGATGGTGACTGCAGCCATGAAATTAAAAGACGCTTACTCCTTGGAAGAAAGTTATGACCAACCCAGATAGCATATTAAAAAGCAGAGATATTACTTTGCCAACAAAGGTCTGTCTAGTCAAGGCTATGGTTTTTCCACTGGTCATGTATGGATGTGAGAGTTGGACTGTGAAGAAAGCTGAGTGCTGAAGAATTGATGCTTTTGAACTGTGGTGTTAGAGAAGACTCTTGAGAGTCCCTTGGACTGCAAGGAGATCCAACCAGTCCATTCTAAAGGAGATCAGTCCCGGGTATTCATTGGAAGGACTGATGCTAAAGCTGAAACCCTCACATGAAGAGTTGACTCATTGGAAAAGACTCTGATGCTGGGAGGGATTAGGGGCAGGAGGAGAAGGGGACGACAGAGGATGAGATGGCTGGATGGCATCACCGACTTGGTGGACATGAGTTTGAGTAAACTCCGGGAGTTGGTGATGGACAGGGAGGCCTGGCGTGCTGCGATTCATGGGGTGGCAAAGAGTCGGACACGACTGAGCGACTGAACTGAAACACTAGTTGTCCTAACACTGATTTCCTGCTTTTCTTGCAGCTGACAAGTTTAGGCAGGCCATTTTTTTTCTATTTCCTTTTTGGGCCTGACAAAACTTTTCCTAAACAGGATTATAAACAAAGCCCACTTTTAACACTAAGATTGATGATGAATTATGTAACTCATTGGGTCATGATGTAATATTAAGTGTCTGGGTAACATGGCTTCCTTTAAATTTGGCTTTGTTTCCACAGAAGCATTAAAGAATTCTGTAGACCAGTAATAGTGATATTCTAAGTTTCTATTTTTTATTTGTTTACTGAGTACTTTGTATCAAGTATAAATTGCATTTCATTCTTACAACAACTTTGCAAGGTACAATGGTACTGTCTTTATATTATGGCTGGAAAGTGGGGATTAGAAAGGATAAGTAATTTGCCGAAGGTCACTTAAAAAGTGGTACATGGATTTGAACCTGGGTTTGACCATTTAAAGTTTTAGGCTCTTAAATAATAGGCTATACCACTTATGAATAAAATGACCATTTTCTATATAAATATAAGAGCAAGGTTTTATTTCTACAGTCATTGTGATGTGTTGATTACACATAAATAAATATATAAAATGAGCTCAGAACCACAAAAATTCTAGAGTCATTGACCATCAACATATTCATTGCATTTGATACCTCAACTTTTAACTGATATATTACAGAACTGATTTCATTTCCTTATATTTTAAATGAACATTACTAAGATTACTTCTTTGCTGCTGTTGTTTAGTCACTGAGTCATGTCTGACTCTTTTGCAACCCCCTGGACTGTAGCCCACCAGGCTCCTCTGTCCATAGAATTTCCCAGGCAAGAATACTGGAATGGCTTGTGATTTCCTTCTGCAGAGGATCTTCCTGACCCAAGGACTGAACCTGAGTCTCTTATATTAGCAGATGGATTCTTTACCATCGAGTCACCTGGGAAGACCAAGATTACTTCCATTCTTGCTGATTATATTCTCAGACAGTATGCACTGGAAATATAGCTCCATATAAAATAAGGATCTTAAATTAAAGTGGGTATGAGAGAAAGGAGTTGAAATATTTCTATGATTTGAAAAGCAATTTCCTTAGGTTAAGACTTTTCTAAAATATAAAAGCTAAATAATGTTTCTACTTTTAATATTACTTTAAAATTCTAATACTGATGATTTTCCTAATTTATAGAGTTATCTTTTTGTTGGATATGCATAAAAATTTAATGAAAATTCATGGACTCTCTAAACTCATAAGCTTGTTGATTTGCTTGTCTTGGGAAGGTGACTGCCGATTTAATTTTAGCTCCATTTAGCAGTTACTGACAACTTTGTGATCCAATGGAAGCACTACTGGAGGAATGTAAAAATCAACTGGCAAGTTCCTTCTGAAAGTTTATAAGAAAGGAGCCCCTTATGTACAAACCCATGAGTATCATCCCATTTGAGTGTAGGCTTCTTTCCAACTCTTTGCTCTAACTGAATTCCCGGTTCAAGAAGAGCATTGCCAGTTTGCAACTGGGACAGGTACAGGCTTCAACATTTCCAGAGGCGACACGACTCCATCTTATCTGTTTTCTCAGTAGTACCTCTTCCCCTTTTCTTTTGCCTTTCTCTCTTCTTAGCTGCCTTTCCATTGTCTCATTTCTGAAGGACCTTGTGGTTAGGTAGCTGTCATAATTCTCCTTGGGGAGTTAGTTAAAGGCTTGATTAAGCCAGGGGCATACTGGAGCCAAACTGTACTTGTTTGCAAGAGATGCTTGCTAAATATTCATGGATTTTGTGAGCAGACGGTTAACCATTGGTAGCTTTAAATCAGTCCTGGAGGAGTATTTACTCCCTGAAAACTCACAAAACAATAAACTGCCCTCTCTACCCACTATCACTGAGAGAGCTGGCCTATCGGCCCTCTCCTGGGTACTACTCTCCCCAGAGGGCCTTGCATTTTCTAAGATGAGCGGAAATGCTGTTCAAAGTCTAGATTCAAAATGAATTTCTATGGCTGAGATTTCTCTAACAACAATAAACAAAGGAAAAATCATTAGAGGCCTTGCCCAACTGTTACCACATAGTCAAAGAGTTAGACCATCTTGATGAAAACAAGTTCTACTGATCCATGACTAGGAGATACGGTGAGGAAATATTTAAAAAAATTTTTTTAAAGAAGTATTGCTTTTCTGAGCCAAGGAAGATTCCCAAAGATACATGTATGTATAACAGTCCTATAAAATGTGTATCATTCTATAACAGTGAGCCACTGAATCGGACTATTTTCAGAATTAGTGACCAAAGTCAAGGGTGGACTATGCTGCTTAAAAAGAACAAAGAATCGCAAACCTCCACAGAAGAGCTGGAGGTAATGTAGCTTGCAGAGTGAAAAACTAAACTTGCTAATAGAGTACCTGTTAAATAATCTTGTGGTTTCCAAAACCGGAAGTGGGCCTTAACATTCTTACCAAAATCTTAAAAAATCGTAACTGTTGGACTTGTAGTTAAAGCAAAACCCAGGCCTAGTTACAGAAAATGACATTTACTCATACTCTAAGCATATCTTCTTTAAAAGGTTAGAGGTGCTTAATATAAACTAGTTATCCTTCCTATATATTTTTGTCTGTGCCACTATTTTCAAATATTCACTGTATCTATCGTGTGCCACACACTCTCTTAACCATAAGGATCAATATGCTCCATCCCACACTGTTTCAAAGAGTCTATCAATTTTTAAAGTATATACTTAAGGAAGTATTATTCAAAGGCCTCAAAGATATTCTACTAGTAAAAACGAAGGATTTGTTTCTGATTAGTTTATTGTGCTTGCTTGTGTTTGCATGCTCAGTGTGTGCTCCTCTGTCCATGGGATTTCCCAGGCAAGAATACTGGAGTGGGTTGCCATTTCCTTCTCCAGGGGATCTTCCTGACCTGGGGACTGAACCTGTGTCGCCTGGCGGTAAAGGTGGAATCTTTACCGCTGTGCCACTTGGAATAGTTTATTGTAACCAGACAGTAACATTTGAAAGTTGTAATCTTTTAGCCTTTCTGCTCCCACAAGAATAGTCACCAGGAGCTTTTTTTAGAGAAGATTATTTGCTTTCTGAGGAAAACTGTGGTATAGTTTTAATAGCCTTCTTGGAAGGATCCAAATGTAACTAAATAAAAATATGGAAACTATGCTTTATAGAGAACACTTTATAACCCAGTCAGAAAACTTTTGCATATAACTAACCTGTGCTTCTGAAAACATGGTCTAAAAGTAGTGAACATGGATCCTTAGGAACGGCTCTTGAGCTACAGTCATGGTGATGCTTGGAGCCTGCTGCTTCGGTTGTTCACTATAATACAAACACACCATACTATCAAAGCGTGCAAAATTAATGAGCACACGGCATACTCAGCTCAAAAATACTTCCTTTCAAGCTATACTCACAAGAAAACTATCAATGAATGCATTAAACAAAAACTGAAACTCAAAGCAACGATGACTTAAAGCTAATACCTCAAGAAGGCTGAAATGTATCAAAGTCATAAAGGGTAGGAATAAAGTATGCAATGGACAGAGTTGATCTAAAAGATAAACAGTTCTTTTGACACCAGGAAAAGGAATCAGGGACAGATGGGGGTCAATAAGTGGTGAATGGCCTGGCAGGTGGTCTGCCTGACCTTCACTGTTGACCTAAAGGAGCATCTCATGACCAATGAGAACCGCCTAAAACAGGTATGTACAAACCTCCCCTACCAGCAGATCTGCGGCTTCTTCAAACCCCTAGAGCGTAAACCAGGCCTTTTAATTTCTGTGATGGAAAGTAGGTCCATTCGGCCACTAGATGGAGATCAGGCTACTCTGCTGTTGACAGGGAAGCTGCTGGCAGTCAGTAAATGAGAAGCATGTTACTGAGAACCTAATTCTCTTTTCTCAGTACTTCTATGGAAGGTATTTTCCAAGCACGCAAATCAGGAGCAGATCTGTGTCCAATAAAGGGTCCATAATGAGCAACAGGCGGTGCTAGTGGTAAAGAACCCGCCTGCCAATGCAGAAGACATAAGAGATGCAGGTTCCATCCCCTGAGTCAGGAAGATCCCCTGGAGGAGGGCAGGGCAACCCGCTCCAGTGTTCTTGCCTGGAGAATCCCATGGACAGATGTTCCTCGCAGGCTAGAGTCCATGGGGTCGCAAAGAGACACGACTGAGGCAACTTAGCATGCAGCACAATGAGCAAGAGGCTGAAGGATCTATTAAGAAGGTAGCTGTAAAAGACACATTTTTGCTTAAGTATATATTTTCAGTATCAACAAAATGTATCACAGAATATCGGGAGATGGATAAACACTGGATAACATCTACTCTCATTTTCCAAATGGAACTATCATTCCATTCTGAATTATGTAACTTTATTACTGAATAAATCTTATTTCTATGATAGCTGAACTTTAAACTGGAGACATAATGTTACACATTTCCCAGAAAATGTATGGTCTGTAGAAGGATCAGCTACTGCCCTACATACTATAGCAGAGTATCTTGATTATTTTCGAGATATTATATGCTATACTTCTGTGCATTTCTAACTTAGGAACTATACGTGGAACTGCTCAGTCGTGTCTGACTCTTTGCAACCCCATGGACTGTAGCCTGCCAGGCTCCTCTGTCTGTGTAATTCTCCAGGCAAGAGTACTAGAGTGGGTTGCCATTTCCTTCTCCAGGGGATCTTCCCAACCCAGGGCTTGAACCCAGGTCTCTCCTGCATTGCAGGCAGATGCTTTACCATTTGAGCCACCAGGGAAGCCCAGGAACTATATATATGCACTCAATAAATAGTCAGTTACATAAAGACCAATAAAAAATTGAGAGAGTTACAGCTTCAATTTCGTGTATATGGGTATGAGGAGAAACAAGCATGTTATCTATCATGTACCAATCATCATGCTAAAGAGTTGGGAACACAAAGGTGCACAGCAGCTTCAGGAAATCACCAGGAAGAGAAGAGCTACAAGGTTAAAACACAAACAGGGGTTAACTTTTGTAGTGGTGAAGACTAGTTATCAAAATCGTGAGTGATACTCCTTTTAAAAATTCTGCTGTGAAGGAAACTTAATTTAGGCCACAAACCTTAGCCACGGGGAAAACATGACCTTTGATCTCTGTAACACATGAGAAATAGAAATAAAACCTAAGACATTCAAACACAATAGGCTTTCCCTAGTGGCTCAGCCAGTTAAGAATCTGCCCGCAATGTGGGAGACCTGGGTTCAATCCCTGAGTTGGGAAGATCCGCTGGAGAAGGGAAAGGCTACCCACTCCAATATTCTGGCCTGGAGAATTCCATGGACTGTATAGTCCATGGGCTCGCAAAGAGTCAGACCTGACTGAATGACTTTCACTTTCGCTTTTCATCAATTGCTGTAATGAAAAAAGGACCTTAATTCAGACAAAGAAGAAACTAATCTTTAGAATAGTAACATAAGCAGAACCATAGTTAATTAATTTTCTAATAACTGTTATGAATAGCAACCAACATCCAGTCTGTTACTGTGATAGATCCATTGCACTTAATGACATGTTTATTTTAGAGTAATGCATTTGTTTCAGCTTAATTGAATTAATATAGTCATACCCTTTCAAAAGACTTTGAGGTTGCTGGCCTGTATTTGTGTATGATTTTCAAAATGCTCCTATAAGTTAAAAAGATGTATTACTCATTCATGCATACACAATATATGTATGTTTCTTCTCTAAGCGAAGTGATAAAAATAACCACATAAAATAGCAATTAATAATCAGATGTCAAAGTCTCTTATCTTGTTATCGTCTATATCACTAACTGGTTCTTTACAGAGCAACACAGTTGGCAGGAACCTACCTTTCTTTTTGCTGGATAAGAATGAAATATAAACAAAGGAGTTTTCCTCTGAAGGTTAAAATAAATAAATTACAAATAAAACAAATCCTTTCATAATACGGTTTAGTATTTATGGGTACACAGCCTTCCACACTGTTCACATTAGTTGCAGACAGCAATCAGATTAGGTGGTGACTGAGTTACTTCTGGAGGGGTGGAGTTTTCTCCCTCTTTGGTGACCTGTTCCCATATTTCCTTCTAGTGCAGGTTTGAGTCTACTTATTACGACTGCTAAACTTCCATTCTCTGGAAATAAGGGAGCTGGTAAAAACACACCTCTATTGGATGCATAATTTTGCTTATCTTCTCTAGTCTAAAGGTTCTGGCCTTATAATAATGTGCTGCGTTGAGATGCTCAGGGTTTCTGTTTCCTTGGTAGCATGGGGAGATGCTGATGACATGGCAGAAGTGAGAACGGATACAAAGGTGGAGCTGGAAACTGAATAATGCTTAAGGTTAAAAAATAAAAGTTGATGATTACATTTGCATGTTATGAGGTGAGGAACCTATATATTTAAGCACTGACAGACAGAAAAGGCACATTTTTACTTTTTCACTATGTCAAACGATAGACTTGTCTTTTCCTGAGTCCCCACATTATTTTAGCTGTTTTAGCAAACTACATTTGAGTCTCTGGGCCAGAAGCTTCTATGACCGTGGCATCTGCAAATAATTGATAACTTAATGTGCCCCCTCAAGAGGTAAGGTCAGTTCAAGTGGTACCTGCATGTGTCTGTCACCTTCTCCAATCATGTTTCTCCATTCCATGAGTGACCGCTGCAGGTGCTCAAGGCCGGTTTCCCAAAGCCGGACACGGCCTCCCATATCAACAGTGACAACGCCACCTTTGCCCCACTCGGCCAGCAGTGCATCTGTGTCCGAGATAGTAGACAGCCATGTGGTATATGGTGATAGAGAGTCTGACCTGAAAAAGAATCACGGCGTTCAACCAATTGAAGCCCAGGGAATGATGCTAGTTCAGCTCAACTTACGTTCAACTTGCTGTAAAGAATTCTCATAGTTACGCAACAAGAACCTGCTGTACAGCATAAGGAACTACACTCAATGTCTTATAATAACCTATAATGGAAAAGGATCTGAAAGAGAATATATATATGTATAACATATACATACATGTATATACATACGAGTGAATTTGCTGTACAATTGAAACTAATATAACAGTGTAAATTAACTATACTTCAATAAGAAACATAATGTTTAAAAACACATTAAAAGCACATTAAAAACTAAGGGACCAACAGATTCATCTGGAAGGAAAAAATATATACTTATTTACTGGTTATTTACATATTCTTTTGCGTGGGCCTTCTCTGTTTGCAGCGAGCGGGGGCCACTCTCTAGCTGAGGCCCGCGGGCTTCTCACTGTGGTGCCTTCTCTGGTTGTGGAGCACAGGCTCTTGAGTGCGTGAGCTTAGCTGCCCCTCGGCATGTGGGATTCTCCCGGACTGGGAATAGAACCTGTGTCCCCTGCGTTGGCAGGTGGATTCTCAACCAGCGGACTATCAGGGAAGCCCAATTTACGTATCTTGCATTTGTAGATCCTGGATGACATTTGCATTCACTGTCAGGAAGAAAGGAACTCTAAACCAACTCACACCTCAGACTCCTGCAAGAGCTGACCCACTTCCCAGGGGTCTAAGGTCTATGCTGAAACTCAAGTCTTCTTTATGTGTTTAACTGCATTTATTTGACATTTTGCCATTCTAAGTTAGATGGTTATATGGATTTATAATAAAGAATTTATATATTTCTTATAGTTTCATGCATATACTATTTCTAATATATACAGTCAATTCAAGGAACGCAACTTTTGCCTGTAAGAGTCAACTGCACACTTCTTTATCTGAGTATGGCTCTCACTATACAAAAGAAATACAGATTAGAAATTCTAATGACCACTGTTGGCTTTCTAAATATATCTGGTATTTTCTCTGTAAAATAAATGGTCTAAAGAGATGGTCTGATCTGATTAAACAATAAAGTATCAAGGTAGATTTGCAGAAACCACAAAACTACTATCTATTAAGTAAATTTTTATACTGAAGAAATCAAGAGTACTTTAATCTTTTTATCAGTCTGCTTCAGTGGATACTAAACAGAGTGACAAAGCCAGCTACTCTGAGAAGTGTTTCAGAGCTATAGGGTTGGCCAAAAAGCTTGTTCAGGTTTTTCAGTTACATCTTTTTTTTTTTTTCAGCATCAAATGCAATTGTACTTTTATTTTTCTAAATTGATAACTGAAATATGTGCATTTGTTGCTTTAATTTGCATTTCCATGAATAATACCAAGCTTGAGAATCTTGACATATGTTTATTCTTAGTTGTTTTGGTTTCTGCTTCTTTTTTAAAAATATAAATTTATTTATTTTAATTGGAGGCTAATTACAATATTGTGGTGGTTTTGCCATACATTGACATGAATCTGCCACGGATGTACATGTGTAACCCATCCTGAACCCCCTTCCCACATCTCTCCCCATCCCATCCCTCTGGATCCCAGTGCACCAGCCCCTAGCACCCTGTCTCATGCATTGAACCTGGACTGGCGATCTGTTTCACATATGATAACATACATGTTTCAATGCCATTCTCCCAAACCATCCCACCCTCGCCCTCTCCCACAGAGTCCAAAAGACTGTTCTATACATCTGTGTCTCTTTTGCTATCTTGCATACAGGGTTATCATTACCTTCTTTCTAAATTCCATATATATGCATTAGTATACTGTGTTGGTGTTTTTCTTTCTGGCTTACTTCACTCTGTATGCTGCTGCTGCTGCTGCTAAGTCGCTTCAGTCGTGTCCGACTCTATGACCCCATAGATGGAAGCCCACCAGGCTCCCACATCCCTGGGATTCTCCAGGCAAGAACATTGGAGTCGGCTGCCATTTCCTTCTCCAATGCATGAAAGTGAAAAGTGAAAGAGAAGTCGCTCAGCCGTGTCTGACTCTTAGCCACCCCATGGACTGCAGCCCACCAGGCTCCTCCATCCATGGGATTTTCCAGGCAAGAGTACTGGAGTGAGGTGCCATTGCCTTCTCCATCACTCTGTATAATAGGCTCCAGTTTCATTCACCTCATTAGAACTGATTCAAATGCGTTCTTTTTAATGGCTGAGTAATACTCCATTGTGTATATGTACCACAGCTTTCTAATCCATTCGTCTGCTGATGGACATCTACGTTGCTTCCATGTCCTGGCTATTATAAACACTGCTGCGATGAACACTGGGGTACACGTGTCTCTTTCAATTCTGGTTTCCTCGGTGTGTATGCCCAGCAGTGGAATTGCTGGGTCAAATGGCAGTTCTATTTCCAGTTTTTTAAGGAATCTCCACACTGTTCTCCATAGTGGCTGTACTAGTTTGCATTCCCACCAACAGTGTAAGAGGGTTCCCTTTTCTCCACACCCTCTCTAGCATTTATTGTTTGTAGACTTTTGGATAGCAGCCATTCTAACTGGCTTGAGATGGTACCTCACTGTGGTTTTGATTTGCATTTCTCTGATAATGAGTGATGTTGAGCATCTTTTCATGTGTTTGTTAGCCATCTGTATGTCTTCTTTGGAGAAATATCTGTTTAGTTCTTTGGCCCATTTTTTGATTGGGTCGTTTATTTTTCTGGAATTGAGCTGCAGGAGTTGCTTGTATATTTTTGAGATTAATTCTTTGTCAGTTGCTTTGTTTGCTATTATTTTCTCCCATTCTGAAGGCTGTCTTTTCACCTTGCTTATAGTTTCCACTACATCTTATAAAAAACTCAAATGAACTTTTGGCCAACCCAATATTTTACAGTACTAGAAGGACTCAAGGCAACTTTTGATATAATAGAGGATTCATCTCATGGTGCTCTCTCAAAAATCCTTGCCTTAGGAAAAAAACTAGGTACAGATGGTGAAGTAAAAGCCCATTCAAAAATAATGAAATTTAATCACTTATGATGTGAGTAAATCTGCCACAAATGCTTAAGATGTATGATTCTATTGAGCACAGCACCTACTGGTTCCACATTTAACTCTCTGGCATGAAACTTTAAATTTACCAGAGCAATCTCTTTAATATGCCAAAAAAATTGCTGAAGAAATCATATTTACTACAGCTTGCACACTACATCTAGAATCTCTTCTGTACCTTAAAAAAAAAAAGCACATTCCTCTTATCTATGATAACAAAGTCTTTAAGGAACACAGAGAATTACAGTAGAGCGAAGACCAGATTTACATATACCCATATATTAGTGCTAAGTAGTATGGTCTTACAAATGCAACAAAAGTTTCAGGACTAACACTTAACTTGTACTGAGAGCAAAAATGATATATTTCTTTTGGCCGTACAGTTACATATCGTTTTACTATTTTCTATTATTTGAAGTTAGCCATCAAATGGAAAATTCCTGCTATCTAACAGAATACTAAATTTAAGCAAACCAGCAACAAAACTGAAACCCAGATGGGCTGTTCCCTTGGATTACATGTACACCAAAAATGGCAGCAGTTAATCTTGAGAGAAACTCAGGATATACTGACAATGAACAGACTCTAAAACACGTGGCACTTGAAATAAGGCAAGTTCAAATCGAGATGTTCTGTAAATGTAAAATTTATACTGGGTTTCAAAGACTCAGGAGAAAAAAGGAAAGCAAAATATCATTAAAATTTTTATATCAAATACGTGTCAAAACAGTTTATAATGGTAATAAAATACTATTAACAGTAATTTTACCGCTTTCTTTGTGCACTCTTTTACTTTGGCCACTAAGAACATAAAATCACATATATGCCTCACATTCTATTTCTATTGGATGGCGCAGCACTAAATGAATGCAGCACGGTGACCAGCTGGCACTGGCTGTATTTATATATATATAGCTGTTCTTCCAGGTATTATTTCTATGGTAGGTATAACATATGGTTCATACAGAACGTTAACAGAGAAAAACACTAAAATATAAAGCTAGGGCTGGGGAAGAAATGAAGAGGAATACTGAAAAAATAATTATTGTGCTTTAGAAATGTAAAAAAAAAAGTTATTCTTTGATTTTGTTACTTGAACTGATCGTATATTTTAATGAACATGCAATGGAATAAGAAATTTCCCCAAATGACTAAAAGCCATTTATCATTAAATTGACACATTGAGATGCTCCAGAAAGACATTCTTGTACACGTTAGGACAAGTAAATAAATCTATTTCTTTGAAAAATGATTTCATTATTCACATTTCTTGAACCTGGCTAAATAAAGGGTCCTAAGAGATGAAACGGTGTTTCTGACTTATTTTGTATTGGCATACTGAGCGATGTTCTTTGGAAGCACGGAAGGCGGCTGGGGACAGACATGTGTCGCTGCCCTTGCTCTGAGAGTGGACGGCTCCCCAGGCTCCTCTGCCCGGGACCCTGGTGAGGCTTTAACCACTGTGTTCTGAGGCCTTGGCTGTTTGTAAGGGAGGACATGTGAGGGGCATGTGACATCAATCCACACAGAAGCCGGTGCACACCGAGGTTGAGGAAAAGGGAGAGCAGGCATGGATGCATCCAGAAAGGGATGGGCTGGAGGTGGGGACACAGGTGTTTTCAAGGAAGAGATGGCCTATCATTGGTCCTCTTTTTATATATGCCCTGACTCTAACTAGTTTGAACGCTTTGCTTCCACTGCTGAACAGCAATAAACCACTGGCAATAAATCTATTCCAAATCTCTAGAATCCTTTGACTATTGTATGGCCTTCATGACTGTAGATACACAGTTATATCTATAAAAAAAATATATTTAAAAAATGAGATTTAAATTCCTTTGACATCTTGAATACATTTACCTCAGAAAATTAATGTATAAAGTTAATAAATATGAAAATTTTTTCAGTGGTAAAAATGCTGTTTCAAAAAGTTTTATCATAAGGATAGATAAAAAAAAAAAGAAAGAAATGAACACTTGAAGGCTGTTAAGACTTAAACCTAGGTAATATTTGAACATTTTTCCAATGTTCAAATAAAAATGGCAGAGCAGCAAGATAAAAACAAACTGTAACTATATATATATATATATGAAAGAAAGAAAAAGAGCCTGCTATTTAAGGAAGCAAAAAGCACACATTTATTCAGGGCACTTGGTAAGAATTCACTCTTTTTTTTTCTTTTTAATCTGACATACAAGCTAAGAATGAAAATGAAAATGGATTACCCGGGAATTGGGATGTATCGAAGTCTCTTGGACTGGAGATCAGTAACTTCTATATACCCAGCTGTCTGTGGAGGGGTAACATCTGCAAAGAAGTCAAGACACAAGCCGAGTGTTATATTACTGCCTGATATAAAAACAGGACCCAAATAAAGCACAGATGCTGCTTAAAATGGACTGAAATTATCATTTGCCTAGAACAGAACTCTGGGACCCACTTCACAAGGTCCAGGGCTGACCAATTCCAGTCTTGAGGTTAGATGCTCAGTTATGCTTTTGTCAGGAAAACCGAGACTGTCAGATAGATGCATGTTACGCTGTGATTCTTTAGCGTCAGAGAATTATCTAAGTTCCTTTCATTTTCTCTGATATTAATAGCTTCCCAAGATGGGTCAGTGTTTTAGCACTTGAAGAGTTTATCTGAAAAATATTTCATCGCTGGAATTCTTTTTCCTTCCTAGGAAGTTACAAGAGTGACGGTATAACACAGTCGAGTCAGCACCTACTTGAAATTGGAGTGGCCTGGTAGACAATCCTGGCTTGAAATTTCCTAACTATGATTTACTATGGCCAAGTTAGTTCTCCGAGACCTGCTTTCATCATTTGCAAAACGAGGATAAGAAGAGCATCTGAGGATCATAAACATTATTTGCACACAATCAGTAGCTGCTCCACAGTGGCTGTTATTATGAGGACCCCTCAAGACAGGAAAAGGTGAGGTGAGGATCGGGGCAGTGGGGCAGGACTCTGGGTCATAAAGAACGTGAAAAGGCGGTGAAGGAGAAGGTAATGTAATATGGGGGCCAGCGTCCCCAACTCCAATTCTAGTTGTTTCCCTGAAAATTCTGGGAGTTTACTGACTTTTCCCCCAAATCCCCGAGTACCACCATCACCCTCATAATCACCAGTTAGCAGCACTGTGTCAGGAATCCTGCCTGTCTTTTTAGTTTTTCAATTGCGTGCTATGCTGCTGTGCTCAGGTGCCCAGTCGTGTCTGACTCTTTGCGACTCCGTAGCCTGCCAGGCGCCTCTTCCATGGGATTCTCCAGGCAAGAATACTGGAGTGGGCTGCCATCTCCTACTCCAGGTGATCTTCCTGACCCAGGGATCGAGCCCACATCTTTTGCATCTCCTGCTTTGGCAGGCGGATTCTTTACCGCTGCGCCACCTGGGAAGTCCTATTAATCACCTTTTTTTTTGGCTGCACCACCCAGCACATGGGATCCCAGTTTCTGACATTGGAAGCTCAGAATCTTAACCATTGGACTGCCAGGGAAGTCCCTGTTTGGGACTTATAGATAGTGTTTTTAATACTGACAACTACAAATGCCTTGGATTCTTTTTGAGAGATGAGAAAGCAGAGACTTGCAGAGGTGGTATAATAATGGACTTGGAGAGTGATAGAAAAAGCTTTCAAAATCAGGCCTTCCTTCTGGCTTTAAAATCTCTGCTATGCCCACTACTCCACACAGCTTCTACCTGAGCTGATCAAAGGGCAACGATTTTAAAATAGCCTTATTTTTACAACATCTTGGCCTCCAATGTCTCTTAAAAAAAAACAACACACAAACCTACAAAGAAACCATACTCTTAAAGATTTTTGTCTGTTTTCTATCTATTACAATTTCTTTTTTTTTTCATATTGTAACAAAGTTTTCTCTATCTACTATGCAAGGTCAGCTATAAGTCCAGCCAACTTTAAAGGTACTTCAAAGATACTTGTTTATGTGTCTACCCTTTTTAAAAAAATTTTAATTTATTTATTTTTAATTGAAGAATAATTGCTTTATAATATTATGTTGGTTTCTGCCATACATCATTATGAATCAGCCATAGATATACCTATGTCCTCTCCCTATTGAACCCCCCTCCCACCTCCCAATCCCACCCCACCCCCAGGTTGTCACGGAGCCTGCATTTGGGCTCCCTGTGTCACGCAGCAAATGCCCACTGGTCATCTATTTTACATATGGTAACGTACATTTTAGGGCTACTCTCAATTCATCCCACCCTCTCCTTCCCCCACTGTGTCCACAAGTCTTTATGTTTTTTGTCTGCATCTCCATTGCTGCTGCTGCTAAGTCACTTCAGTTGTGTCTGACTCTGTGCAACCCCACAGACGGCAGCCCACCAGGCTCCCCTGTCCCTGGGATTCTCCATTGCCACCTTGCAAATAGGTTCATCAGTACCATCTTTCTAGATTCCATATATATGTGCTAATATACAGTATTTTTCTCTTTCAGACTTACTTCACTCTGTATGACAAGCTTCAGGTTTCACCCACTTCATTAGAATGGACTCAAATGCATCCTTTTTTACAGCTGAGTCATACATATTCCGCTGTATATATGTACCACACCTTCTTTACCCATTCATCTGTCAGTGGACATCTAGGTGGCTTCCATGTCCCAGCTATTGTAAGTAGTGCTAAGATGAGCACTGAGGTATATCTGTCTTTTTCAATTATGGTTTCCAGTGTTCTTGCCTGGAGAATCCCAGGAATGGTGGAGCCTGGTGGGCTGCCGTCTATGGGGTCGCACAGAGTCAGACACGACTGAAGTGACTTAGCAGCAGCAGCAGGGTATATGAACAAGAGTGGGATTGTTGGTCACATGGTACTTTTATTCCTAATTTTTTAAGGAATCTCCATACTGTTTTTCATAGTGGCTGAATCAATTTACATTCCCACCAAGACTGCAATAGAGTTCTCTTCCCCATACCCTCTTCAGGATTTACTGTCTATAGATTTTTTTGATGGTGGCCATTCTGACCAGTGTGAGGTGATACCTCATTGTAGTTTTGATTTGAATTTCTCTAATAATGAGTGATGTTGAGCATCTTTTCATGCATTTACTAGCCATCTGCATGTCTTCTCTGGAGAACTGTCTGTTTAGGTCTTATGTTCACTTTTTGATGGGGTTATTTTTCTTGTACTGAGCTGCATGGGCTGTTTGTATATTTTGGAGATTAATCCTTTGTCAGTTGTTCCATTTGCTATTATTTTCTCCCATTCTGATGGTTGTCTTTTCACCTTGTTTATAGTTTCCTACATTGTGCAAAAGCTTTTAAGTTTAATTAGGTCCCATTTGTTTATTTTTGTTTTTATTTCCATTACTCTAGCAGGTGGGTCATAGAGGATCTTGCTGTGATTTATGTCAAAGAGTGTTCTGTCTATGCTTCCCTCTAGGAGTTTTACATCTAGGTCTTTAATCCATTTTGAGTTTATCTGTGTGTGTGGTGTTAGGAAATGTTCTAATTTCATTCTTTTACATGTAGTTGTCCAGTTTTCCCAGCATCACTTATTGAAGATATTCTCTTTTCTCCATTATCTCATTAACATTTCTGATTAGAATGAGAAACCTAGAAAGTCCACATTGAATTTGTCCAATGTAGTTTACAAAAGAATAAGAAACTTGGCATTTGAATTTCCTGTTCGCAACTGAAGGTTTTCAAGATGGCCACCTGACAACCTCAACATCTCTCTTATTTATTCAACAAACACGGTTGAGCATCTCCACATGAAGCACTGAGGAGGAGAGGAAAAAGGCGTGTGTGGTTCCTGACTTGTCTGAGGAGCCCACAGCATGAAGAAGAAAGTGCCCTTTTCTCTTTTCTTTGAAAAATAGAGGGGTGGGATGGGGTGGGAGGTGGGAAGGAGGTTCAAGAGGAAGGGGACACATGTATACCTATGGCTGATTCATGTTGATGTATGGCAGAAACCAACACAATATTGTAATGTGATTACCCTCCAATTAAAAATAAATAAAAGCAAAAAAAAAAAAAAAATCATTGTGAGCCTTTAGGAACTTGGGAAGGATTCCAGAATGGGAAGCCCTGTGGTCCTGTGTGAGCTGCGCATCTAGGCAAGAAGTGGTCCTAGGGGGCATAAAGGGGCAGGAGGAAAGGAAGGTAGTGTCCAGGGACAGCAGAGGGTAAAGAAAGCCAGTTACTGTGGTAACCAGACCACCCGGCTGAATTGGCCATCCCCAGATGGCCATTCGTATAAAGCCAATATGCTTATCGTAAGTCATACACTGCCGGGCACTGGAAACGCTGCCTGGGATATAAGGTCAGTCTTGACCGAAGTTTTGCACCATATATCATTTTTGACAGTTCCTCCCTCTAGGACCTAACTGAAGTGGGTTGAATTATTCATAGAGCCTGCGTTCTTTGCCAAAAATGACCAGCTATTGAAGTGGTTAGGATGACTAGCTCTGCCTAGCTCATCAGCTGCGTCTGGCCTGCCACTTACACGCGCCTTTTCCATAAGAAGAAGCATTAAGCTGCGCTACCGCCACCACTGCTCTTGGGCTTCCCATGAAAACAAAGGAAGCCAACTTACTTTAAATATCATTTTTCCTACAGCTTTTTTTTTTCTTCCCCTACTGTGCAAGTTAATTCCATGGCATAAAGAGGATGAGAAAATCCAATAGTGGCTCTGTCTGTTTCAGGGAGGAGAAAGCAAGAATTTTATTCTTCATGCTAAAAAGTATTTTCATGCATCAGAAAAGGCAATTTGTGGCTAAAAAGGACTTTAAGGGTGGTGGTAGGTTGCTTCCCAGGTAGCGCTAGTGGTAAATAACCTGCCTGCCAATGTAAGAGACATAAGAGATGCTGGTTCGCTGGGTCAGAAAGATCCCGATCCCCTGGAGGAGGGCATGGCAACCCACTCCAGTATTCTTGCCTAGACAATCCCATGGACAGAGGAGCCTGGCAGGCTACGGTCCATAGGGTCCCAAAGAGTTGGACATGACTGATGTGACTTAGCACAGTGATGGTGGTAATGGTAAGGCTTGAAAAAGAATCAGAAGTGAAGTTTTCGGATTTGAAAATAAATCAGTGTAGAATATATGATTGAATTAAGGAAGTAAAAACCATGGCCAGATTTCCCTCCAAACTTAGCCAAATCCTTGTCTATCCATTTAAATGTTTGAACACTGTAGCGAGGATGGAGGTTAAGTACATTTCCATTACATTTGTAATCCAGGTGGATTTAGAAGAGAGGTATAAATTACATTTAGGGATTAGTTCCCTAACGATTAAAGGGAAGTCATTGCCACAGTGCTCAGAGCACAGTTCCCATAACAGTGGGGACAGCTTGGAGGCACAGCATCAAGGTTCAGTGGGGGGGAAAAACTGTCAGGCAAAATAACCAAGAGCATTTTCAGAAGGAAGATGAAATTATATAAAAAATTCACTCCTTCGAGCAATGTAATTTGATGTGTATGTGCTCCCTACTGTACTAGGTTTCAAGAACTTCTGTGTTCACAGGTTCAAAGACTGATGTGTGCCCTGTAATCGGGGTGATACCAGATCTTTGAATTTATTCAAAGTTCAAACAAGGGCACTTTGCTTTCAATCAAGAGTCATTACTTCGTGTTTAAAGAGCTGAAGCCTATGATTTAAAGGGGTGGGGGGAAGCTAACATTTAACTAGAGGAAACATGATTGGAAGAAAGGACTAAATGCTCCCCCGCCCCCGCCCATCTGCATCAACCACGAGTGACACCCTCTTTGTCAAAGCCACCAGGAGAGTAGCCTTTACAGCTTCTACTGATTTATTTGATAAAAGGCTTATTCACATGTGTTCCTGACTAATCAGGTGGCTGGACTGTATTTACTTGAAAAAATTAGTTTGAATTATCATCAGAGACCTAAAGGCTCACAGATTGAAGAGTCAAACAGGCTGAAGGAAAAAATCATCAGCCCCAGCTTCACGCCTCTCACACCTCACTTTCTACTACCAGAGATACTTTCAACTTTATAAACCTGTTTCTTTAGTGTTCACCTTTATCCTTCTGGTGCTGTCTTGATGTTTTACTTTTAGGCATTATTCATCAACGTCCCATCATATAGGATGAGAGTTTAACTCTTTTTCACATACCCCCTTCCCCTGCCTGGGCGTTCCTGGTGGCTCAGTGGTAAAGAATCCACCTGCCAATGTAGGAGACCCAGGTTTGATCCCTGGGTCAGGAAGGTCCCCTGGGGAAGGAAATGGCAACCCACTCCAGTATTCTTGCCTAGAGAATCCCATGGACAGAGGAGCCTGGTGGGCGGGCTACAGTCCATGGGGTCACAAAAGAATCTGACACAACTCACTGACCACACAAAACTTCCTTTGCCTAACACCCCATTTCCTATCCCCCGATGTATTTATGTGATACCTGGATGCCCTTTGAGTCTTCATATATTGATAAAGGTCTGTATTGTCAGAGCCATGGTTTTTCCAGTAGTCATGTATGGCTGTGAGACTTGGACCATAAAGAAGGCTGAGTGCCAATGAACTGATGCTTTTGAACTGTGGTGTTGGAGAAGACTCTTGAGAGTCCCTTGGACAGCAAGGAGATCAAGCCAGTCCATCCTAAAGGAAATCAACCCTGAATATTCACTGGAAGGACTGATGCTGAAGCTGAAACTCCAATACTTTGGCCACCTGTTATGAAGAACCAACTCACTGGAAAAGACCCTGATGCTGGGAAAGAAGGCAGGAAGAGAAGGGGGTGACAGAGGATCAGATGAGTAGATGGCATAATCGATTCAATGAACATGAGTTTGAGCAGATTCCGGGACATAGTGAAGGACAGCCTGGCGTGCTGCAGTTCAGGGGGTCATAAAGAGTTGGACATGAGTGAGCAACTAAACAACAACAACAATCTCTATGGAACTCCCATTCATGTGCATTTTTTTCCCTCCTGTTAACCTGTCTTACATCAATTTAATTATCAGACCAATCAAAAAACCTGAAGGGAAGAAGGGAAAAATTTCCCACCCCCACACCAAACTCTAGTCAGGCTTTTCTGAATCCTCCTCTCATTTAGGTACACACTTTTGGCCTTCAATGTTCATCTAAGCATTGTCCAGTTTTAGCAAGAATAAAGTTCAGCTAGCTTAACCAGAAACCTCAACCTGGATATCTGGCAGAGTTCCTGATCCTCTACCATTTCCCAAATAAAGTCTGATCACCCTGGCCTGCCTGCAGCAGGGATCTTGTTAGGTTGATTTAGTCAGAATCCTCCATTACCTCTGATTCCCTCTTAGTAATTTTGCATCCACTCATCCCTACCAACAAAACTGAAGGATCTCTACTACCTGATTTTAAGGCAAACTATGAAGTAGTAATCAAGAGAGTATGGTGTTAATGAGGGGACAGACACAAAGATCAATTGAATACAAATGCAAACTCAGAAAGAAACACACATATGTGGTCAGTTGCTTTTCCACAGAGCTCCAAAGATAATTTAACGGAAAAAGGATAGTCTTTCAGTAAATGATGTTAAACAATTGACTATTTCCATGAAAAACAATGAGCCTTAATCCACACCTTATACCATAAAGAAAATTAACTTGATCATATACTAATGCATATATATAGAATCTAGAAAGATGGTACCAAAGAATTTATCTGCAGGCCAGCAGTGGAGAAACAGAGATAGAGAACAGACTTATGGGCATGGGGAGAGGGAAGGAGAGGGTGAGACATATGGAGAGAGTAACATGGAAACTTACATTACCATATGTAAAATAGATAGCCAACAGGAATTTGCTGTATGGCTCAGGGAACTCAAACAGGGGCTCTGTATCAACCTAGAGGGGTGGGATGGGGAGGAAGATGAGAGGGAAGTTCAAGAGGGAGGGGACATATGTATACCTATGGCTGATTCATGTTGAGGTTTGACAGAAAGCAACAAAATTCTGTAGAGCAATTATCTTTCAATTTAAAAATAAATTAATTGAAAACATTAACCTGGAGTATAAATCTAAGTGCAAAATCTAGAAATATGAAATCTCTAAAAGAAAATGGGAAATTTGGGCCTGTCACCAAAATGGGAGAAAATGTTTGGAAAACATGTATCTGATATATTAGACTTGTATCTAGACTATATAAACCCAAGTACTCAAAAAAATCATTAAAAAGAAAGCAAGTAACCCAGTTCAGAAAGTGGGCAAAGGATCTGAAGAGACATTTCACTAAAGAAGATAGACATGAAAAGATGCTCAACATCATGTGGGACTAGGGAAAATGCAGATTAAAATCACAATGAGATATTCAGCAATAAAAAGGAGCAAACAACCGGTACATACAATGTAAATTATTTGCAAACATATAATATTAAGTGAAAGAAACCAGACTCGAAGTGCCACATACTGTGTGATTCCATTTATGTGACATTTTGAAAAACGCAAGTGACTAAGGGCAGAAAAAAAATCAGTGAGGGGTTGGGGGTAGGGCTTGATGGCACAGTGGCATAGGGGAGGTTTAGGGGAGATGGAACTGTTCACTGTAGTTATGTGATGGTTACACAACTGGATGTGTTTGTGAAGCTCCCAGCACTATACACCAAAACAGTGAATTTTACTGTTTGTAAACTGGACCTTACATCACCAGATGGTCAATACCAAAATCAGACTGATCATATTCTTCGCAGCCAAAGATGGAGAAGCTCTATACAGTCAACAAAAACAAGACCAGGAGCTGACTGTGGCTCAGATCATGAACTCGTTATTGTTAAATATAGACTTAAATTGAAGAAAGTAGGAAAAACCACTAGATCTTTCAGGTATGACCTAAATCAAATCCCTTATGACTACACAGTAGAAGTGAGAAATAGATTTAAGGGATTAGATCTGATAGACAGAGTGCCTGATGAACTATGGATGGAGGTATGTGATGTTGTACAGGAGACAGGGATCAAGGCCATTCCCATGAAAAAGAAATGCAAAAAGGCAAAATAGTTGTCTGAGGAGGCCTTACAAAAAGCTGAGAAAAGAAGAGAAGCAAAAAGCAAAGGAGAAAAGGAAAGATATAGTCATTTGAATGCAGAGCTCCAAAGAATAGCAAGGAGAGATAAGAAAGCCTTCCTCAGCAATCAATGCAAGAAATAGAGGAAAACAATAGAATGGGAAAGACTAGAGATCTCTTAAAGAAAATTAGAGACACCAAGGGAACATTTCATGCAAAGATGGGCACAATAAAGGACAGAAAAGGTATGGACCTAATAGAAGCAAGAGATATTAAGAAGAGGTGGCAAGAATACACAGAAGAACTATACAAAAAGATCTTCATGACCCAGATAACCACGATGCTGTGATCACTCACCTAGAGCCAGACATCCTGGAATACGAAGTCAAGTGGGCCTTAGGAAGCATCACTACGAATGAAGCTAGCGGAGGTGATGGTATTCCAGTTGAGCTATTTCAAATCCTAAAAGATGATGCTGTGAAAGTGCTGCACTCAATATGCCCACAAATTTGGAAACCTCAGCAGTGGCCATAGGACTGGAAAAGGTCAGTTTTCATTCCAATCCCAAAGAAAAGCAATGCCAAAGAATGTTCAGTTGCACTCATTGCACATGCTAGCAAAGTCATGCTCAAAATTCTCCAAGCCAGGCCTCAACAGTATGTGATGTTCAAGCTGGTTTTAGAAAAGGCAGAGGAACCAGAGATCAAATTGCCAAAATCTGTTGGATCATCAAAAAGCAACACAGTTCCGGAAAAACATTTACTTCTGCTTTATCGACTACATCACAGTTTGATCACAACAAACTGTGGAAAATTCTTCAAGAGATGGAATACCAGACCATCTTACCTGCCTCCTGAGAAATCTGTATGCAGGTCAAGAAGAAAGAGTTAGAATTGGACATGGAACAACAGACTGCTTCCAAATTGGGAGGGGCAGTATAGTATATCAAGGCTGTATATTGTCACCTTGCTTATTTAACTTATATGCAGAGTACATGATTAGAAACGCTGGGCTGGATGAAGCACAAGCTGGAATCAAGATTACCGAGAGAAACATCAGTAACCTCAGATACACAGTTGACACCACCCTTGTGGCACAAAGCAAAATGAACTAAAGAGCGTCTTGATGAAAGTGAAAGAGGAGAGTGAAAAAGTTGGCTTAATACTCAAGATTCAGAAAACTAAGATCATGGCATCTGGTGCCATCACTTCATGGCAGATAGATGGGGAAACAATGGAAAGAGTGAGAGACTTTATTTTCTTGGGCTCCAAAATCACTGCAGATGGTGATTGCAGACATGAAATTAAAAGACGCTTCTTCCTTAGAAGAAAAGCTATGACCAACCTAGACAGCATATGGCAGAAAGTGAAGAAGAATTAAAGAGCCTCTTGATGAAAGTGAAAGAGAGTGAAAAAGTTGGCTTAAAGCTCAACATTCAGAAAACCAAAATCATGGCATCCGGTCCCATCACTTCATGGCAAATAGATGGTGAAACAGTGGAAACAGTGTCAGACTTTATTTTTTCGGGCTTCAAAATTACTGCAGATGGTGACTGCAGCCATGAAATTAAGACACTTACCTTGGAAGGAAAGTTATGACCAACCTAGACAGCATATTCAAAAGCAGAGACATTACTTTGCCAACAAAGGTCCTTCTAGTCAAGGCTATGGTTTTTCCATTAGTCATGTATGGATGTGAGAGTTGGACTATAAAGAAAGCGGAGCACTGAAGAATTGATGCTTTTGAACTGTGGTGTTGGAGAAGACTCTTGAGAGTCCACTGGACAGCAAGGAGGTCAAGCCAGTCCATCCTAAAGGAAATCAACCCTGAATTTTCACTGGAAGGACTGATGCTGAAGCTGAAACTCCAATACTTTGGCCACCTGATGCAAAGAGCTGATTCACTGGAAAAGACCCTGATGCTGGGAAAGATTAAAGGAAGGAGGAGAAGGCGACGACAGAGGCTGATATGGTTGGATGGCATCACCAACTCGATGGACATGAGTTTGAGCAAGCTCCGGGAGTTGGTGATGGACAGGGAGGCCTAGCGTGCTGCTGTCCATGTGGTTGCAAGGAGTCAGACACGACTGAGCGACTGAACTGACACTGGACCTTAATAAGCACAAATGAGAACAATAAAATACTTTAAAAACAACACTTTGTTTGATGTGTGGGGAATGGGGGTGGGGCAAGGGAAGAAGGAAGAGGGAATTTGGTCATCAGGCTACTGCAGTGTTACAGTGCACAGTGGTGGTGATACTGGATGTCGGTAACAGAACTGTAGACGAGGGGGCTGGATATCAGATCAGCTTACCTGGTGGCTCAGCTGGTAAAGAATCTGTCTGCAATGCAGGAGACCTGGGTTCAATCCCTGGTTTGGGGAAATCCTCTGGAGAAGGGAAAGGCTACCCACTCCAGTGTTCTGGCCTGGAGAATTCCATGGACTGTTTATAGTCCATGGGGTCGAAAGGGTCAGACATGACTGAGTGACTTTCACTTTCACTTTAAAGGTTGTATCAAAAAGAGATGGCAACTGATGACGGGATAAATGTGGAGGATGAGGGAGAAGTATCAGGGTTGCTCTCCAGGTTTCTGGGTAGATGAGCTGCACTGAATTTTGGTATAGAATTTCTTGTCATTCCTGTGGTGCTCTGTCATGCCTCTGCATTTTCACGTGGACTTTTCTCTTTCAGGAACAACTGCTTCATTGATTCCCTCCCATTCATCTTTCAAGAATCAGCTCAGAATCACAAACTTGGGTTGTAAGCCTCTCCTTTGTGTTTATAGGTCACCTTGGGAATATTCCTATTACACTGAACAGCAATTGTCAGTGCATGAACAAAAAGCATTCAAAGGAAATGGCAATTTATTTGGAAGGGACTAATTGTAATGTTATCACATAACCAGGACTTTTAGAACCCAGTAATAGATTATCACAGCAGGTTTAGTGTTATATTTATGAAGTCCACACTAATGTAATGAATGTAACACAGGACAATATTACTGCCACTAGGATGCAAATGAGAGTCGGCGGCTCAAGGGTCAACCACATTCACAACCATCCTTTGCAATGAAAGCTGGTGTCGTTCAGTGAGAACGGCTATGGCCTTGGGTCGGAAGACGCTGGCGCAAATCTGGGCTCTGCTGTCCACTGATGGGGTGACCTCAGCAAGTTATTTCACCTCTCTCTATCAGTTTCTCCGCATACGAATTTGAGAGTACAAAATGAAACCATGGGACTTTGAAAATTAAATGAATTTCTATGAGGGAAAGTGACCAGTGCAGGAACTGGCACATGTTATGCAGTAAGAAAGGTAGGTTGACGTTGAGAGCACTGGGAAGTGAATAAGACTGGCCTTTAGTCACAGGAGTTTAACACAAAAGTCAGGCCCTATAATCCATGGCCTTGTGTGTACGTGCGCAGTCACATCAGTGTCTGACTCTTTTCACCCCTATGCTCTGTAGCCCGCTAGGCTCCTCTGTCCGTGGGACTCTCCAGGCAAGAATACTGAAGCTGGTTGCCATGCGCTCCTCCAGGGGATCTTCCAGACCCAGGGATCCAACCCATGCCTCTTGTATCTCCTGCACTGGCAGATGCGTCCTTCACCACCAGCACCACCATTCTACGCCTTATGTTCTAATAACTTTTGAGTCTCTGTGAAAACGTGGTCTAAGTCAGGTCACTGCATAGACTGCAGTGCCAATGAGTTCTCACAGCAGAGGTGCAACCACGCGCTGTAACAGGCTTGGTGTAAACGTTCTGAGCACACGTAAGGCTTTCTAGCTACTAAACTGTTAGCATTATTCGTAAGTATAGAAAGATAATGATAAGTTAAATGTTCCTATCAAAACCAACTACCTTTGACTACCACGATAAATTAGGAATTGTTAAATCTCTTACCTTTTGGGTAGATGTCTTGTAGAGGGACTTCTCCGGGGGGCAAAATCCTGACTATCTGATTCGTATCCAAAAGAGTCACACAATTGCTCTGTTTCGCGGTTCCACTTTTCTTCTTTCCTCCATAGAATGTTGTATCAGTGACTCTTGATTTACTCAAAGATGATGGCCTTTTCCAAGAATAAACTTCACTAGGTGACTAAAAGGAAAAAGAGAGATTCAAGTACTGAAGTACTATAAACTACACTCACAACTTTTACAGTGTAGTCCTTTAAACAGATGCCAGTGGTAAACTTATATTCCACAAACATAAGAAAATCAAATTATTCTTTAACCTTTCTTAACGCAGAATATAGTTCCTTTATTGATAATCATAATTTTCAGACAAGTGTAAAGTATACAACATATTTTTTATTTTGAAATGAATTATAACTAAAACGAGGGAATATAAGAGTATAGTTGGGCTTCCCAGGTGGCCTTAGTGGTAAAGAAGCTGCCTGCCAATGCAGGCAACATAAGAGACCTGGATTCTATCCACAGGTCAGGAAGATTACCAGGAAGAGGGCATGACAACCCACCTCAGTATTCTTGCCTGGAGAATCCCATGAACAGAGGAGCCTGGTGGGCTACAGTCCATAAGGTCGCAAAGAGTTGGACACGACTGAAGAGACTTGGCACAACAGTATCAGTTCAGTTCAGTTGTTTAGTTGTGTCTGACTCTTTGTGACCCCATGGACCGCAGCAAGCTAGGCTTTCCTGTCCATCACCAGCTCCCAGAGTTGCTTCAATTCATGTTCATCGAGTCAGTGATGCCATCCAACCATCTCATCCTCTGTTGTCCCCTTCTCCTCCTGCCTTCAATCTTTCCCAGCATTAGGAACTTTTCCAGTGAGTCAGTTCTTCGCATCAGGTGGCCAAAGTATTGGAGTTTCAGCTTCAGCATCAGTCTTTCCCATGAATATTTAGGACTGATTTCCTTTAGGATGGACTGGTTGGATCTCCTTGCAGTCCAAGGGACTCTCAAGAGTCTTCTCCAACACCACAGTTCAAAAGCATCAATTCTTCGGCACTCAGCTTTCTTTATGGCCTAACTCTCACATCCATACATGACCACTGGAAAAACCATAGCCTTGACTAGAAGGACCTTTGTTGGCAAAGTAATGTCTCTGCTTTTTAATATGCTGTCTAGGTTGGTCATAACTTTTCTTCCAAGGAGCAAGCGTCTTTTAATTTCATGTCTGCAGTCAACATCTGCAGTGATTTTGGAGCCCAGAAAAATAGTCTCTCACTCTTTCCATTGTTTCCCCATCTATTTGCCATGAAGTGATGGGACTGGATGTGATGATCTTAGTTTTTTGAATGTTGAGTATTGAGCCAGCTTCTTCACTCTCCTCTTTCACTTTCATCAAGAGGCTCTTCACTTTCTACCATAAGGGTGGTATCATCTGCATATCTGAGGTTATTGATGTTTCTCCTGGCAATCTTGATTCCAGCTTGTGCTTCATCCAGTCTGGCATTCTGCATGATGTACTCTGCATAGAAGTTAAATAAGCAGGGTGACAATACACGGCCTTGACGTACCTCTTTCTCAATTTGGAACCAGTCTGTTGTTCCATGTCCAATTCTTACTCTTGTTTCTTGACCTGCATACAGATTTCTCAGGAGGCAGGTAAGGCGGTCTGGTATTCCCATTTCTTTCAGAATTTTCCACAGTTTGTTGTGATCAAACTGTGGCGTAGCCAATAAAGCAGAAGTAGATGTTTTTCTGGAACTCCGTCACTTTTTCGATAAACCAACGGATGCTGGCAATTTGATCTCTGGTTCCTCTGTCTTTTCTAAATCCAGCTTGAACACCTGGAAGTTCATGGTTCACGTGCTGTGGAAGCCTGGCTTGGAGAATTTTGAGCATGGCTTTGTTAGAGTGTGAGACGAGTGCAATTGCACAGTAGTTTGAGCATTCTTTGGCATTGCCTTTCTTTGGGATTGGAATGAAAACTGATCTTTTTCCAGTCCTGTGGCCACTGCTGAGGTTTCCAAATTTGCTGGTATATTGAATGCAGCACTTTCACAGCATCATCTTTTAGGATTTGAAATAGCTCAACTGGAATTCCATCATCTCCACTAGCTTTGTTCGTAGTGATGTTTCCTAAGGCCCACTTGACTTGACATTCCAGGATGTCTGGCTCTAGGTGAGTGATCACACCATCGTGGTTATCTGGGTCATGAAGATCTTTTTTGTACAGTTCTTCTATGTATTCTTGCCACCTTTTCTTAATATCTCCTGCTTCTATTAAGTCCCTACCATTTCTGTCCTTTAGTGTGACCATCTTTGCATGAAATGTTCCTTTTGTATCTCTAACTTTCTTGAAGAGATCTCTAGTCTTTCCCATTCTATTGTTTTCCTCTATTTCTTTGCTTTGATCACTCAGGAAGGCTTTCTCATCTCTCCTTGCTATTCTTTGAAACTCTGCATTCAAATGGTATCTCTTTCCTTTTCTCCTTTGTGTTTCACTTCTCTTCTTTTCTCATCTTTTTGTAAGGCCTCCTCAGACAACCATTTTGCCTTTTTGCACTTCTTTTTCTTGGGGATGGTCTTGATCACTGCCTCGTGTACAATGTCCTGAAACTCCATTAATAGTTCTTCAGGCACTCTGTCAGATCTAATGTCTTGAATCTTTTTGTCACTATTTGTCACTTTGGCACAACACTATAGTTAATTTAAATAACTGCAAGTAAATAAATAACTATTTTAAATGGAAAATGCTGAGTGCATCCACTAACTGGCATAAGGAATAGTATTACCATTATTTCTCAAGCACCTTGGAGGCCCCCTTCCCAATCATGTCTCTTTCATCTCTCCTAGACATTAACTGTCTTGGAATTTTTTATTATTTTTTTCTCTTGCTTTACTTAATTTTTTTTCAAAACGTATCTATTTATTTGGCTGTGTCAGGTCTTATTGTCCCACTTGGGATCCTTTGCTGTGGTGAAAGGACTCTCTAGTTGTGCACGGGCTCAAGAACTCATGGGCTCAATAGCTCCGCGGCAAGTGGGATCTTAATTCCCCGACCAGGGCTCGAACCCTCATCCACTACACTGCAAGGCAGATTCTTAATCACTGGACCACCAGGCAAGTCCCTCTTGCTTTACTTAAAATTTTTTACCATATATATTTATCCTTCTCTACTCTCAAATCAAAGATATTCTCCTATGCATTTGCTAAACATTTTGAGGTTTTTCCTCTCACTTTTAATTCCTTAATCCCTAAGGAAATATTTTGTAAGTGGTATGAGGCTGTGATCCATGCTCATCCTTTTTTGTCCATGGAGAGTAACTGTTCAAATATCATCAACCTTTGCCCACTGATGAGCACTGGTATGGGAAATCAGTTCCGTATGTGTATCTATCTGTTTCTAGGCATTGCATTCTGTTTCACTGTGTATTTTTCTACTCCTGTGGCCTATACTACATGGTCTTAGTTACTTAGGTTTTGTAATAAGCCTTGAACTTTAGAGGGTAAGTACCTCTGCCTTTTATTCTGGCTCTTCTTCAGAAAGGTCTTATTGTTTGCCCTTTGTCTTCCATAAGACTGTGAGAGTTGATTTGCACTGCATCCTTGTCAGTACTTGGTATGTCCTGGCACTTAGTCCCTCAGTGATGTCTGACTCTTTGTGATCCCATAGACTGTAGCCCACCAGGCTCCTCTGTCCACAGATTCTCCAGGCAAGAATACTGGAGTGGGTTGTATTTCCTTCTCCAGGGGATCTTTCTGACCCAGGGATCCAACTCGCATTTCCAGCGTCTCCTGCATTGGCAGGGGGATTCTTTATCCCTGACTTAGTGGGACTAATTAACCACTGAGTTAGTGCGACTTTCTTATGCATAATACTTGGTACTTGGTATTGTGGGTGTTAATTATTTTTTAAATTTTAGCTATTCTAATAGGCAGTAGGGTAGTGGTACTATCTCATCGTGGTTTTAATTTGCATTTCACTAGTGACTAATGAACATCTTTTTATATACTCTATTACCATCCATTTATCCTCTGTAGTAAAGAGTCTGTTCAAGTCTTTTGCCCATTTTTTAAAAAATACATTCACCTCCAATTTTATTTTTATATCTACTTAAATACATTGAAAACCATGAGTCCACTCAGATACATCCAATTCCTAACCAACCTCTACAGGACTCAATCTAGTTTTCTTCCCTGCTGCATCTGTAACTCCCTTCTCAAACAGAGAGAAACCTAGACTTCATTATCTTTAACATAGTTACTTTTTTGCTGAGTTCCACTGTATATGACTCAGCTCCTATCTCCACCTCTAACTTCCTCTTCCAGGCAAATGCCCCCTGCACTCTGCTTGGTCCTTGTAGCCCACACTGAGCTACGTTCAGGCATCAGTGAAGTCTTCACCTCACTGGGGCCCCCGCATTCCACACCAGCCTGCCCCTTCCTGGTGATGCCATTCGTCCTGGCGGGACCTGACTCCCATCACCAGCTGTCCCTCCCTCCCCCACTATGGATATCTTTTTCGCCTGCTCAGGCTCTGACCTCTGACACCTCACTCAGGTCCTCCCTTTGCTCATTTTTTATACTAGATTATTTGTTTCGTCACTCTTGAGTTTTAAGAAATCTTTATGTATTTTGGATACCAGTCCTTTGTTGGATATGTGATTTGCCAATATTTTCTCCCAGCCTGTAGATCGTTTTTTAATTCTCCTCACAGTGTCTTTTTATAGAGTGGAAGCTTTTGATTTTGATGAAATTCAATTTATTAAAATTTTTAATGGCTCACGTCTAAGATGCTCAGTACAGTGTTTAGTAGAAGTGGTGGTAATGGGTATCTTTGTCTTACTCTTGATATTAAAAGGAATGCTTTTAACATTTCACTTTTGAGGGTTCACTAAGACATTTGCTAAAGATTTTTGTGGCCATTTGGATAGGATTTTGTAGGATAAAAAAATTAAAATAAGTTTACAATAATTCAGGTGCCTCTGATAATGCTGTAAAATGTTAACAAGAGACGACATACCCTTTTGTTGATAGTTTTATGAAGAATCAAATGAAAATCACATAAAGGCAGAAAGATACTGTGGTATAAAAAGACATGAGTCTGAAGGCCAGTCATTCTTGAGCTCAAATGACAGCTTCCTTACTCAATATCTTTGTGGCCTGGGGGAATAGATCCTCTCTGTTTTTATTGTTTCATCTATAAAACCTTGTGGAATTGTCATAAAAATTAATGATCATGTATGAAAGGGTTTAGAATAGTGCAATGCCTGGCTTGTATTGGGGTCTCAAATATATGACTGCTCTCATAAAATGCTGAAAGGTTGTCTAACTGACTCTAATCCTTCATTAAACAAAAATTCATGAACATCTCCTATATGGTGGGTACTAAATACAAGGAATAGAGCTTTTAATTTAACAAGATCTCTAGCCTATAATCTACAAAGGATTTCTAGAGGGTCAATACAAACATTACCTTATACTCAGCTTTCTTACCTTTTTACAGTGACATTATATTTCTATGTCAATTTCTTTAATCAAAAGATCAACTTTTTAAAACAGCTCTACCTTCAGAAAAGCAGATCCAGTATTTTCTCTACTGACCCCAGCAAGCATTTGTGACAAGCATATTAAACACAACTCTTCATTTAATCAAGCCTGCTGTATTCCAACAACATGTTTCATTTTCAGTTATATAATCCACAGCAAATGTTTTTTGCTTGATAATTAGGCAGACATATGGCAAAGTCCTAAGCCACATATTATCCACTGGGTTTTGGATTTCAAAAGTCTTAAACCCTGAAGTACTCATTATTCATTAATCACATTAAAATTTTGAGATATGCGAGACTGGTGTACTATTAAGCAGAGCCAATATTTTATCTTTAAGTGATTCTATCACTCTACCTAAAAGCTACAAAGAAAATTATGAAAATTAAATATTTAATCAAAACACACAGAGCTACATCTAAGGTTATTAGATGGCAACTTGGACTGAAATAACCTTTCTATTTTATCTTCTCACATTTCCTTCAGAGGAAGATGGTGCCTGTTTTACTTGAAGTCGATTACAAACAGCCCCTTCTTTACAGATAATAGTAAATAATAGCAGAAGGATCCATTTAAAAGCAAATTAAATTGAGACTACCAGCATTATAGTATAAGCTGGATGCTGCAAAGATATGTCAGAGCAAAACTCAGTGGAAAGTGAATTGTATTCATGAGTGTTGAAAAATTTCATCTACAGTAATGAGGTTCAACATATTTCCCCTTAAAAGTTCTAGAAGAAATGTTATCTCATTAGTCTCAAATTGTTCCTCTTGACAGGATATAAAGTGACTGTCAGTAGGTTACGTATATATCTGCCCCATGAACTCTCATGTATGAAGAATATTAGTTTTCCTTTACTAAATTATATAGTTGCATTACACTTGAAATGTTAATTTTTAAAAAGCAATGAACCCATATAGAATGCATTTTTAAATGACTGGTCTCGAAAATGAATGTTGATCTGAAAGTGAAAGTGAAAGTGAAGTCACTCAGTCGTGTTCAACTCTTTTCGACCCCGTGGACCGTAGCCCACCAGGCTCCTCTGTCTATGGGATTTTCCAGGCAAGAATACTGGAGTGGGTTACCATTTCCTTCTCCAGGGGATCTTCCCGACCCAGGGATCAAACAATGTTTACCAAAAAATCATTACACTTTTAATTACTCTCAAATAGGTTTATAAATCTTAGGCCAAAGTGAGGGGAAGAAATAGTTACTCAATAATTTAAAAAATTTAAGCTTACCATGAGATCTGGGAAACCAACAACAATTGTAGCATAACTATTCTTATCTGAGAGAAGTCGGTTTGGAGAGGAAATCTTTTGTCCCACAGCTGAACTCAGATTTTCAGATGACAGTTGATCACTTGAAATTGTATGAGGTATGCTGCGGTCTGTTTCTGAAAAGTATCAGAGAAACATTAAACACCATATGCCCCTAAATTGCTCCAGGAATTACTTTTTGCAAGATTTCATTCTCACCAACTCAAACAGAAAAGCATAAATTAAAAAAGAGAAAATGCTTTCAATTACACTCATGGCTTTTTGTCTGAGAAGACTCAGTTTTCACATCTTGGTATCTTCTCATTTACGGAATTCAAATTTTTATTAGCAATAAAGATTAATATTGACAGTACTGCAGAAAGAGGTAAAACTGACCAGGTTGGTTAGCAATGGTATATTTTAGATTTTTTTCCTTAAGTACTTTTCACACCATCCCCAAAAACTGTGATGAATAAAGTAGAAATTCTGATGTTCTGTGTTAAAAAGAAATGATGCAATCCTAAAATAGACTTGGAACCTACATATATATAAACATTCTGACTTGTCAAAAATATGCAAAGACAGAACTTAAAAGATGATGGATTCTTCCTTACTGTTTCTAGGGCAGTGACTAAGTTTTCTCGTCTGTATAAAGTTAACACATGTTGATTTGATTGTATTTAAATGATCCTAGAGGAGAGTATGTAATCAAGCAGGCACCTGCACAGCCGCATACATACAGAGCACAGTACTTACCTTGCATGACTCCAAACCCTGGGCTAGGAAGCTCCTCCTTCAACACATACAACTGGCAAACCCCACTGTCCTTAGATTCGATGTGTGCAGGTGTAGTTAAAAGATACTTCCTGTAAACAGACAAAACACCTAAGTGAATGAGCAGTCTTTCCTTTTCTCATAACTGTGAGACCAGACTAGGAAAAATCAGAGTTTTTCCCTCCCAGGGCCTCTTTTTCATACTGTGAGTATAATCTGCAGTTTCAGAGTTTTATCGTGAATTTAAAAAATAAGTTCTTAACGCTGTATAAAGTTGTTGCTGTTGCTCAGTGGCTAAGTCGCGTCCGACTCTTTGTGACCCCATGGACTGAAGAACGCCAGGCTCCTCTGCCCTCCACTATCTCCTGAGGTTTGCTCAGATTCATGTCCACTGAGTCGGTGATGCTATCTGACCATCTCATCCTCTGTTGCCCTATTCTCCTTTTGCCTGTATAAAGAGGAGAGCATAATAACAATGCAGTCATAAATGTGAACTAAAAACCTAACGCTTCCTATAAGAGGAAAGGCTAGTAAAAAAAAAGAAAATTAAAAAAGCAACTCAAAAGAGACACTCCATACCATCATGGAGCCTGCTGTTAATATGACTGATCAGCCAGTAAGAGGGAACTTGGCCTCAGATTTGTGACCAGTACCGGCTTCCCGGGTGGCTCAGCAGTAACGATCTGCCTGCAATGCAGGAGACGAGGATTTGAGCCCTGGGACAGGAAGATCCCTCGAGAAGGAAATGGCGACCCACTCTAGCACTCTTTCCTGGGAAATCCCATGGACAGAGGAGCCTGGTGAGATACAGTCCTTAGGGTCACAAACTTAGTCGACTAAACAGCAACAAGGGACAGAAGCCCTCACTGCTACAATTCCCTTGCTTTACTTATTTGTGTAATTGTCAAAATAGGGGTGTATAAGTAGCGGGAATCTTTTGCATCAGGACACTTCTGCTTGTCCGCAGAGGAGCAGAAAATCTGCATGGGGCCAGGAAAAGTGACGCATGAGGGAGCAGACCTCAAGACTTACTGTGCACCCTAGTTACGCCAAGTGCACAGAAAGTCCTTTCATCAAGAAGCGTACAGTCCAGTGGAGGGGGCAACACAAAACATAAACATAACCAAGTAAGAGCAGGCAAGAGGAAGCGAAGAAGAAACTTCTCAGGGGTGCAATCTGTGAAGTTCCAAAAATCAACGGCATTTGGATGGAGACCATGGCCCTTTGAAGAAAAGATGACCGGAAAATCTATTTTGAAGTACTGGCAAGAATACCGAGAATACAGTGAACTGCTCGGTGTGATAATAGGAAAAACCCCAAAGAAAGATGGATAAATATAAAATATTATAAAAGTCATTATGCTTTTACTGTTAATTTCAAGGTTATCATCTGAAACAAACTTTTATAATTTACACTATGAAGCGACATCTAAGTGACATTTAAATTTTCCCCTCCCCTCTTCTTCAAAGTTTCACCTGCCAAATACAGAAATGTTAAAAGACGGACACAGGAAGATAGACCTATATATAAGGATGCTGGAAAACTGAGCACACTCCATGAGGTACTTTGTAGATGTACTCACTGATTTGTTTTATTCTCCACCAGAAGCCATTTGTCTTCTGCTACGAGAAAAACCGTCTGGAGGTTGATGGGAAGCGAGATGGTGTGAGTTCGCCCTTCTAGAACATCCAGCACAGCGAGGGTGTTCCTGAAAAAAAGAAAAGAAAAAGAAAACTCCATGAAAGGAAATGGTGAGGATATTGGTTGAGTAACCATAGCATAATCATGATATATTGGGTGAACCTGGTGGCTCAGATGGTAAAGAATCTGCCTGCAGTGCACGAGACCTGGATTCGATCCCTGGGTTGGGAATCGTGATATATTACAAAACCCTACAAACAATATTTTTAAGACTAGATGATAACATAGAAAAATGTTAATTGAGAAAATAGAGATATAAAACACTGAACTATGTAAAGGCTTCCCTAAGATTTAAAAATGGGAAGTGACAGCCACCATGCTAGTACTCACTGTTCATGTGATTATGAGCCCCGGTTTTTTATGTGTGTTTTTCAATGTTCTGCAATGTGGGATAAGGTACTTTTAGAATAAAATAATACTAATTTGGTTACATTTCGTTTACAATAAGCCAGAGTAAAGAACCTGGCTACCAATGCTGGAGACATAGAGACTCAGGTTCTATCCCTGGGTCCCCTGGAGAAAGAAATGGCAACCCACTCCAGTATTCGTTCCTGGGAAATCCCATGGACAGAGGAGCCTGGTGGGGCCATGGGTCGCACAAGGTCAGACACGACTGAAGGAACTTCAGTTCAGTTCAGTTCAGTCGCTCAGTCGTGTCCAATTCTTTGCGACCCCATGAATCACAGCACGCCAGGCCTCCCTGTCTATCACCAACTCCCAGAGTACACTCAAACTCAAGTCCATTGAGTCGGTGATGCCATCCAGGCATCTTATCCTCTGTCATCCCCTTCTCCTCCTGCCCCCAATTCCTCCCAGCATCAGAGTCTTTTCCAATGAGTCAACTCTTCGCATGAGGTGGCCAAAGTACTGGAGTTTCAGCTTCAGCATTAGTCCTTCCAATGAACACCCAGGACTGATCTCCTTTAGGATGGACTGGTTGGACCTCCTTGCAGTCCAAGGGACTCTCAAGAGTCTTCTCCAACACCACAGTTCAAAAGCATCAATTCTTCAGCGCTCAGCTTTCTTCACAGTCCAACTCTCACATCCATACATGACCACTGGAAAAACCATAGCCTTGACTAGACGGACCTTTGTTGGCAAAGTAATGTCTCTGCTTTTCAATATGCTATCTAGGTTGGTCATAACTTTCCTTCTAAGGAGTAAGCATCTTTTAATTTCATGGCTGCAATCACCATCTGCAGTGATTTTGGAGCCCCCAAAAATACAGTCTGACACTGTTTCCCCATCTATTTGCTATGAAGTGATAGGACCAGATGCCATGATCTTCATTTTCTGAATGTTGAGCTTTAAGCCAACTTTTCCACTCTCCTCTTTCACTTTCATCAAGAGGCTTTTGAGTTCCTCTTCACTTTCTGCCATAAGGGTGGTGTCATCTGCATATCTGAGGTTATTGATATTTCTCCCAGCAACCTTGATTCCAGCTTGTGCTTCTTCCAGCCCAGCTTTTCTCATGATGTACTCTGCATATAAGTTAAACAAGCAGGGTGACAATATACAGCCTTGACGTACTCCTTTTCCTATTTGGAACCAGTCTGTTGTTCCATGTCCAGTTCTAACTGTTGCTTCCTGACCTACATACAAATTTCTCAAGAGGCAGGTCAGGTGGTCTGGTATGCCCATCTCTTTCAGAATTTTCCACAGTTTATTGTGATCCACACAGTCAAAGGCTTTGGCATAGTCAATAAAGCATAAAGAGATGTTTTTCTGGAACTCTCTTGCTTTTTCCATGATCCAGCGGATGTTGCAATTTGATCTCTGGTTCCTCTGCCTTTTCTAAAACTAGCTTGAACATCTCTAAGTTCATGGTTCACATATTGCTGAAGCCTGGCTTGGAGAATTTTGAGCATTCCTTTACTAGTGTGTGAGATGAGTGCAATTGTGTGGTAGTTTGAGCATTCTTTGGCATTGCCTTTCTTTGGGATTGGAATGAAAACTGACCTTTTCCAGTCCTGTGACCACTGCTGAGGTTTCCAAATTTGCTGGCATACTGAGTTCAGCACTTTCACAGCATCATCTTTCAGGATTTGAAATAGCTCAATTAGAATTCCATCACCTCCACTAGCTCTGTTCGTAGTGATGCTTCCTAAGGCCCACTTGACTTCACATTCCAGGATGTCTGGCTCTAGGTGAGTGATCACACCATCGTGATTATCTGGGTCATGAAGCTCTTTTTTGTATAGTTCTTCTGTGTATTCTTGCCACCTCTTCTTAATATCTTCTGCTTCTGTTAGGTCCATACCATTTCTGTCCTTTATCGAGCCCATCTTAGCATGAAATGTTCCCTTGGTATCTCTAATTTTCTTGAAGAGATCTCTAGTCTTTCACATTCTGTTGTTTTCCTCTATTTCTTTGCATTGATCACTGAGGAAGGCTTTCTTATCTCTCCTTGCTATTCCTTGGAACTCAGCACACAGTAAAATTAAAGGAGAAAAGAGAATGGACAGGATAAGAATCCCAGTTTAAACCCCCTACAGCAAAAAACTCACCCTTTTTCTTTGTAGAACACTAGCCAGTTTTTGTGTGAAAACTCTTTACACATTTTGTAAGTTTCCTAAAGACAAGAAAAAACAAATTATTCACATTAACTGTGATGGATGCAGTCAAGTCTCTTCAACTGCTTTTCCTTAAATAAAGTTCTTCAATGTGTAAAACATATAATTCTCTGAGAAGCTACCCCTCTTCATCCATTCCAAGACTCTTACGGTAACATGGATTAAAATATATTTTAAAATTCACTGTGAACTATGTACTAAAACACTTTTAGGATAATATTTAAAAAAATAATGCCAAATGCTGATTAGAAGTAAACATGCTATCTAGTGATTAACTGTGATGTTTGTACCATAGCGTCAATACATAGGAAATATTTTGTTTCTTAGGTTTGGATCTATTTATGACATTTAAAATATCTCTTTTTTTCATGGCATTTTAAGACCTATAAGCATGCTGTGTTGTCCAGGGCAGAGGGTAAGTTCTGTTTTATATTCATTACCTTTTCCTGAATGGCAGAATAGACTCCCTGGGGTTGGCCAAAATGTTTAATTACTAGTTTATTAAGCTAAAATATTTATTTATCTTGTAAAAACATCTGGTGTATACCAGATGTTGCACTCATAGGTTCATTACATAAATTCAAAACATTAACACAGACCTGGAAAGCAGGTTAAAGTGCCTGCATGATTAGGGATTTGTCATGAATATCACACACAAATGGCTCATGAAGTCCTATGATTATTAGTTCAAATGTTCCTGCGATGGATACAAAAAGAACACTGATACTTAGTTATACGTCTATCTATGTCTACCTACTTGTATCATATTAAAATTCACAAGTGCCTAATAAGAGAATTCTTTTGTGCATTATAGCAAACAAAAGGTGCCACAAGGGGAGGGCAGGCATGCATTTTTACAGTTAGAAAGCTACAGAAAATCCTTGGCAATTTACTGGGCAGGCTGGGTATTCCTTACAGCTTCCTCCTTGTTCCACCAGGAAGTTTTCTTCATTGTAAATTCTTCTGAAGGTAGGATGAGACGGCGAAGGGCTTGGCTAGCGGGATCCAGCAACAGGATGACATTGCTCTGGAAATAAAGAGAATATATATATATATATTTTTAAAGCAGCAGTCTCTTGGCAGCCTGGAAATAAAGGGTATTTAGTGATAAATAAACCAAAGGTAAGATGACAATACTGAAATATTTAAACGACTCCATAAAAACACTAAGTGATTTTCCATAGTACAGAATTTAAAGCCTTCCATAGTTTAATGAGGATATTTTTAATTATGTAAGGCAGACTTTCTTCTTTGAAGATTTTATCTTAAAACCATCCCCTTGTAAATATAGGCTAGGTTTAACCATGACTCTGTTTTATTATGTATTAAGGAGGAAATTAAGACATTTGATCATTTTTAAAAGTCTGCTTACTTTTATCAAAATTACACGTAAAGAATGTGCAGTTAAACCAATACAACATTGTAAAGTAATTATCTTCCAATTGAAAAAAATTTTTAAGTGATTTACAAAAAAAAAAAAAAGCATGTTGAAAAACTCTCTTCCACTATGCATTCAATTGTCTGATGATGAGAGGGGCTATGCTGTTAGTTGTTTGGCCTGAGGAATCATGGTGCTGGAGAAGACTCTTGAGAGTCCCTTGGACAGCAAGGAGATCAAACTAGTCAATCCTAAAGGAAATCAACCTTGAATATTCTTTGGAAGGACTGATACTGAAGCTGAAGCTCCAATACTTTGGCTACCTGATGCGAAGTCTCATTGGAAAAGACCCTGATGCTGGGAAAGATTGAAGGCAGGAGGAGAAGGGGACAACGGAGGATGAGATGGCTGGATGGCATCACCGACTCGATGGACATGAGTCTGAGCAAACTCGGGGAGAGAGTGAAGGACCGGGAAGCCTGGTGTGCTGCAGTCCATGGAGTCACAAAGAGTCAGACACAACTTAGCGACTGAAGAACAACACACTGTGCATAAATGAATCTCATTTATTCTTTTCACAAATGCAGGTTCAACTCAGAAAATATGTACATGATATAAAGATGGATTAGCAAGAAAATATCAAGGACCCCAAGAACCAAGCTGGTAATGAGTATTTCTGCATCTTGTCATTCACTGAGCTTGGGAACATTCACAGCTCGTGCTGTGATAACACAGTGACAAGAGATCGCTCCAGCAGCCTTCATCACAGTTATGCAAATGAAGTAATAACCTCTCAGAAATTAGGAGGATTTTTTCAAGAAAAAAAAAAAAACTAAAAAAAATTAAGCTTAGACATTAAAATAAGTGAATAGAAACACATGAAATAAGAACTTAAAATTTACAAAGCCAGAAAAGATTGAATATTTTAAAGGAATGTAAAGAAGTTGGGTTTTCAGTTAAAATTTAAAGACATTTGAAGGTCAGACTAACAGGTTTACAAAAAGGCACGGACGAATTTTTTGTCAAGCCTCATTGTTATGTAATTGTCTTTTTTTTCTCTCTTATTTTGGTTCATTTTGTTTTGTCTTATTAAAATCTGGGTCTCCTTCAGTTATCCTAACCCTTATGAACTTTTCATTTAAAGAACTTTCTTTGGGGAAAATAAAATCACAAAGCATCCAAAGAATCACTATATATTTTGTAAAATATATACAAAATATAAAAAGTCTGCTCATTTCTTCCATAACATTTATGTTGTTGTTGTTCAGTTGCTATGTCCGACTCTGTGACCCCATGGACTGCAGCACACCAGGCTTTCCTGTCCTCCACTATCTCTGGGAGTTCCCCCAAACTCATGTCCATTGAGTCAGTGATGCCATCCAACTTATATTTAAAGAAGAAAGAAGAATACAAGGATGAATAATCATCACTTTTGCCCTTTATCACATAATCTAATTAGAGAGGAAATAAAAGGAAATGAAAATAGATTAACAATTCACCTGCAAATCTGAGACCTCATAGTGTGGCTTCAATTTATTTTAATAGCAAATTTTACTGACGTGCTCAAGAATTAAAGTAGTAGTTGCACTGAAGTTTCCTTTATTCCATATACTTCAAATATTGGCTATATTAAAAAAATTCTAAGCAAGTTGACAAAGCTTAAAGTTTTCTTTATAAAGACACTTAGAATGCATCATTCTGTATAATACGCAGTTCTCCATTACAGACGTGCATTACGATGGAACTCTGGTCAATGTTACATGGTACCCTGGATGGGAGAGGGGTCTGGGGGAGAAAGGATACATGTGTATGTATGGCTGAGTCCCTTCACTGTTCACCTGAAACCTTCACAACGTTGTTTGTTAGTCAACTATACCCCAATACAAAATAAAAGGCTTATTTTTTAAAAAATGAATGTGCATTAGTAATATTCTTTTTTAAAATCAACGTATCATATAAGAAGCACTATTCCTGGCATTTGAAAGTTTGAATATGATAAAAATCTCAAGGAAAATCCTTAAAGTTTTCCTTAAGAAGTTGTACTAATAAGTTAAAATTTTGTAGTCTCTATTCTAGATTAAATCTTTTTTTTGAGTTAGTATTTTTTAAAGAAGAAAATCTCTCTTATGATAAATATGTACAACATTAACACAAATCACTAGCACTTAAGCAATTTGGATAATATTAACTTTTATAAGCAACAGAAAGTCCTAAAAATAATGTTTGATCCCAAATGTGATTAAGTAGAAGAATAAGTAGATGATTAAACAGATATGGTTACACACAAAAATGAGTACAGTTTTGCATTTTTCTTCCTTTTTAGGGTCTAGTACTTACGAAGTGAACTGAAAAACTGGATCTTTCTAAGTAACAGAAAACATATCTTTATATGTGTGTGTATACATACATATGTTTCCAGCCACCGCTGTGTTTAGAATTAGTTCTAGAAGCAACTGGCAATATGAAGGAGTTCTGCTGCTCCATCCTTTTAGATGTTAATGGTTTCCTTCTGTAAATGACTAATGATATATTCTGTCTGAGTTTAAAAATAGAATTTTGCGTCACACATGAGTACATGTAACTGTGGTTTTGGCACTCCTTCCAGGGGGGCAGGGAGGAGAAGCGAGTGAGCAATTTTATTATGTTTGTATTTGACTGGGAGAAAAGTAACCTCTGGATGACCTCCATGTCCTAAAGTCTGAAATTCTAAACTCTGTATAGATGTAATAAGTAATCTCATGGTGGGGTGGGGTAGGGGGGAGGGAGGAGGCTTTATTTTTAGGCATGGTGAAGTTTCCCTTTCCTCACTTAAGATTTTATTTTAGCAAGGAATTTTTGAACAACTTCTTAAACCAACCAGCGAAATGCATCTGTTGCCAAGCTCTATAAAGACAAGGGATAGATGAATTAACGGAAGTACTTCTTTACAATATTTCAGCCCCCTTTTCAGCTAGGGCAGAATGGGGGAGAAGGAACTGAAGGCAGCACACTCATTTTTTCATTAGATTAGAATTATTTATCATTTGTTAAATTTTACAGTTACGTGCTGTTCATTTGGAATTAAGGAGGGCTTAATACTTTAGTGGGGACACAATATAAAACAGAGGACAGGTAGACAGAAATCCTGGTAAGCCATGCGAGTCTGCTCAGGGCATTGAGGTAACCTGGAGAATCGCTGAAACTGGTCAATGGGGAAAGTCAGGTAGCATGTAAGAATGCCAGGAGGGGAAGTGTGGGTTTATACAAAAAACACACTGTCTTTGATGAAAGTCATTATACATGAGCAGGGAACTGATCCACAATGTTGCCAAATAATTGGATCTTATGAGAAGACAAACTGCTTCCTGAGGACCTGAAAATCTCATACTTTTAGAATTGGTATCTGTAAATTTGACAGTTGAAAATTTGGCAAGATTTTTTGAAAAAAAAAATACTCCAAAATCAGACTTCTATTTAAATTTGATTGGTTCACTTAATCAAAAATCACCAAGATATCATGTGCTTTTTATGAGAGTTTCCTCTGGCTGTAGAAATCAATTCAATGGCATTGATATTTTGTCGGAACTCTACAAAGTAAAACCTTTTCCAATGGGATGGACACAAGCTTTTCTAAGCAAGAGCTGGACATTTGTATATTCTGCTTCTAGGAGAAAGTAAAGTGAAAAAAAATTGTGAAAATCAGAAAAAAACCAAGTAACTCAGAATTTATGGTAATTGTTGAGTCCTGCCCCCAGGCCACAGGTGCAAGACTTTGCACCAAGGCCACAGAAGCCGAGCCCAGGACCAAGGACACCTCCGAAGCTGACCGAGCCCCTTTGCAACTGTTGCTAAAAGCTCCTGTCACCACTGACAAGCTTCCTGACTCCCAATCAGGCAAAGACACCCACTCCAGTAATCACCCGATAGCGCCCCAACCAATCACCTATGGCCAAAGGTCCAGGAGGAATTTTTTTTGTCCCTGAGGCTATAAAAATTGGATATTAACCCACAAAAACTGACTCTCTCTGGTCTGTCAGGAGGTCGGCCCTCTGCGCTTGCAGTGTCCACGTTATGTCTGCTCGTTGTTCTTAATAAACTCACTCCCTTCTGAAATGCTCTGTGTCTGGAAATTCTTTTCCAACCTGTGCTCGGACTGCCTCAACAGTAATTATTTAGGCAAAGCCTAAAGTTGAAGTTGACTTACTTAACTCGGTGAAACCCTGATATGTTATTTACGAGATTTTAAAAATTCTTGATTAGAAACAGCCTAAAAGCACTGTTCTGGGTAATGCTTTATTCTTAGAGTACCTTAAAATACTTAACAAGTAAAAACATTGCATTTTTTCAATATTTTCCTATGACGAATAACTTTAAAAAATTTTCAGACTACCTGCCCCTACCTTTCTGCAGTGAGTGGACAAAACTACTTTAATTCTGGTGGTGTCAATCTGATTTGGCTTGAACTTCTGTTCTACCAAGTGTTTACTGGGCAAGTTATTTAAACTCCGTGAGCTTCAGTTTCCTCACATGTAAATATTGCTAAAGCTACCCCACTGAGCCTCTGGAAGAATAACATGGAATAACGTATGCAATCTTTTCCTTGACATGTTGTCAGCATTTAATCATCAATCTTCCTCCTTGAGATAATCGTCATGTGGCTTCTGAAATGCCACATCCTGGTTTATTCATCTCCACCTCTGGATGCTCATCTTCAGTTCCCCTCGGTCGATTCCTCCTGCTTTCCCCGATTTCTTCATATTTCAGTGCTCCAGGGCTTAGAGCTGAGACTTCTCTTTTCTATCCACATTCCATTCCCTTAGTCATCACTTTCAGTTTCATGATTTAAATAACATTTATACTCCAGTGACTTCCCAATTTATGCTTCCTGTTCTCCATTAAACAGCAGAATCATCTACTTGGCTTTGTTACAGGCATCTCGAATTGAATCACACATCTAATTTTTCCTCCCAAATCAATTCCTTCCTCATCTCAGTTCATGGCAGGTCTACCCTTTTTGTTGCTGAAGCCTTAAATCTTAAAGTTGACCTTAGCTTCTACTCTGTTACTTCATGTATCTGATCTGTTAGGAAATCCTGTTAGTCGCACCTTCGGAATATATACAGAATCCATCATTACTGATGACTTCCAAACTTGGGTGATCTCTTGCTTGAATCATTGTAAAAAATCTCTTAATTAGTTTCCTTCATTCTGTCTTCGTACCTGTAGACTATTCACCACAGAGGAGATAGAGAAATCCCTAAAATATATGTCGGATCTAGCTGCTCATCTGCTTGAAGCCCCCTAAGACCTTCTTCCCCTCTCCTCACAGGCAGCGCAGAACCGTAGAATGATTCATAAGGCTTTGCACCTCTGCGTCCCCACCCTCCACCATGGTCCTGCCCCAACTCACTGCAGGACCTCTTTGGCCTCGCCTCTTTATACTCTGGCCCTCATTCAATATTTCCCACCACATTTCTTTAAAGATCCAAAGGCGTATTCCAGCCTCTGGGTCTTTGAATTTATAATTCCCTTTCCCTAGGAACTCTCTGCTTCCCAATATCTCTTTTCTCCCTCAACGCTATCAAATCCACTTAAATATCACTTTCTCAGTCAGGCGATCCCTGACCCTCCTTGCTTTAAATGGCAGTCTTCCTTCTATTTTACTCTCCCTTGTTTCTCATCGTCTAATTTAAGTTGTAATTATTTATTTTGCTTATTGTCTATCTTTCTGCACCAGAATACAAGCTTCTCAGAACAAGGACTTTTGTTTTGTTTATGGAAGTATCCCTAAGAGTAAGCACATGATACTTACTCGATGAATGAATAATATGCTTAGTATACTATTTGGTGGGCTTCCCTGGTGGCTCAGTGGTAAATAATGCCACAGGAGACATGGGTTCAATCCCTGGGTTGGGAAGATTCCATGGGTTGGGAAGAAGGAAATGGCAACCCATCTGCCTGCATTGCAGGAGACACAGGAGATATGGGTTTGATCCCTGGGCTGTGAAGATTCCGTGGGTTGGGAAGAAGGAAATGGCAACCCATCTGCCTGCATTGCAGGAGACACAGGAGATGTGGGTTCGATCCCTGGGCTGGGAAGATTCCGTGGGTTGGGAAGGAAATGGCAACCCACTCCAGTATACTTGTCTGGAGAATCCCATGGATAAGGAGCCTGGAGGGCTACAGTCCATAGGGTCACAGAGTCAGAAACAACTAAAATGACTGAACACACACACACACACACACACACACACAATTTAGTAGCTACCAGGTGGGTAACAGGTCTATAAAAACATGGTACTCCTTTCTGTTGGATAGTATAGATTAACTTTGTTGTTGTTTAGTCACTAAGTTGTGTCCTTTTTGACATTTTGAATGCCCTTTTGGACTTTATGAATGGGATTAGTGCCCTTACAAAAGACACATGGATGTGATCCCTGCTACTTCTGCCATGTGAGGTCGCAGGGAAGAGACCGCTATCTAGGAAGGAGGTTTTCACCAGATCCTGAACCTGCAGTCACCTTGATCTTGGACTGGCCAGGCTGCAGAACTGTGAGAAATAAATACCTGCTGTTTATAAGCTACCTTGTCTACGGTACCTACATTACAGCAGCCCAAACAGACTGAGAGAGCGGTCCCCAACCTTTCTGGCACCAGGTCCAGTTCTGTGGAAGACAGTTTTTCATGGACGGGGGATGGGGCGGATGTCAGGATGATTCAAGCACCTTACATTTACTGTGCACTTTATTTCTATTACTGTTACATCAGCTCTGCCTCAGATCATCAGGCATTCGATCCTGGAGGCTGGAGACCCCTGAACTAAGACAATTCCATTCAGTATAGCTACACAGCTGTCTCCACATAAAGAATGCCATTCGGGTTTCAGATAACGTGTCATCTCCTAAGCGGAGCTATCTTAGCACTCTTGAGTACTATTCATTCTTCCAACTCCTCCCACCCTACCCCCATCTTTCCCTAAGACATTTTTTCTTGTTGTTGTTTAGTCGCTAAATCGTGTCTGACTCTCTTGGGATCCCATGAACTGTACGGCAGGCATCACTGCTTGAAACTGGCATATTTATTTGTTGGCGTGCTTGCTGTTTATCTCCCCACAGAGAATGCAAACTTCATAACAATGAACCGCTGCTGCTGCTGCTCAGTCTCTTCAGTCATGTAGACTCCGCGACCCCATTGACTGCAGGCCACCAGGCTCCTCTGTCCACGGCATTCTCTAGGCAAGAATACTGGAGTGGGTTGCCATGCCCTCCTCCAGGGGGTCTTTCCTACCCAGGGACTGAAACCCCATCTCTTAACGTCTCCTGTGTTGCAGGCGGATTCTTTACTGCTGAGCCACCAAGAAAGCCCCCAACAATGAACTATCCAGCCTCAAATGTCATTAGTACTGAGGTTAGGAAACCCTCACTCAACATGTTTCAAAGAATAAAGCCCACGTTGAAGTCCCCCAGAGAGGAAGGCGTTAGCCTGCCTTGTGGTACTGATAACACACAACTCCTGACTCCTTCCTGCAGCCCCTCTCCTCAGTCCTGATGAAAGCACACACTTTTAGTGATAGGCTGGAAAACATCCTTGCCTGTCCCTCACGTAAGTCATTCTTGGTATAACGAGGCCACGTCGTTACCTGCTGCTCATGGAGAACCACTTGACCCTTTAGGGGATTTCCCAGCGGCGCCACCGTCACAAATGGGTGCCAGATCCCACTGGCCGTTCTCGGGAAGATGTCGAAAAGGTCCACAAAGTGGCCGCTCTTCCCAGTCATATTCATAAAGTATAAGGACACGGGATTGCATGCAACTACATAGAGAGTATTTTCCTCATTTTCTGAAATGACCAAAAAAAAAAAACAAAAACAGAGTTAATTCTATTCTGCAGTAGAGTTTCTGCCTGGTCCAAAAAGGTTCAGTGAAAACTGAATCATAAGATTCAGAGACGGCATACAACCGGAACTCGGCAGATGACCTGCACATGGATTGGTCAAAGAGCATTGGGAGAAGCAATTTCATACCTGCTCTAAGTGTTGGAGAAGGGAATGGCAACCTACTCCAGTATTCTTGCCTGGAGAATCCCACAGACAGAGGAGCCTGGTGGGCTACAGTCCAGGGGATTACAAAGAGTAGGACACAACTGAGCGACTAACACTTTCTTCTTTCTAAATGTATCAATAGATGGGACCATGCCTATAACTCCAGGAAGTAAGTATCTATTTGTTCCCCAAAGAATTCCATAACATCTCACAGTAACATCATTAAATATTTAACACTCCTCAATGTCAGGAAATTCTTCCTTCTATGAAAGTATTTTGTGCTTCAATAAAAGTCTGTTTCCTCTTATTTTATTATTGGCTCAGATGGATAACAGCTGGTCAACATCTTCCGTCTGCTAATTTGGTATTTCCCAGTTTACTAGCTCTTTAGGGTTTTCAAGTAAATAAGTATTTCCATTTTTTGATTCTTAGCTCTATGGATCTTATTTTCCAAATTATCTTTTTTCATATTTGTGTATTTTTATTATTACAAAACCTGTCTTTTCAATCAAGTACTTGACTAGGTCCCTTTTCTGAATTCTATTTCAGTGCTTCTTCAACTTTCAAGTGTGTGTGAATCATCTGGGGATCTAATGAAAGTGCAGATTGTGACTCAGGGGCTGTGGGGTGGGGTTTCACTCTGCCTTTCCAATGAGCTCTCAGGAAATGTCACTGCTCTAGGCTTGAGGCAGGTTCTCTGGGGTGGGGTTTCATTCTGCCTTTACAATGAGCTCCCAGGAAATGTCACTGCTCTAGGCTTGAGGGCGTCCCTTTGAGTAGCCAGGTTCTGGACTGTTAACCATAATCTCTATTTCTGGGCACCCTAAAGCAAGGGATTAAGCTGCTTCTGTATAATAATCACTATTAATATCACTCATCATCCAGGTATCTATTTACAAGTGGTCATATTTTCTGAACCCCAAACTAAGGTATAAGGTATGATAAAGAGATATGTGGGACTATGATGGAAATTTCAGGAAAAAAATATAGTGCGCGCGTGTGTGTGTGTGTGTGTATATGTGTGTGTGTGTGATGTGTACACATAGAGACCAAATATATACAAAGATAAATTAAACAAATAAGCTGACATTGATAAGAAACACAAGTCAATAGAAGATCAGAGAAAGGCATTATTTAGAGACACTGTGAACTGTGTAGGAACTACAGTTCTGAACATCAGAATCACATGACTTATAATTTAAGAATGTTTTTAATGTGTCTATCAGCACAAATAAATTCAATTCGACATTTATTGAGCAACTTTGGAAGTATAATAAAAGTGTTAATAGAAATATACTTCATAAACATCACTTGTCCTCTCTTATTGCAGCATTAAGTACTGTTTGGTCTCTGGCTCAAACATATCTATCTATCTAACTAACTGATTCTAAGAGAACCAACAAAATCTTCTTTTCTCTCCCAAATACAAAATAGGCAAAAAAACAAAAGATATTTAAAAAAACAGCACAAAAGCCCAGTTTGCAAATGTGGACAATACTGAAACAGAGGGTTAAATTATGTGAGGGACAGCAAATGAGTTTCACTTTTAAGGACCAGTTCTGACTGGCTGGCCGTGGCTGCCTGGAATGCTGCATTGAGAAGAACTGTGAGACTGTGACAAGGTTTAACGACCCCTGTCACTGACATGAGGCAGAGGTTCACAGCATACTTATTCACAATCTCTAAAAATGAGACAAGGGCCAAAGTTCAAACTTTATTGGTAAGACCTATTCACATTCTCTACTCATGTACATTCTGTGGATGTTTGTCCCTAACTTTAGCTATGTTGAGTAAAAATATGTGCTTCTAAAATGTACAGAGTTTTTGTTGGTTAAATTATGTGAGGGACTGGTGTTGCTATTAAGACATTTTCAGTTCAGTTCAGTTCAGTCGCTCAGTCGTGTCCAACTCTTTGCAACCCCATGGACTGCAGCACGCCAGGCCTCCCTGTTCACCATCAACTCTCGGAGTTTATGCAAACTCATGTCCATCGAGTCGGTGATGCCATTCAACCATCTCATCTTCTGTTGTCCCCTTCTCCTCCTGCCCTCAATCTTTCCCAGCATCAGGGTCTTTTCCAATGAGTCAGCTCTTTGTATCAGTGGCCAAAGTACTGGAGTTTCAGCTTCAATATCAGTCCTTCCAATGAACACCCAGGACTGATCACCTTTAGGATGGACTGGTTGGATCTCTTTGCAGTCCAAGGGACTCTCAGGAGTCTTCTCCAACACCACAGTTCAAAAGCATCAATTCTCTGGCGCTCAGCTTTCTTCACAGTCCAACTCTCACATCTATACATGACTACTGGAAAAAACCATAGCCTTGACTAGACAGACCTTGGTTAGCAAGGTAATGTCTCTGCTTTTTAATATGCTGTCTAGGTTGGTCATAACTTTCCTTCCAAGGAGTAAGCGTCTTTTAATTTCATGGCTATAGTCACCATCTACAGTGATTTTGGAGCCCCCCAAAATAAAGTCTGTCACTGTTTCCACTGTTTCCCCATCTATTTTCCATGAAGTGATGGGACCGGATGCCATGATCTTAGTCTTCTGAATGTTGAGTTTTAAGCCAACTTTTTCACTCTCCTCTTTTACTTTCATCAAGAAGCTCTTTAGGTCTTCTTCACTTTCTACATTCATATTATTCTCTACATAATAGGGCTTCCCTGATGGCTCAGCCAGTAAAGAATTCACTTGCAGTGCAGGAGACTGGAGTTCAATCCCTGGGTAGAAAGACCCCTGGAGAAGGAAATGGCAACCCACTCCAGTATTCTTGTCTAGAGAACTCCATGGACAGAGGAGACTGGCGGGTCACATATGATCATGGGGTCACAAAGAGTCAGACAGGACTAAGTGATGAATAAACCCAACACACAGTGAATGTAAAATATCTTAATAGGAACACCAGTCTGTCACCAACAAAAACCCTGTACATTTTAAAAGCACATATTTTTACTCAACATAACTGATTTTAGGAACAAACATTGATAGAATGTACACAAACAAAAGCTTGCTTCCTAATTTTTGCCTGAATAATCCCCGTTGTAGATAAGTTAGGGAGTCTCTCCCTTTCCCCCGTCATGATTCTGTTGCTATCACCTTAGTAACTGCCATCAATTTCTGGCAGGTACTTCTGCCAAAAAGTACCTAGGACGTACTGCATGAACCAGTAGGTAATGGCAACAGTCCAGAGATGCAGACGCCAAAAATTCACATCTTTTATTTGCCATTCTTTACAATGAGAGGTTTAATGACTGCAAATCCTCCAACCCTGCTTTCAGAATACATGTAATCACCAAACTGGAATCCCAGCCAAAAAAATCCAATGTTTTTCCTTTTCCTTCCCCCTTCTATTTTTAGCATGAGCCCGGGCTGAGTTTAACTTTGTGCTGCAATTGTAATGAGAAACAGACGTGCGTATGAACTCAGCTGTGCTTACGTGGACTCCACAACAGTATTCTGTTAGGTTGTTATAGGAAATTAGATCTAAATTACATATAATTGCTATCCAATCCAAGCATGGCACAGTGACTGAGTCTAGCATCGACTTCTTGATGTCTAGAGATTATTTTGATCTGGCTTTTTAAAAAAAATCAGTGCAGGAAGGAAAAATCAAAAGAATAAACTGACATACCATGTGCTGTAGCGACGTCACAGATTAAGTTCATTTCATCCAATGGTAACCTCCAGGAGCTACATTCTTCGGTAAAGGTTTGGGATCTTCCTTCATGTCTTTCTATTGGATACTCCTGTATGTGTATGAGTGCTGGACCCTATTTAAAAAAAAAAAGTAGTTATCTGCAATAAGATATTTGGGTAGTTATAAAAATGTAGAAAAGTAAGAGTTCTTCCAAACTAAGATTTTCAATTCAAATACTATCTTGACATACCTCTTCTCATTTTATTGACTGGCATGATACTTATGACAATAATAATACCATATAGTTGCATTTATAAAGGCTTTCACGTGTGCTATCATATTTAATTTCTCATTTTCTTTTTATTCAGAAAATATATCAGATATAAAATCCCATAGGAGTTCTCATTACTTTACTCTTTCCTAAGCCAACTGCAAGTTTTGAACTCCAAGTATGGGGACCCAGAGCTGTCCAAACCAGGAGAATAATTTTTAAATACAGTTGATTTGCATGCCCTTACAGTCCTTAATTAATCACAACTTTTTGGGTCAGATATTGCCTATTGCGGCAGCCGGGGCTTCCCAGATGGTGTAGTGGTAAAAGAATCCACCTGTCAATACAGGAGATGCAGGAGACTTGGGTTCGATCCCTGGGTTGAGAAGATCCCTCGGAGTAGGAAATGGCAAAACACTCCAGTATTCTTGCCGGGAAAAGTCCATGGACAGAGGAGCCTGGTGGGCTATACAGTCCATGGGATCACAAAGGGTCAGACATGACTGAGTGACTGAGCATGCACGCATTCACGGGTGCTATCACCCCTTCTGTCTAGATTGTATCTTAGGAGCTAGATGAAACACTACATTTCTTGTACTCCTTTGCAGCAAGCATTCTGAATATGATTTAGCTTCTGCCAATTAAATGCACTTGCATGAGATTTGTAAGGCAGATGAGCAGCAGAAGCTATCCTCCTGCAGTCAATGTGGACAAGGAGAATCTGACAAATATGAGCAGTCAGAGTCCATGCTCTAGTACAAGGGCTGACAAACCGTAGCTCACAAGTCAAGTCTGATCCACTCCCTGATCGTGTTGATAACATTTTACTAGGACACGGTGTCACTCATTTGTTAATGTATTGCCTGAGGCTGCTTTTGTGCTACCATGGCAAAGTTGAGTAGCTTTGACAGAATCTGTATGGCCACCATGCCTAAAATATTTACTCGTGTGTGTGTGTGTGTGTGTGTGTGTGTGTGTGTGCGCTCAGTTGCTCAGTCGTGTTCGATTCTTTGCAAGCTTACGGACTGTAGCCAGTCAGGCTCCTCTGTCCTTGGAATTTTCCAGGCAAGAATACTGGAGTGCATTGCCATCTCCTGCTGTAGGGGGTCTTCCTGACGCAGGGATCAAACCCAGGTCTCTAATGCCTTCTGCATTGGTAGGTGGGTTCTTAACCACGGAGCCACCACTATCCAGCCCCTTACAGGAAAAGTCTGCTAGTCCGGTCTTATTGTGCAGAAGCAAAAACACTAATCCTGAAACCAAAAGTCCAGTGGTGGCCCCTTGACTTCTGTCCCTCTTGTCCTTTCTATTGATTTTATAAGCAGCTAATTCCCCACAGTCAAACCTAGCAGGATTGCTACTGCAACTAGTGATTGATATTTCTTTGCCTTTTTTCTTGAAAACAAACATAATGGAGTAACTGTCCTGCCTGACTTTCCTAAAATACAGATTAGCTCTTAGGAATTCTACCAATCATTAGCCATTACCTATATCATGACCCTCAGAGGCCAGACTCACTTGAGAATCACAGAAGAAGCTAAATCTATTCTGAAATAACATTAGAATAAGTCATTTCTAAGATTGAATAGATTTTCCTCCAGGGAAGATACTGAAAAACAGATAACATTCAATATTCTAATGAAGAAATAATGATATCAACCTTAACGTCTATATGATGAGTTTCTGCTGGACACAGCAGTTTTTGCATTCCATTTCTTGACTGACCAATTGTCCAGTAGCCCATGAAGGTCTGCTCCGGCAGAGGCAACCTGTCAAAGATTAATTTGAAGAGTAAACATTTCTCCTTGTTTCCAAGTCACAGGAAAAAATAAGAACCGTGCATTGAAAGTGTTTAGTCACTTAGTCGTGTCCAGCTCTTTGTGACCCTGTGGACTGTAGCCTGCCAGACTCCTCTGTCCATGGAATTCTCCAAGCCAGAGTACTGGAGTGGGTTGCCATGTATTACTGATCACATAAATAAATCTGAAGAATACTTTACTTCAAAGTGAGTTCTACTTCATTTTATTAAAAGATAGTCTTTAATAGGATGTTTAAAATATACTTGAAAAAGAAAAGAATTCACATTTCAGAAACTCAGAAGGTAACGCCCTACTCTGTTTTTACCATGACAAATATAATTAACGTTTAAGAACTTTTTCCTGAATTGGTAAATACTTAGTAATTTAACATCTAAATTCCTATTAGAGTAATAGAAAGGACTTAGGGAAAAAATGGAGCAATCCATCAGTTTTTTTCATTCTATTCTCTTAAATTTGAAATCAAATAATAAGTAGTATAGAATACTACTGGGATTCCCAGGTGGCACAGTGGTAAAGAATCTGGCTGTCAATGCAGGAGATGTGAGTTCGACCCCTGGGTCAGGAAGATTCCCTGGAGAAGGAAATGGCAAACCACTCCAGCACTCTTGCCTGGGAAATCCCATGGACAGAGGAGCCTGGTGGGCCCCAGACCACGGCATCACAAAGAGTCAGACACAACTCAGGGACTAAACACCACCACCAGAATTCTACAGGTCACATGTTTGTAAGTTGTACAGGGCAAATTTCATAGGATCTACTTTAGCATTTTAATCTTTTTTTTTTTTTTAATTTGAACTGACATAAAATACATATAGAAACATTCACACAAATGTGTCACTTACTCCTGAGCACACCTATGTGTCCAGCACTCAAGCATCACCAACACTCAGAAACTCCCTTGGACTATTTCAGTCATTACCCCTACCATGGGAGCTACTATGCTGACTTCTAATGGAATTATTCTATGTTTAGATTCCATTTTATCTAAAGCTACTTTTAAATAAAATAACTTGCAAAAACAAATATGGCAATGCTAAAGGACAAAATCACAGATAATTTTTTTCAGGATAAAGCCTTTACTTTTTAATCATACTAAATTTCTTGGAATCTTTACAAAAGAAACCATTGTCATTTAATTTGTTATGAATTTCTTATTCCATGGTAAGTGAAGGCCAAAAATGATTCAGAGTTAAAAGTTCTTCAAAAATAATGCATAATATGACTAAAAATTGAAATGAATGCTTGAAATAAGCTTCATGATCATTAAAAGAGTACATACTGATATTTAGAAAATCACTTTATTTTCAGTAAAAGAGTAAGTCTGACAAAATATCTCCACATACTTAATAAGACCATGGAAGGCTTAGATTTTTTTTGCATAGAATAGTGAAACCAAGTATTCTGGTGGAATATGATTTTTGTCCTTTGAAATGCTAATGTTTAACATCACAGGAAGGAAATCTAAAAGAAATTTACATTGAAATTCTTCTAAATCATAACATAAATCAATCAAAAGGACATATATGCTTTGTATCTATCATTTAAAATACATTTTAAGTACGTGGACAATTATCCTGACTGGTCATTACTTATTTCCCTGTTTTTTTGTTTTGTTTTGTTTTTTACTGCTAATGAGGTGGAAGAGTCACTGAGTTAGGGGATTTACTATAACTGTTCTCTCTTAAGGTAATAAAACACATTCCATGTCAAAAGGAAAGACTTTGTAGACTAGAATCTCTCTCTGCTTGTTTAGGGAATGAACAGTATTCATTGCCTTCAGCAGTTCACCAAAGGGGAATTAGATCTCTAAAAACAGAGCAGAAAACAAAGGAAGGAGATACACCCAATTTCCTTCCAATGTAGATTTAGTGGGTTCTAGTGCCTGGAGAATCCCAGGGACGGGGGAGCCTGGTGGGCTGCCGTCTATTGGGTCACACAGAGTCGGACACGACCGAAGTGACTTAGCAGCAGCAGCAGCAGCAGCAGTGCTAATTCTTTTACTAACTAGCTCTGCAGACGTGTGAAAGAAAGGTTAGATAATTTTCTGTTAATTTCTTCCTTTGTAAGATGAAGGCAATAATCTGTAAGATTCTGGTTTCTTCTAAGGACTGGGGGAGTCTCTGGTGACCATTTTAGAGAGTGGAGTGAAGTATCAGTGATAGATCTTACATAACCTTTGGTTCTGGAGTGAATATAAATAATCAGAATAAAATTATTTACACCTATCAATAGAAGGGGCTTCCCTGGTGGCTCAACTGGTAGTAAAGAACCCACCTACCAATGCAGGAGACACAACAGACACGGGTTTGATCCCTGGGTTGGGAAGATCCCCTGGAGAAGGAAATGCCAACCCATTCCAGTATTCTTGGCTGGAAAATTTCATGGACAGAGGAGCCTGGTGGGCTACAGTCCATGGGGTCGCAAAGATGTGCCAGGCCACATCAGTAGAATAGGTGCCTGGTAGACAAAATTGCTTTTTTAAAGCTGATAAAAAGGAGCTCTACGTCCACCCCAAATTGTCTCTTTGAAGATAACAGAAACAGTTACACATCTGGAAATCTAATCAGAGGTGGAGCATAGCTTAATAAAAATTATGGTCGGTTGATAGGTTGAAATAAAGCCTAAAAAACTGGTCTAATATATCCTTTAATAATCTCACAAAATATCACACAGATGCTAAAAACAAAATAAAACCAAAACCTTCATCCATTTGGGAAAAAAATAACTTTACTAGACCTCCAATTTTTACTGACAACCCCCAGGGAATATTCATGAAAGCTGCTTTGAACTTGCCAACTCACTCTAAGTAAACGGTCATGGAAATTACAGACTGCCTGCTTCCATTTAAAAATAGCACTAGCTGTTTGGTTGGCAGAGTACGGGAAGGACCTACAGGTACCCCATATAGAATCTGTTTTGAAATCACATTACAAGATGCTATTAGCATTAACAATTGCAACTGAAAGTCACATATGCAGGGTGTTCTGAAGTTACTCAATTAAACTGATTCTATCTGCCCCTTGGTAATACTGGGAGGTGTTTCTAGACTTCCTGTGGGCTCTAGGGTGGCCAAATGAGGTAAACCAAAGCCCCTCATTTATTTTCCACTACTAAGTTTTCCCAATACATTGTGGAAAAATTTGACGGTTATTAACTCTCTCCCCTTCAATAAGTTACTGCATGCATGCTAAGTCGCTTCAGTCATGTCTGACTCTTTGTGACCCCATGGACTATACTCCACCAGACTCCTCTGTCTATGGAATTCTACAGGCAAGAATACTGGAGTGGGTAGCCATTTTCTGCTTCAGGGGATCTTCCCGACTCAGGGATGGAACCCGGGTCTCCCACGTTGCGGGCAGATTCTTTACCATCTGAGCCACCAGGGAAGTCCAGTTAGGGGCAAGGGGAATTATAATTGAATGCATGAACAAGCTTTGGAATTTGAAATATATTCAACATTAATTTAAGGGTAACTCTAAACTAATAATCAGTTAGCAAACAGCCCTATACCATTACTGAAATCTGTCATCCATCTCCAACCAGACTTGTTATATCTGATTTGATTGAAACAACTATGGTATTTTCCATAGTTTTAAGATCCTGTTACTTCTATTGTTTAACTTTGTTAAAGTCCTACCTGGAATGATATCTGGGTTTGATTTTAAGGGAGAAGACAATGAACTTAAGGCTTATAAATAGTACTACTTTTTATCTTCAGTGTCATTCATGAATTTATGTTTTTTAAAACACTGAAGTATTTCAACTCATATGTTGTGATGTTTCTTAATCCCTTGTGGAAGTATTAATAAAGATCTGGAAGTAAAAGTTTTAACTAAAAAAGAAAAGGTGACTTTCAAAATTATGACTCAGGTCAAATTGCAGCACTTAGGCAAATTACAGAAAGGAAAAAAAAAGTTTTTTTAAGCAGGCATACATTTCATAACATGATGCATATGGACACCAAACTCGAGTTAGAGGGTCTGAATGACATATAAAAGATTTGTCTAAGATTGTTTCCATAAAGAGGTGAGCTGGGGTTTTAACGAGTATGTTCTGGCAAATTTCTGCCTTCTCTGAACATTTGCCAAAACTATTTCTGGAGTATGAAAGAAACACATGAAAAAGATTTGGATCTTTCTAGGGGCATTATGTAATTGGAAGTTGTTGACATACCTATTATCAACAATTCCTAAAACATTTCCTTACCACAAGAACTACTAATTTTCATGGGAATAGTGGAACCCTTCAGGGTAGTTCCACCAACTCTCAACAATTCACCAATTATTACCATCTTTGAGAAGAAAAAGAACAACTCCAATTTTAGAGGGCCTAATGTTTTAAATCTAACCTTTGGCAAAAAGTAAGTTGGACTATCCAATTGAGTTTACTGGAACCTTTAAGAGAATAACCCTGACAAATATTTCCACCTTTGATTCTGACCCATCCTCTCACTCTTCAGCCAGCATATGCCTTGGTGAAGTAAAGTGAAAGTCGCTCAGTTGTGTCCGACTCTTTGAGAACCCATGGACTATATAGTCCATGGAATTCTCCAGGCCAGAATACTGGAGCATATGCCTTAGTTACTGCGATTTGCTACTTGCTGTTCTTCCACATACTCTGTATCTTCATGCGTCCACGAGGTTTTTACTTCAGCCCAGAACTCCTTTCTGCTATTGCCTCTTTGATGAAATATTTCTCATTCTTAAAGCCCAATTCAAATGTCACTCCCTCTTGCATCCTTCTCCCACATTTCTTTCTGGGCAAAATGAATCTCTTGCTCTTCTGGGTTTCCAAGGAAATTTGTACATATGAAACTCTTAGAAACTCATAGAATAGAGTTCTGTAGTATCTGCAGTTTTCAAATTTAAGGCCTGATAGAGAGTGTGGTCAGAAGTGAATCTATGAAGTCCCTTGTAAATATTTATCCTTTCTAAAATAAAAAGTCAACACTCTACATAATGAAAACAGAAACTCCACCTTAAATACTTTAAACTACTAATAATGGGTACTACTGCCCCTAGCGATTCCCCTTGTTTGCAAGAAACTTCTGAATTTCCCTTCCCTCAGTCTTGCATGTTGCTGGGAAATAAATTTTGCTTTGCTGCAAATAATGTGTACACGAACATTACATGTGTTTTTCCTTTCATTGTCTGGCTCTGCATTTAGACATTATGGTTTTCACTTTACAACTTAGATTTGTTCACCTCTGCCACTGAGATCCTGCTGTGGCCACAGAAATGAGAAGTCATTTGGATGCCTGAGATGAAAAAAAGACTTGGGGAAACTCGTCTTTCTTAGCTAACACTTCTCAGATAGCTCCTCATATCCAGGTTGACACTGTGTAGACTCAGCGCTGCTGCCCAGGGTCCCTCCATGCTAAAGCAGATGTGGTCACCAAGCTCCACACATCTCTTTCTTCCTCTTCACAGAAGTTGTGAGACTACAGGTCTGGGGCTTGGGTTTCCTTTCCCTCAACTCTCTTCAAATTTCACTGCAAAAACTTCTTTTTTTCCTGCCATCTGCTTTACCAACCACATCTTAGTATTTTTGAATCTTAAACTCTTTCCTTGTCTAGTTATTCACATCAACAATGACTGGGGCTGAAACTCTCCCAGTTGGAAATTTTCCCAGAAAACAAACAAAAAACCCCCAAACTACTATTATTTCCCACAAGAAGGACTCATAGGACGAGAAACCCGACTGTGAATGCAGCACTTTGAATATAACATTGCATAATAAGGTTGAGAGTTTATATGTTTTCTCAAGATTGCTAATTCATTGAAAGTAAGGCTTACATCCTACTCGCTTGAATCTCTGCTACTTAGAATTCATCAGTTCTGCTATGGAAACCTCTCATCCCATGCCCCTCTTTTTTTATCCCCAATGCCACAGCATAAGCTCTCACGGTTCATCACTGGAATCACTGCAGTTGCTTCCCGATACGCAGGTCTTCCTGCTTTCAGTTTTCTTATCTTTAGAAAACTTAGAGGGGTCTTTCTTATTTATGAATCAGACCATGTTACTCTGTGGCTTCAAATTCTTCTACGGTTCCCTCAACTCTCCTCTTTCAGTCTCACCATGTAGCATGCCCTGTAAAACTGTCTCTGCTTGAAGCTCTTTCTTCTCCTTTATTAGCCAGGAGAACACCTATTCATCCTGCAAAGATTTAGCCTGGTGACTGTCCTTGAATCTCCCCCTGGGGCAGAAGGCAGCAACCCTACCTCTTTGCTCGCTCTTGTCAGAACACAAGGCACTCTTTACCTGAGTGCTTCCCCGATTATTATGGTCTCCTTGAAAGCAGATTCTGAGCCTTCTTCCCCTTTAGATTTTTGACTCCTCATTTAGTGTTTACCATGTATATGTTCAGTGGGTGTGTTTGTTTAGTTACTCAATGCTGTCTGACTCTCTGGGGACCATGGACTGTAGCCCGCCAGGCTCTTCCATCCATGGAATTTTCCAGGCAAGATTACTGGAGCAGGTTTGCCATTTCCTATTCCAGGGGATCTTCCTGACCCAGGCATCGAACCCGAGTCTCTTGCGTCTCCTGTACTGGCAGTCCATGGGGTTGCAAAGAATTGGACACGACTGAGTGACCAACATTTTCACACATTCAATCGTGTTTGCTAAATGAACAAATGCGTGCATGTTGCATGCTAAGTCGCTTTAGTTGGGTCTGGCTTTTTGCCACTCTATGGACTGCAGTCCACCAGTCTCCTCTGTCCATGTGATTCTCCAGGCAAGAATACTGGAGTGGGTGGCCAGGTCCTCCTCCAGGGGGTCTTCCCAATGACATCTCCTTTGGCTCCTCCACTGCAGGTGGATTTGTTACTGCTGAGCCACCAGGGAAGCCCAAATGAATGAATGCTTGGTTACATTACAAGTGCCAACAGCTTCACCTACTTGTTTCTCATCTTGATGGCAAGTTATGAACCACCACAGCAGATCATCCTCACTGAATCTTGACTACCTAACTCTCAACAAAGGATGAAAGTATGTTTGAAAGAGTTACCAACTGGTTGGGATTCAGGATTTCTACCCAGCCACGTGACAGAGATCATTTACAAATGCCTAAAGGATCAAGGATAAGTCTGTGAGACTGTCGAAGATGAGCATTGAAGAAGATTCATAGATCTTGACAATTTCTATGTAGATTGGTTATATTTTAAAATTTTTCTGTGCACCCCCATAAAGGAAGTGAAAGCAAGTTTTAATAAAATGACTGTGAAGCTACTTCAAAATATACCAAGAGAAGAAGGGCAAGGACTGTGAAACTGTAAAACTCAGTACCACCCTTCTGCTTATAACAGTTCTGAGATGTCACTGTTTGTTCAGCTGCTAGGTCATGTTCAGCCTTTGTGACCCTGCCGCAGGTGCACTGCTCAGGCTTCCCTTATGCCCCGGAGTCTGCTCAACCTCCTGTCCGCTGAGTCAGCGATGCCATCCAACCGTCTCATCTCAGATGTCATTATGTAAATCTTATTGTTGAAAACAAAAGAGCTATTTTACAAAGTGAAAGTAAATCATCACAAAGAGCAGAACTGTATACCTTAGAACTTCGTGATCTATTTGTAAAAACTAACTCTTTAATAGGACAATTACAGCATATGATAGTTTGGAAAATAGAAGGGAAAGCACAAAACATTGAGAGTCTTTTAATTTAATGGGATAAATAGTAAACTGATAATCACTCTTACAGTCAAAAATAAACCTAATGAAATCACTCTAGAGAGAACCCTGGTTGGGGATGTTCTTTTTGATGTCTCCCGGTATTTGGGGCTTCTCTGGTGGTTCAGACAGTAAAGAATCTTCCTGTAATGCAGGAGACCCGGGTTTGATCCCTGGGTCAGGAAGATACCCTGGAGAAGGGAATAGCAACCCACTCCAGTATTCTTGCCTGGAGAATTCCATGGACAGGGGGTCTGGTGGGCTACAGTCCATGAGGCTGCAAAGAGTCAGACAAGACTGAGTGACTAACACTTTCAGTACTTGGAAGACCCCATAGTTAGTCTTGGTCAGAGAAGAAGCAGCCGCATTGACATTTCAGTTACACAGGATAAGTCTTTATGTGGAAGAAGATAGATACAGATGTTAGGTAGTTAGAATAGGAAACAGGAGTCCAGAATGGCGGTGGCTAAAAGACAAGGAAGAGAAAAGCCCATGGAAATAGAACAAAGGAAGGTCCGAGGACTGGAGTGAGGAGTCAGGCAGAACAAACAGCACTCCTGGCTAGCCCAATTTACATAGGGCAGGCCCAGGGGGAGAAAAAACATATAAAAAGAGGAGCCAAAGGGCTGGGGGGGTCTCTCTCTCTCCCGCGTGCTGGGGCACTCTTCTCTTCGCGTCCTTGGGTCAACATGCCCTCACGAACCTTGAAGATGGATTTTCCTGCTATTTTCTAAATAAAATAGAGCTGTAACACGGAGCTGTAACATGATTTGTCTAAGAGCTATAACATGGTCCATTCGAGACCTTCGAGCTGTAACATGGTCTGTCCAAGACCTGAGAGCCATGACACGCCGAGGGCTTTAATGTCCGTCACTCCAAATCTTGGTTGTGACGAGACAGAACCGAGAAGCATACACTCGTGTGACACAGGTATATGTCTTCATTGAGACAGATACCCTTTTAAGAGACATTCAATATAGATGAAGCTATTCTGTCTGAAATATGTACACCAGGCACTGCTCTAAAGAGAAAGATGAATACGAAACATGATTCTGTAACACACACTGCAGTGAGATATTAACATCTCTTACAACAAATAGGAAAACAGCCTCAGCTACCTTCACTGGGAGTTCTATCAAAACATGCGGTGAGACTGGCTGATAAAGTAGTGAATGGCTGCTGATACAAGGGAAAAGAGTGACTACTTGTTCAGCTTTCCAATTCAACTAGGGGCAGTGAACCATAGAATCTATGAGCTTGAGGGACATTAAAGGTTATTTAATCCAGTATTTCAAGTTTGGGTCCCTTGAGTACCTCCCCAACCAGGTTTGTCCAGATCTGTCTGAGGCCGGTCTACAGAAAGTACACCCTACATTTCCCCTAGGTAATCCACTCCACCTTTGAACACAGGAGCTGTTGGCCTAGAGATGGAAGCCAACTCTCTTTCATTTGTAATGACTTAGAAGCGACGCACATATACAGAGTGATTGATAATTATTTGGCTAAAGCTAACTAGATTATTAAGTGTAATTTTGAGGTTGGTAGTGCTAAGTAAAGGATTCTACATAGAATAAACTTAAGTTGCTTTAGTCGTGATTCTTTGCAATCCCATGAACTGTAACCCTCCAGCCCATCTGTCCATGGAGATTCTCCAGGAAAGAATACTGGAGTGGGTTGCCATGCTCTCCTCCAGGGGATCTTCCCGACCCATGGATCAAACCTGCATCTCCTGTGGCTCTGTGCTGGCAGGCAGATTCTTTCACCGCTGAGCCACTGGGGAAGCCCCTAGCAATGCATAAACTTACTTATATTATGTTGAGCTGCTACAGACATGCCCGGTTAACTTGATTTGTCATTTGTCCTTGGTAAGGGTGTCACTGTTACACCCTCAGGGCAGGCATTGCAGGGCAGTGGAAGCTTTGCTGTACTGGAGGCCATGGTCCCAAGAAACAGCAATTTCAGAATAAATCTTTAACATTTTTATTTTATTTAAATAAGAAAACAAATGGGAAAATTCCAGGGCCCAGAGAGTCTGGGGACATTTAAAAAATAAAGTATAGGAAATAACGCACGTTAGGACAGAAAGTAAGGCTTTCCTTTTCCTTCCCAGAGCCTCTCTCAAAGGCAACTACTATCAACAGCTACCACAGTGTTTTTAAATTATTGAAAATGTGAACCTATTAAATAAATTTAATAAAAGGTATTGGCTAATATCATCTTAGACTGAGTTAATTCAAATTACCTTATTTCACCTGAAAAAGTGAAGTTTAAAAGTTTTTAATAAAGCATTTGAAAGCAGAGAGAGAATAGAGACATCAACAGGACATCAGAGGAGTGATTCCAAGATTGCAACAGGGCTTCTTTACCAGCCACGGGACACTTTAGAAGCGCAGTCACACACAGCAGTCATTTTTAGACGTGCAGTCTGGCTAGCAACAGCATTTCTATGAGTCTGTAAAGCATAATGACATTTAAACATATGCATAAAGACACAAAGTGTTGGTATTAATGTGTTTATTCCTTACTTCTGTTGAAATGCCAGAGAAATGCCTAGCTTAAAGCAACTTATATGCTTTATGAATCTGTTCATTATGTTTAGAATAAATACTTTAAGTCTAAAAACTCAAGGATCAAGAGGGAAGGAGAAAAAAGTGGGATTGTGAGATGAGTGTATACATGCTAGAATCTAATCTACTACAGATATATTTCTTTTCAACAAAGAAGATTGGGAATTAAGTGTTTTAAAAAGGATCTCCTTTCAGGGTCATGTCTCTTTTATTAAGAAGAAAAACTCAGGGGGAAAAAAACTAAAGAAATATTTCTCAGTTGAAATAACACATAGAACCGTAGGAAACGATCTAGAAGGATTAAATAATAATTGTTTCTGGATGGTGGAATTATTAGTGTTTTAATTTTTCTTTTTGCTAATTTATTTTAAAAATAAATAGGACATCATTCTTCATTTAGTTGGTATACATCATAGAGAAATGCTACATATAAAAGTTTATAAAACTGGCTTCAGAAATCAAGCAGCATTTTAAAAAGAAATCAATAGGGTTGAGGGCAAAGAGTGTGGATCAAGAAGAATCAGCATTTAAATATTTTACAGATAGGTGTGTCTCCTAGGGAAGACAGGAAGAGATAAACACACCAAGTTAAATTCAGAAGGTGGAGATAATGTCTTTGTATATTTGATTTATGTAAAAATGACTACAATGTTTGAGAAGACTTAGTAAATGCCTTTTGTGTTCCAAATCAAGAAGAATGATGGCTAGTCTGCTTCTTCTGTATGGTAGTCAAATATAAGTTTTCTAGAGTTTTTATTTTTCTGAATGAATTACTTTGTGTTTTACTTCATGATATTTCATTATTAAGAAAAAAAAAGAGGAAAGCTTAACTGGGGATGAAGAGGTCTTTAAAGTGATTTTTGTTGTGCCAAAAGTCTATATCAACTTGCTTTTCAACATTGTGAAATATGGCTAAATCCCTCAAATCTAAGTCTATCACAACTCTCTGAAGCATATGTATATTACATGTATGACATCATGGTCAATGATTTCCAAGTTGATTATCTAAAGTTCTAAGGTGCTTTTAAACCAAAACTATTGGTAATTTTCAGTATGCAAAGAATAATTCTGATTTAGAAACTGCCTACACGTGCATATGGATCTGCTTATATTCATCTTTAAAACTGGAATTAAAATTGTGCATATTACAGTTCTGCTCCTGATCAGATTTCTAACCTTAGGTAGGTGAGGTAACCTCTCTGTTCCTCAAATTCTTTATCTATAAAATGCAATGATAATATTACCTATATTAAGATGAAATATTGTATAAGTCTCTTGAAAATGAATGTACACAAAAAAAGGACTTTTTCTCCCTTTAAAACAAATGTTTCCTGAGTGTGTTATAGTTCACAACTTACTCTGAAACAGCTTTAAGTTTGAAAGAGTTAATGTGCTAGTAGTATGTTTATTCTTGAATAATAACAATAATAAAAGCTTATCTGAGGGTAAAACAAGCAAACTTTGCTTTGAAATGTAGATCTATATCTATTATAGCAGATAATCTATATGCGTTTGGTTGGATGTTCGAACCTTATTATACGTATGTGTGGGGCTTCCCAGGTGGCTCAAGTGGTAAAGAATCTGCCTGCCAATCCCGGAGACACTGGTCTGATCCCTGGTTTGGGAAGATCCCCTGAAGAAGGAAATGACAACCCACTCCAGTATTCCTGCCTGAGAAATCCCACGGACAGAGGAGCCTGGTGGGGTTATAAAGAGTCAGACACTGACTGAGCATGCATGCATACATATGTGTGTGTATGTGTATTTTTTTCCCCAATAATGACATTTGAAACTCAAGAGCTCAGATGACTTTTTTAAGAGCTCGGAGTTTAAGCCAAATCCTCCTATTTCTGCCTAAATTACTCCCAGTGTGCTTATTATGGTCGTCACCTCTCTGACATATCCTTTCCCATGTATTAGAAACTTAAAAGGAAACAACAGAAAAACTTCAAGAAATACTAGTATAAAGGGGCAAATGCAACATAGGGACCTAGGCAGCCAGTTCCGATCCCAATACTGAGATGTGGAATGTGTTTAGATCGGGAAAAAGAGCTGCATTATGGCTTAATCAAGCAAGCTAAAATAACTACCCAGTATGGCAGCCTACAAGTACCAGTTTACAAGTTAAGTAAATAAGATAAATCATAGTCATCTCCTAATATCACACTAGGCCTTTTAAAAATGTACAGAAAAGTATCACAACATTGTAAAGGAATTATACTCCAATGGAAAAAAAAAAAACTTTTACAGAGACTTATGAATGAGACAGGCACCATCTCACTGCACTCTTTAGGAGAATGAAAATGACAAGGTCTCAGGAAATTCACTGAAGAGCATCACCGAACAGCCACAGTATATTCTGATTTCAGTTCAGGAGGAAGGTAGCTGCAGAAGACTGTTTATACAGTATAAACAGTAGACCAGCATCACTTCTGCCCCACGGGGAAAGTCTCCCTCTTCAACAACATCTGTCTTACATCTCTTTTTACTTTTACACTTATACTCATGGTCAGTTATTTTTTCATCACCATCTTGTGTGTGAATGTAACCATCTTATTCTGGGTTCAATGCAATTTTTTTTCCTATTGAATAAAGATTGAGTTAGAGAACAAGAAAATTAACAGGCTGAAGCAATAATTTTTCATTCAGGGCAAAGGGATATTAATAGCAATTAAAACATTTGGTTCTTCTTCCTTAGGGACAGAAATCTAATGTGAATCTTCTTCACTAACACAGGATGTCCAGAGATGAACAGGAGCGGCCTCACAGAACTGATTTAGCAAAGGGTCTAGAGAAGTGTGGGCTTCCCTGATGGCTCACTGGTACAGAACCTGCCTGCTGATGCAGGAGAGACAGGTTCGATCCCTGGTCCGGGAAGATCCTTTGGTGAAGGAAAAGGTAACCCACTCTAGTATTCCTGCCTGGAAAACCCCATGGACAGAGGAGCCTGGAAGGCTACAGTCCATGGGGTTGCAAAGAGTTGGACATGACTTAGCGACTGAACAAGAGCAGCAACCAACATCAATTAGTGAAGTATAAAGTTTAGCCAAAGGTCTAGAAAAGTCAAAGCAAATCATAAGACTGCATGGGGACAACCTTGAATTTTCAGAGGTCTGTGATTACTATTATCAGTATGCTACTTGAGGAGAGAAAGTGTAAGTATTACTTCTTTTTAATTTGTTTTTGTCTTTGCAGATGAGAGAAAATTAAGATTATATTAAAATGCAAAGGGTGTTAGAATAAGAAGAAACCTTATTAACCTTCTAAAGATGAAAATATACTGTGGTCTCACTAGAACAGTCTTATTCCACATCTCTTTTTACAGACTTATTATTAATAGTGCCCTTTCATTCTAAAAAGCATCTTGATTAGGTGATAAGTTATATGGTTACGCTACAGTAAAATGCTCTCATTTTACAAACAGGGTAAAATCTGTTTCTTCACGTTTAACCCAGATATGCACGTTGAACATGTCACTAACTGCTGAATTCCCAGGACATTGCTTTGTTCACCCTACCATGCTACCCTCTCAAAGTACAAGGCTGATAATTTGATAGAAATAAGATGTATGGAACCTGTGGATTTCATTAATAAAATAGCATCACTACCTTTGAGCTGTTCAAGTCATTGCAATTTACAGGTGATGAAAACGTGCTCTGAATGTGCAAATTGTAGTCCGCTATTATCTCCAATCCAAAGGAAAATTCACACTTACCCCACATCTGCTATAAGTCTATTTTTAGCTACATGCAGTGGGTGGACAACTAGTTCTTTCCATGCTGGTCTCAGGCATGACCATCTTGTTTCCAGGCTCAATGCACTTTTGCTTCCACTCAAAAATAAGTATTTAAAAAAAGAGTTGGAATTAACTTGCCATGGCAACAATGAACAAGCCATGGCAAGAATTTTTCGGTATAGAACTGGAAACAGTAATGCCTAAGTTAAATCACTGTATCTGTCTTCCTTAGAAACTTAAATAGCCAACAGTTTTTCTTTTGATTGATCTTACCAACTAATACACATTTTAAATTTTATTTCAAGTTGTACAGAGTAGAAAAAAAGTTGTTTTAAAATCACAAGCCTGGTTTCCATGAAGCTAAAACTGTATATAAATTTGTTAATGGTAAAACAAATTAAAAATCATCTTATTTCCAATTGAAACTCAAGATATAATTTATAAAAAGGATGCAAAAAAACATGAGTACTAACAGAAGTTTGCACATTAAAGACATTTCTTGAACTCGCTAATGTAGGAGATAAGTTATACCCATTAAATCATCAAACTAGTTTCAAAATGCCCATAAATATTCCTAATTAATCAGTAAAACAGTATTCCACAGAAAAGTGTATATATTAGCAATGACATAAAATCATTCTTATCAAAAAGAAAACTTACTTATTAATAATATAAACCAAATCACTGATAAATTTCTAACATAATTCCATCTAGCTCTTTTACCACTAAGGGAAATATTTGTTTCTTTTTAAGAAATCTTTGAAGAAATTGTTAAAGCCTTAACAATTTATTTTTATTAGCATATATTCTAACAAGTTTTATAATAACTTCAAAGAATAAATACTGATGATGTAAGCACTTAGAATAAATGTATGTAGCTGGACTAATCATTATATACAACAGTCTTTTCCTAAGGCAGAGAGTTCCTCCTATATGAGACCGAAGTTAAATAAAAAGCAATTTTTGTCCCTTGGGAATTTATGATAATGGATTTCCCTACAGACAAAGACAACATTAGATGCATTATCAATAAGTTATGCATATTTAAAACTGTTTTCTTGTGAATTTGCACTGACTTAATTATCCTACTAATAAACACTGTCAATTATCTTTCTGGTCAACAATATCATATTTGTTAAGATTCTTTGTTAAGTATATAGCCTATAATTACAAAATAAAAAGCAGGCAAGTAGCCCACATGAAACAAAACCCACTTATTTTCCCTGCCTCTTTCATCTGTCAGGCTAAAATAAGTAATCCCCAAATTTCAAGTTAATATGATTATAAATTTAGAAAACTATAACAGAAGAATATATGGTGACAGAAATAAGAACACCTTAACTAAATATATATTATCTCTTCATGTAGTTTGCATGTTTGTACAATGATTCTGTACTAGGTTAGGAAAAAATGAGAATCAGAGGAATTCAACAAAAGGACAGAGACTGTTAAAGAAACAAATATTTCCCTTTATTTGATTACATTACATCTACTCATGGGACATTTGGAATAACTGAATTTCTCAATTTACAGACCTATAAATAATGCTATTTAACCGAAATCCAGCCAGCAAATAGCACCATATACTTGAAGAGCTTACTCATGGAAAAGTAATTTCCACACCAGGTCAGTTTAGTAGAGTATAACGGTAGACTCAGAATGATCAGCATTTGAGAATCAGAACAGTTACATTCAAGAGTACTTTATCAAGAGTGATTTGCCTTACTCCTTCGCCAGCTGCACATTGGATGGTTTTGCTCCAACTGGTATTCCGTATTTATGCAAAGTGTTAATCAAAATCTCCCTCATGTCGTTGTTGTAGGAATCAAAGTCAAACACGTTCCTAACCACACTGGACAGACCTTCAGTGGGAAACTTCTGTATTAAAAAAAAAAAAATCCCTTATTACCATGTGATAAAATGCACAGTATTATAAAGATTTCCCAAACAGACAGAATAATGATCAAATAAACTTCACTAGACCTTTTCCTACTGGCCTTGTCAGATAAACGGATAGGAGGAATGCTTTTCTCTTTTAATGTTTGCCCTGATGACTTAATATTTCTCTTTTTCAATAAATTTCAGAATTTGAGGGGAAACAGTTCTTTCTCTCAAATGTTAAATCGGTACTCAAATCCTGGGGTTTGGTGACTTTCACCACTTTCTGAAATCTCCCGCTTTTAAAATGAGTACTGAGCTTCCCTGGTGGCTCAGTTGTAAAGAATCTGCCTGCAATGTGGGAGACGCAAGTTTGATCCCTGGATCAGGACGATCCCCTGGAGGAGGAAATGGCAACCCACTCCAGTATTCTTGCCTGGAGAATCCACATGGACAGAGGAGCCTGGCGGGCTACAGGCCATGGGGTCGCAGAAGAGTCGGACACGACTTAGCGACTAAACAACAACTGGATTGACCAAATTAAAAAATGCTACTTAAATAGAGCGGAGTGTTGAATATCTATATGGAAATATTCAGAAAAGTCACAAGTCCAAGAGTAAATGAAAAAAAAGGTAAAGGAATAAGAAAAGAAAGGAAAAGGAGGTAAAAAGTACAGAGAACAGAGACACAGGCAAGCGCAGAGGGAAAGAAAATGAGGGTTACAGACAGCTGACTTCACACTGCTGGGGTCCTCTGGGCCATTCATCGCCTCTGTCTTGATTCTCTCTAGGCGCTGGGATCTCAGCTGGACTTGGTTTTACAGGCAGAGCAAAGCCTTCTATTTTCGTCTAGGTTTTCAGGGGTCAAGAGTCATTATGTTATGACTGTTCGCTTGGAAACCATCATTTGTTATAAAAGCAGAATCTACACAGGCTTTTTGTCTTCTTTTACCAAGGTGAAAAGTCAAAGTGAAAGTCGCTCAGTCGTATCCGACTCATTGTGATCCCATGGACTATAAAGTCCATGGAATTCTCCAGGCCAGAATACTGGAGTGGGTAGCCTTTCCCTTCTCCAGGGGATCTTCTGAACCCAGAGATTGAACCCAGGTCTCCTGCACTACAGGCGGATTCTTTACCAGCTGAGCCGTAAGAGAAGCCCGAGAATACTGGAGTGGGTAGCCTATCCCTTCTCCAGTGGATCTTCCCGACCCAGGGATCGAACCCAGGCCTCCTGCATTGTAGGCGGATTCTTTACCACCTGAGCCACAAGGGAAGCCCAAGAATACTGGAGTGGGTAGCCTATCCCTTCTCCAGTGGATCTTCCTGACCCGGGAATTGAACCAGGGTCTCCTGCACTGCAGGCAGATTCTTTATCAACTGAGCTATCAGGCAAGCCCTCCAAGGTGAACTATGCATTGTGGATGGCTATAAGGAATTTCATTCTCTTGCCCACTTACTCTATCCAACAAAACCTTCTCACAGTATTTACAGGTATGTAATCAACACTATTAGTTTCCAGTCAGTTTTTTATCTTCAAGTCTTTCATTTTCAAAATGAAAATATTTTCACTCAGAGACCATATATGCTTGTTGTTTAGTCAAATAGTAGTAAAGCTTCCCTTCTGTCTCACTCTTCTGTCTTCCCACACTCCCCAGAAAACCTCCACCAAATTTCCCAGCTCCTTGGTAATAGCTGTGGCATGGAACCTTGTCAAAGTCAATCCAGATGTTCATTTGGATTACAGACACGTCATACTATATCACCTGAATCAGTATTTAAGAGAAATGGAAAGACTTGGTATAAATTAGGCAAAAAATAAAAAAAAATCTAAAACATGACTGATGACTTCTTTTAAACTTTTATGTAGAGGCAGGTGCCATACCTGCAAATGCTTGACTATGTTGACAACTTCTCTGGTAGAATAAGGGTAGTTAATAATACCCTGGTCAGCTAAATTCCTCAGTTCTCCAAAGGCAGCGACGAGCTTCTGAAGGATGGGCTCGGGCACATTTGGGCCGTACTGCCTGAGCATCCTGAGTTCCGAGTAGGGTTTGGGATTATCCACTGCATGGCAGCTAAAAATATCACCTATGAGAAAAAAAAAAAAAGATTCATACTCAGTATGCAACTAACCCCTTATAAGGACATAGCAAAGACGAAATGATCAATTAAAGAGCCATGGGTTGCTCACCAAAGCACTTCTATTTTTAAATGTGTAAAACTGCGTAGAAAGCCTGTCCAACAATAGGTATACAGAAAAAAGCAAATGACTAAAGCAAAAGGAAATGAGCCTGAGTGATGTGTGGTTTATTCTACATAGATTTATTTCTGTTAAAAATTATATGATACTTGGATATAATCTCACTGGTAGATATTCGAGTACAAAGAACAGAAAGAGAAGTCCCTGTGAGCTTCTGCCAATCCCACTCCTTCCCCTACAGGCACCCAGGGTTAACAGTTCAGTGTATTCATTTTTTCATATTTTTCATGTCAGTATTTAATATTTATTTATTTTTAATTGATTGATGATTGCTTTATAATATTGGTCCTGCTAGTATTTTTAAATGCATATATAAATCACTCAGTCATGTCTGACTCTTAATGACCCCATGGACTGTAGACCGCCAGGCTCCTCTGTCCATGTGATTCTCCAGGCAAGAATACTGGAGTGGGTTGCCATGTCCTACTCCATTTTAAATGCACACATACAAACATATATAGTTTTGATAATTTAGTCTTTTTCCATTAATTGGAAAATACTCATGTGGTTCTGAGATTGCATTTTTAACTTTATAACACATGGTAAATATCTTCAGAAATTATATACATATATGCATGACTTTTTATGTATACTAAAAATGGGGAAATTAGTATTATCACTCTCTAAACAATTTATATCTTGTTCACATTGCTAGAATATACTTTATAAGTTGGTTTCAAAAAAGTAAACGTGCAGAGATAATATCTAAATAAAAATCAAGGAAAAGGAAACAAAATATTTCACCCATAATTTAGACAACTGAGAATATATTAGAAAAATACAATCTATGCTCGAGAGAGAAAAATTTCTCAGATAAAAGTTCACATAATTCTGATTTATAATCCAAAGGACAGGGACCAAAGGAAGTTAGAGTAAATAGATTTGCATTATTTAATATGTTCATTTTAGAAAGCAAGGATATTTAGAACTTACTTGGACTCAGAAATGACTCAGATCATTCTTTTATTGTTATCATATATATTCATGAAAGCAACTGAATAGAATGCAACCATGATAACTTCAAGCTTGTACCTCATAGGCTAAACTCATTCAAATACAAACATGAAAAACAGCTTTGGCCTTTTTTTGCTGAAAAGCAAATGCAACACTAATATAAAGCTATAATTGACCCCTTATTTGTTCATTCATCGAATAATGATTAAATTCCTTCTATATGCCAAGTAATACTCTATGTACTGTATAGACCTCAGTGATCAAAACACACAAACCCCTGTTCTCATGGAGTTCAGATTCTGGCGTAGGGAGGAAATAAACAATAATTACCAATGTCAGAAACTGTACATTTCAAGGAAAAAAGAAAAGCGCAGTATAGTACTTGAGAAACAGTGATGGCTGGGGATGCCAGACAGGACAGCCTCCCTGAGAAGGTGACAACGAGGCAGATGCAGGTGTGTGGGGGAAGGGCTCGGCAGGTCCAACTACTGCAAAGACCCTGGGGCGAGCATGGCTGGCGTGTTCACAGACGGGGCTGCGGGGCAGGGAGGCTGCAAGAGGGTAAGCGATGGGAGAGCAGCACAGGGCAGGGCAGAAGCAAGGCCAGTGAGGTTAGAGGATGCGAGAGTCTCACCTGAGGACATTCTATGCATGTCACGCATATTCGTGTGCACGCACCCCTCTTGCCTTTTATTTTCTATTAATTCACCTGGCAGGCTACTGCACAGACTGTTCTTACTGTTTCGCTTAATACATTTCTAGGACTCTTTTTGTCCTTTGGTGTCAGCACCGGTAAACTCACGCTCTGCCTTTTTTTAAGCAAGTGCATGGTAATCTACTGAGTGGATATATAATAGAACTTCTTCATTTAGTCCCATTGCGGTATACATTTGGGTTGTTTCCTTCTAGTTTTGCAACTATAAACAATGCTAGATTGCCTATCCTTGTACTTAAATTATTGCACAGGGAATTTCCTTGGATAAATTCCTTGATGTGGAGTCGCCAGATCAAAAATCCTACTAGGAGACTGAGCCTGCTTCACACTGAATATGGAATACCCAGTATTCAGAATTAGCTACTTGTCACAGAGAAGAGAAGTTCTTCTTAAAGGTTCCTGATGATTCAGTTTATCCCTGGACCTCTCCAATCAATGTGAATCAGTCTCCCCAGAGCTGGCCTCAAACTTTTCCATAGTTAGGGTGATGTGATGAAAAGCAAACACTAAAAACCCTTTCTGAATTTGTGTTCCACTCTAAGACTATCGATAGTCTTAGATATGAAGCCAAGTTCTAACACTTATTATCTGAGTGACCCTAGAAAAATAATCTCTCCGAATATCAGACATTCTTCTCCTCTAAAATGGGGATAAAAATACTCTCATAAAATAGTTGTGATGATGATAGCACATGGGAGCATTTAGTCGGGAGCATTCAGTGACAGCCCATATAGCACTGTTACTAAGATGACATCATTATTGTTATTGTTATTGTTTTGGTTATTACTATCATTATTGTTTTTACCTAAGGTACCGAAGAAATCATTGCCTAGGAAAGGAAATCCAGGTCTGTTGGCCAGAACAATCATTCTAAAATCAGGATGAATCACTACAACATTTTCTCTTCCATTGACTAGTGCAGCATCTGAAAAAAAAATTTCAATTTATTCTTTATTGATATTCAGTAATTCTTAAGAGTATCAAGTTATAGCCTTTAGAATCACACAAGCAGTCATATAGTTTTATGACTATAGGGTTGTCAAACAACTCTAAGAAATCTGGTTGTAATAACTGGGTTGAAGAAAACCAAAACATCTTTGAGAAAGTTTGCTTAGAAGAGAATACTGATAAAATGCATACTAAATTATACAGGAACTTGCATTTTTATGTAAATTAAAGGCACATCTAAAAAGCAAACTTGTCTAAATGTTGTCTTATGGTGCTTAAACTTGGCTTGAGATCCTATCATTCATTTAAAATACAATTAAGAATCTATAACAACGGATAAGCCAAAGGATACTCAAAGGATAATCTAAACATCCTTCAGTTTTTTTTTTTTAATCAAATCACAACTGCATCCCTTTGCATAAAGCCTACTAATTTGTAGCTAAGGATTAAGTCCTGTTTAGATTACCCACCCTGAAAGGATTAACTACACTGGAGAAAGTCTTGAACATCAGGTCAATTCATTAGAGAAAAGTTGATTTATTTCCAATCGAGGGATTCTATCAAAGTTCTTAAAATATGTAATTTCAAGTTGACTGGAGCTGTCTTTGTGCAAATGTTTAAGGTACTAAAGGAAGTAAATATTATATACTACCGGCTGATGTACATTTAAGATTGAACTGCTAGTCCAAACAAAAATTTAAGGTAGCAAAAACTTTATTATCGGTATTTTAAGACAGAACACCTGTCATTTGGGTTAATTTAAATCTTAGGCTTTAAGGCTGTTCATCTCTAAAAAATGATAGATGTGAAGTAAAGTTCAGTTCAGTCACTCAGTTGTGTCTCTTTGCGGCCCCATGAATTGCAGTACGCCAGGCCTCCCTGTCCATCACCAACTGAGTCAGTGATGCCATCCAACCATCTCATCCTCTGTCGTCCCCTTCTCCTCCCTCCTTCAATCATTCTGAGCATCAGGGTCTTTTCAAATGAGTCAGTTCTTCGCATCAGGTAGCCAAAGTACTGGAGTTTCAGCTTCAATATCAGTCCTTCCAATGAATATTTAGGACTGATTTCCTTTAGGATGGACTGGTTGGATCTCCTTGCAGTCCAAGGGACTCTCAAGAGTCTTCTCCAACACCACAGTTCAAAAGCATCAGTTCTTCGGCGCTCAGCTTTCTTTATAGTCCAACTCTCACATCCATACATGACTACTGGGAAAACCATAGCTTTGACTAGATGGAACTTTGTTGGCAAAGTAATGTCTTTGCTTTTCAATATGCTGTTTAGGTTGGTAATAACTTTTGTCCCAAGGAGCAAGCTCCTTTTAATTTCATGGCTGCAGTCACCATCTGCAGTGATTTTCAGTTCAGTCGTTCAGTCGTGTCCGACTCTTTGCGACCCCATGAATCGCAGCACACCAGGCCTCCCTGTCCATCACCATCTCCCGGAGTTCACTCAAACTCATGTCCATCGAGTCGGTGATGCCATCCAGCCATCTCATCCTCTGTCGTCCCCTTCTCCTCCTGCCTCCAATCCCTCCCAGCATCAGGGTCTTTTCCAATGAGTCAACTCTTCATATGAGGTGGTCAAAGTACTGGAGTTTCAGCTTTAGCATCATTCCTTCCAAAGAACACCCAGGGCTGATCTCCTTTAGAATGGACTGATTGGATCTCCTTGCAGTCCAAGGGACTCTCAAGAGTCTTCTCCAACACCACAGTGCCCCTCCAAAATAATGTTTGTCACTGTTTCCACTGTTTCTCTATTTGCCATGAAATGATGGGACTAGATGCCATGATGTTAGTTTTCTGAATGTTGAGCTTTAAGCCAACTTTTTCACTCTCTTCTTTTACTTTCATCAAGAGGCTCTTTAGTTCTTCTTCACTTTCTGCCGTAAGGATGGAGTCATCTGCATATCTGAGGTTATTGATATTTCTCCCAGCCATCTTGATGTGCTTCATCCAGACCAGCATTTCTCATTATGTTCTCTGCATGTAAGTTAAATAAGCAGGGTGACAATATATAGCCTTGACGTACTCCTTTCCCCTTTTGGAACCAGTCTGTTGTTCCATGTCCAGTTCTATGTTGCTTCCATGTTGTTCCATGTTCCATGTTGCTTCTTGACCTTCATACAGATTTCTCAAGAGGCAGGTCAGGTGGTCTGGTATGCCTATCTCTTTCAGAATTTTTCACAGTTTATTGTGATCCACACAGTCAAAGGCTTTGGCATAGTCAATAAAGCAGAAATAGATGTTTTTCTGGAACTCTCTTGGTTTTTCGATGATCCAACAGATATTAGCAATTTGATCTCTGGTTCCTCTGCCTTTTCTAAAACCAGCTTGAACATCTGGAAGTTCACGGTTCACATATTGATGAAGTCTGGCTTGGAAAATTTTGAGCATTACTTTACTAGCGTGTGAGATGAGTGCTATTGTGCGGTAGTTTGAGCATTCTTTGGCATTGCTTTTCTTTGGGATTGGAATGAAAACTGACCTTTTCCAGTCCTGTGGCCACTGCTGAGGTTTCTAGATTTGCTGGCATATTGAGTGCAGCACTTTCACAGCATTGTCTTTCAGGATTTGAAATAGCTCAACTGGAATTCCATCACCTCCACTAGCTTTGTTTGTAGTGATGCTTCCTAAGGCCCACTTGACTTCACATTCCAGGATGTCTGGCTCTAGGTGAGTGATCATACCATCGTGATTATCTGGGTCATGAAGATCTTTTCTGTGTAGTTCTTCTGTGTATTCTTGCCACCTCTTTTTAGTATCTTCTGCTTTTGTTAGGTCCATACCATTTCTGTCCTTTATCGAGCCCATCTTTGCATGAAAAGTTCCCTTTGTATCTCTAATTTTCTAAAAGAGATCTCTAGTCTTTCCCATTCTGTTGTTTTCCTCTATTTCTTTGCACTGATCACTGAGGAAGGCTTTCTCATCTCTCCTTGCTGTTCTCTGGAACTCTGCATTCAAATGGGTACATCTTTCCTTTTCTCCTTTGTGTTTTGCTTCTCTTCTTTTCACAGATGCAAAGTACTTGGGAGTTTTATTGAGGTGAGTCTGTAAGAAGTTACGCTCATACTTCTTTCTGATAACAAAAAGTATCCTTTCAATGTGCCATATATTCATGTACTAATACCACCATTAGTTTTAACATTTGATCTCCATTTATTTTAGTAGTGGTAAATAACAAGGTATGTCATCACATGAAAAATTTAATTAGTTAACTAACATAAAAATGGCAATAAAACACGAAACTTATAAAAAGTTAAGAAAATGAAAAACATAGGCATGGAAGTGATGCTTTCTGAAACTATGTTCAAAAGAGCTTCAGCTGCTCTTGTGTTTAAAATGTCATCTGCAATCAAATTTGAATTTAAAAATTATGATGATGACTCCTTTGCTTGGAGATTGTCTCTGTTTAACCACAAGTTTGTTCCAGTAGTTCTCTCTTGCTTTCTATTTCACTGTCCTTATAATGCCTCTAAAAAGGGCAGGCAGCATTCAAATCTTGAGAGTCTGAATGATTTTCTAAAAGATGGTTATCAGGCGGTTTAACTCAAATTCTCAGTTTTTCCTACACTCATTGTGAAACTGCCGTCTCAGAATACTTTTATTAGTCCTAAGTTTCCCAGGTTGAGACGCAGCAGTCTTGCAATGACAACGTCCAAGAAGAAACCTCTGTGGCGACGGACTTGTACATTTTTATAGTCTTCTGTACATACCTTTTGAATATTGAAGATTTCAGTCATTAGTCTCAATTTGTTTGGCTACCTTGCTATTGACTATATTTCAGTGGCTAAAGATCTTCAAGTCTTTTCATGACACAAAAATTAAAAACTAGAAAATGTTCTCACATTGCACTAGACAATTTTTTCCTATGGCTTAAACAGACTTATAAGATTTATCTATCTACATTTCCCCTAACAACCACAAAAATAAAAAGAAGGTACTCCAAAGCAGAGTAACTTCTTTCTGAGGCAAGTGTGTATTGTGTGTGTGTGTGTGTGTGTGTGTGTAATATATATGTTTACACACACACACACACATATATATAAAACTGATATTAAATGCCCAGCAGTTTTTTTCTAATTATACTGAGCTAATAATAACATTGATTTTAACATTAAAAGTAACAAAAACATGGTAGAGCTTTAAAAATTCCACATAATAATGAAAGAAAATAAATTGTAAACAAATAATTGAGACATAAGTATAAAAGGGATTATATGTTTGTATTCTCAGAGTAGAAAAAATATGAAGCTGATTTGTCCTAAAGCTACTATTGAAATTTTCAAAGACACTCTCCAGCTATTAGGAATTGAAACTGACGAAGCTAGATTCAGACATATTGATTTTTATTATTAATTATCAATACAGACAACCTGACTTAGACTGAATTTATGCTTGTTATTTGTAGATAAGCAGCCAGCTAAGTGTGTGATCTGATACAACAGATGTTAAAATTGCACATTGAAAGAAAAGTTGCTTTTTTATACTCACTTGCAATAATGCGTCGTCCATCTGCTAGAATCATTTCTCCATTTTCTACTAGAGTTTTTAAAATACAGGTGACATTTGTTGGAGCCTTGTCTGCCTCATCTACTACCAGAACATGACCCAATTTTACTGCTTTAACCTTTGAAGACAGAACATTTATTGTAAACAAAACAAACAAACAAACAAACAAGAAAAGAAAGCAAACGTTTTAAAAATTCCATCACTCATTGCTTTGGATTTGTAATAGCTGGTTTTCTGCAAGCTATAAATATAAAATCACAAAAAACGTCTGTAGCAGAGCTGGAAACAGTATTTATGGATCTTTACCAAAAGCTTCTCATAGTTACCGAATTGCTAACTCTGAAGTAATCACTTTATTTTCTTGCAGCATCCTAATTAGCCCTATGTCGGCAATGTTCACATTTCACACCCTCAGGAAGGGGAGAATTAAAACAAGTATTGACATATCAAATAGAGAAGTTAAAGGGCTGTGGGGGCAAAGAGGAATGACTGTGATCATCAGTACTGGATATCAGAACATGGCACTTGCGGTAGCCTTAAAAGAGCACAGTTGTAAGAGATCAGTATGTATAGTGGAGAACTGGGTGGTCAAGACAAAGAGAATCAATCGTCAAACTCAAGAAATCTGCACCCTACTGAGGGAGGAGTGAATATGAACAGTCTATCTTGGCTGATGCAGAGGTTAAATGTAAGAAAAGACACAAAAGGATCTGAAAGTGTAGATCAGGTCTCGACTAATAAAAAGTTGACTGCCAGACCAAAAAATATGTGCTTTGTCTCATTAAATAGCAGGATGAATTAAAGACTTATGAGTTCAGATATGATAACAAGTTTAAAGCTACAAGTCAGTGCCTTTAATCTTGCAGAAATATGCAGAATAGACTAGAGGGGGGAATATCATAACAACTTGGTAAAAGAGTCATGTGAGGATCTGATTTTAGGGAAGAGGGCATGGGTAAAAATGGAAATAAAAAGCATTATATTATCTGAAGAAATATTCAGAGGTATATTCTACAGCCTTGGCAACTAATTAGATGGGAAGAGGTGAAAGGAAGAATAAGAGAGTTCTAGGTCTTGGATGACTGAGTAAATTAGATGACTGGTCACATTATGAAAAGATAGGAAAAAAGCTAGGAAAAACTCTTTAAAACATTTAAAAAGAATGGATAGGAGATACTCAATGAACTTCAATGTGAACCCAGAGATTATTTTTTTAAATAGTAAGAAATAGCTCATAACATAAAATGGAACATATCATAAACTTTTCTCATTACATGGTTTTGGCAAGTAATTTTTAAGAAATTGAGAAATAGGTGATCCTCTCTACCACAAATATCTTATTTCATATTCTAAAAATATGAATAAGAATTTTTCTTTTTAACTTTAGGGTAAAAATAACCCGAATTTTAAAAAACAGAGAGAAAACATGTAGCTTCTACTCCCAACTCCAGCCTTCACATCTCTGTTCAGAGAAGGTCGGGTCCAGTCTGGAAGAACTCAGACAGGAGGTCCTGAAGACGCCCATCACTGGGGTCTGGACCACAGAGTTCTCAGGATGGCTTCTCTGTGCCATTGCTGGAGAGCAGTTATCTACACAGAAACACATGCCTGGCAGAACAGGATTTTTTTTTTGGCGGGGGGCGGCTCTTATGTGAGAAGCTAAGGAATGATCTTCCCAGCTGTCCAAAACGCTGGGTCAATATTTTACTCATTAAAATCATTTTAAAAAACATTCCAGAAGCATTATCTAATTTCAAAGTCTGCACGCCTGAAAACAACAGCAAACTTTTTTCTTTTTTGAAAGTTCTGGAATGGAAAAGTGATCATTAGAGGATTTCTATCATTCCCTAAATCTCTCTCTGGAGAGAGGAATAGAATAAGAAAACATGTTATTTTCCCAGTAATTTGCATTTAAATATCCACTCTCCAAATGACATATGAATGAGTGTTTTCTAGTTAAGACTGAAACATATTGTAATCAATGGGATATTTCTTCCTCTCAAAGGCTGAAATACAATTATCATTCAAAGAACACAGTTGAGAATATTCATATAATTGCATTACTAACCAAAGGTGAGTCTTCATATACAATAAGTCCATCTTTAACAGAAGGCTGAAGAGTAAGTGTTTGGACTGTGGTGTCCCTAAAGTTAAACCAACAGATTTTATAGTTAGTAAAGAAATAAAATGACATTTGATCTCGAATAAAACATGAGAACATTTCTCTTTTTCTTCCTTTAGTTCACCATCCAGCTTCTCCTAAGACGAATAAAAAAGCAAATGAAATTCCACTCAGCAACAGTATTTTGTAGATGTCAATATAAGTTATAAGGGTTTGGGAATTACTCCAAGTTTACAAATTATCCAGGCTCTTTACTTCTCCTTTTCCCAGTAATTTCCCGATGACCATTTTACTCTTTAAAATCACCTCCTGTGAAAAGGAGAAACTAAAAATAAATATTTGCATTACCTATACAATATTTACATTATTTACAAATAATTGATGGTAAGTTTGGTGATGACTGGCATGCTGATGTTCCTGATTAAAGTGAGTCTGTGAATTATACTTCATGGCCCAACCTGCCATCAGGAAAGACCATTTTACCTCACCCCAGCAAATATGGGATTGTGAACATTTCTGCTAGGATTAGGGCAATTCATTTTACTTTCTTAAGTCTACCTACTACTATCTACCTGACTTTCCTTTAGATCGGGATTTTCAAAAGTATTAACAGTGTGCTACCTAGATGTTATCCAACTCCACACATGATAAGATACGAAGTTCACATCACCTATGAATCTTCTTGCCCAAAATGTTATAGTTAGTAAAGAAATAAAATGACATTTGATCAGAATAAAACACAAGCGTCATATATTCATTTTTTGTATTCCTGGGTCTCCTAAGTTTAGTGTAGCTTACACTTTTCCTATCTTCTGCTAAAAAAAATAAAGTCCATTTTTGGGTTTTAAACAAATAACAGAGTTTAGTTAATATCACAAATTCACTGTTCGTATTCTGGCAATACAGAAGGGTGGGTGAGGAAAAGAAAGAGATGTGTTCACACAGATTTTTATAGCAATATAGTGAATTTCTCACCTCAGCTGTCACATATTTAATGGGCAACAACATGACACCTCCCAGCACCGAATGGAAAAAGGAACTCTTGTATCATTATCAGTAGAAAGGAAATTCAGTCATTACTTTAATAATTATGGTGCTTCATAGCAGATTAAGGACAGGAAATTCAAGGTGAATTACAATTTTAAAAACGCAAATGAAATTGTTCTATAACACGTTAATTCTGACAGCATACAATTTGGCAAATTAGATTTCTCAAAAGACTTGTGCTAGAAATAAAAAAACATAGGTTTGAGGGAACAAGCACAAATCAGATGATTCCTAAAAGGGACAAGGAATAAGGATAAACACAAATGGGAAACATGGCTTTCAGTGGAGTAGGCAATGAGACAGAGCAACTTAAAGGGAAAAAGTGGTTTTGTTCCATTCTTATTGTCAGTCCTTTGTCTTACATGTCAAAGGAAAAGCAAAGGCTAGCAAAATATATAAAAATATATATTCAATTAAAAAAACAGGTTGGCTTATATGTCAGTCCCTTATTATATAAGAGTAGAAAATAACTCACTAACTTCTGCATAGCACTTATTACAACAACAAAAAAAGCTTGAACTTCCCTGGTGGCCCAGAGGATTAGAATCCGCCTGCTAATACAGCGGACACAGGTTTAATCCGCGGTCCGTGAAGATTCCACATGCCGCGGAGCAGCTAGGCTTGGGCGTCACAACTTCTGAGCTCATGCTTTACAACCTGCGAGCTACAGCCACTGAGTCCACACTGACTGAAGCCGGAACACCTACAGCCCGTGCTCCGCAACAAGGAAGCCGCTGCAATGAGAAGCCCACAGACCGCAACAAAGGGTAGCCCCCGCGCAGCAGAGAAGAACCACTGCAACCAAAAGTGCATAAGTATATATTTTTAAAAGCTTGTTTTCAAGGTATCTTACAATATCATAAACTTCAACTCAGTAAATGGTGGCTGCTGTCACAAGTACCATATGAGTGACAGTGAGAGCTGCTCAGCCGTGTCCAACTCTGCGACTGTACAGTCCATGGGCTTCTCCAGGCCACAATACTGGAGTGGGGAGCCTTTCCCTTCTCCAGGGGATTTCCCCAACCCAAGGATCAAACCCAGTCTCCCGCATTGCAGGCGGATTCTTTACCAGCTGAGCTACCAGGGAAGCCATGATAGAATAGCATATAAATTGACTCTTAAAGACAATATAATGATCCTTTTTCAGAAAATATTTGACTAAAATCATTGCTTTGGTTTTAGGAGCATCATAGTAATTCTCTACACAAATAATCAATGACCCTAAGAGAATATTTTATTTGCTACAGTTTCAATTCTATTATGATTTGTTCCTCCCAAGAACAGTTTGAAATATAAGCTCATAAAAGCTGAAGTAGAGTCAAAATTTCAACAATACTGGGGAAAAGAAAACACATCTTAGTAACAGTTTCTTAGCCTACAGTTTAATAAAGAGACATCTCTCCAAGACATAACAGTTACCAGCAGTGCTTGCAGAATTAATTAGAATGTTCAGCTAATTGCTGACATTTATGTTAGCACCCATTGTTCTCACTTACTATTTTACAGACTAAAGTTGTCCATCAGTTACAGCCTGTGTTGATAAAGAGGCTACTCAAAGAAACATGGTGCTAAACTCTAGTCTTATTTTAACTCTGTGACTCTAAAATTTTTTTAAGTTGGAGTTATTAATGCTTCAATAGTAATTTTAAATGATTCCAGATGCAATAAAAGTAATTAAATTGAATAAAGACCAAGTTTTTATCAAAATAAGGACAGCAAATTGGCCACTGGAGAGCAAGCACAATCCATTCCTGTGACTTTGCTAATAAAGGTACATTAAGCTAATAAATTCTAATTTATTGAGGAGCACAAGATCTCAAAATAGCAATGTCTATTTTGAGGATGATATTTTAGTAAGTTGTATTTAAATTGGCTTATGGTTAGCTGTATTTTAGAAAAATAATAATAGTTAACAAGGTTGAAAGAAGAAAAAAGACACATAGCAGTTTCAAATAGCTAATAAAAATCTTATCTAACTTTTCAGTTCATTAAAATAGAGATGGTTAAAGTAATAGTCCACTCATTATTATAAACCCAGCATGAAGAAAGAAAGATAGAATATGATTCACAGGAGGCACTTTACAAATATTTCCTCAATATTTTAAGAAGTCAGATGATTATGAAAATAGAATAAAATGGTAATTTTAAAAAATTAGATATAAGCATAAAATTACTGTCTGAGAAGTAAATGCTGTTGAAGGATATTTTAAGTGAAGAAGTCATGGCATTATCAAGACTATCATTTCTACAAGGTTTATTTTAAAACAAGTAATGAAATAAAGATAAGAAGTACTGCTAATAATTATCATTAATAAAAGAAGAGAGTGGTAACTTAGACAAAGGGGATGCAAACAAATTTGAGAATTAATGTTTACAAACATTCTGGGCTCTCTGCACACTTCCTTCCTGCCTTGCCTACAAAAGACAAATTTATTTTGCTAAGTTGGGAAAGAAACTTCCCTGAGCCCTCAAACAGAAATAATCACAAGCGGTGTTGCCACACAATCCAAAAAAAAGAAGGTACAAATTAGCTGTGATTATTGCAGGGTTGGTTAAAAACCAGCACTGGTCTATTAATAAATAGTCCTCCTAGTTTTATCAATTATTTCAACTTTCTTGTTTTTAAATCACTTAAACTCTTTTTAAAAAGTACTATTATTTTTTTCATGCACAAGTATATATTTTCTGTTTTAACTTTTTGTGTTGTATTGGAGTATAGCCAATTAACAACGTTGTGATAGTTTCAGGTGGACAGCAAATCAGTTAAACTCCTGAAACCCAATGTTATTCACCTCTACAGAGGGGAATTAAAATAGAACATTTGAGGAAATATAGTAGAGTAAAAAGTTAAAAAGACAAGAGTGAGAAAGAAATATTATTAAATGTGCTTTGAATGCTGTGAGGGAAAAGTCCTTTTCATAAGATAAAAAAAATATTATTCCTGCCAAAGTGACTGAAAAGACTCCAGCTCTTAAAATAGTTGTTTTGGAGGACAAATAATGTATTTAGTCGTCAAACACTCATCACTAATACGTCCAGATGCATAAACTCCTAACAAACCAAAAAAGGAGGGAAGACATTGGGGGATAATATTTATGGAAGGGAGTCGACTGTGGTTCAGCACTTTGGTCTCCAGACGTAGGCTTTTCTGGGGACAACAGGTAGAAAACAGCCACTGCAAAACAGTCATTTGATGGAAGCTAAAATTTTCAAAATATTAATAGTTTTCAAACTCTACATACCTTCCTTACCACGTCTCCCAGCAATATATTAACACTTATTTAAAAAGAAATTCCTCCAATATTCAAAGTCATGCTGATAGTCAAACCTTTAACAAAATCTGAATGTTTTGTAAGTTGTCTAGTCTTTTTTAAAGTAAATATACTACAAATATTTAAAATGGGATCTTTTGTCTTTACTCTGAAAACAAGCTTACTGGCTTGGGAAATTTTAGGGTACTCAAAATGACTTAGTTTCTTTGTAGGAACTTCATTTTCTCTTTTCTAGAAACAAAAAAAGAAAAGCAGTATGCAGGTTCCTTATTTATCTTTTCCCCTGACATTAAACAATGTATTTTCTGATCAGTTTTTTAAAAGGAAAAGAATGAAATGCAGACTAAAATACTGATACAAAACTGAATGAGTAAAAAAATTAAAAAAATTAAGCAAATACATTTTCATATCAGGACATGAGATAATTGTTCAATAAATATTTATTCAATATCTACTAATGTGCACTGCTTTAGATAAGAAGGATAAGTCCCTGTGATTCTTTCCTTTGCTGAGCTTAAATTCCTAATATATTTAAGTGAACTTATTTTTACCATACTAATGGTATACCACCTTTGACACAGTATAAACTGGATCCTGCATGAAATTAAATATCAAAAGATAATTTACAACAGGCAATTCAAGATAAAGTTAAAATAAATATGTTTGACCACTGAGACAAACAATAAACAGCCTTCAACCATTTAAGTCAGAGAAAGCATAAGTCCACCAGCTCTCCATAGAACTGGTCAGGCATGCCTCTTTTGGTTAATAACTCAAAATCCATCTTTAGTGTAATGTTTCTTGCCTAAGATTTACTATGTAACCTGCATTTTGTATACATCAAAATATTATTTGATATACTATAATCCATGAATTATTTTATCCTAATTTCTGGTTATTAATCAACTTAAAACAATTCCCAATGCCTGGCTCATTCATCACACTTGAACCACTTGAGTTAAAAAGAAAACAATATGTAAATAAGCATCCTATTTTGAGAAGTCTTTTGCTTACAGGAAATCTATGTTCAAGTTTTCTGTAATGCCCTTCTTTTATTAAGTTTTCATGATAGATTTTCTTAAAGGAAGACACTACTGCATCATAGAGTAGGTGCCTGATTCGTGTCCGACTCTTTGTGACCCCATGGACTGTAGCCCACCAGGTTCCTCTGTCCATGGAATTTTCCATGCAAGAATACTAGAGTGGGTTTCCATACCCTCCTCCAGACAATCTTCTTAAATCAGGGATTGAACCTGCGGCTCTTACGTCTCTTGCATTGGGAGGCAGGTTCCTTTACCAGCTGAGGCAGCTGGGAAGTCCACAGCATCATAAGAAAAAGAATATATATTGTTTTTCAGTTCAGTTCAGTCGCTCAGTCATGTCCAACTCTTTGCAACCGCATGGACTACAGCACGCCAGGTCTCCCTGTCCACCACCAATTCCCGGAGTTTACTCACACTCATGTCCATCAAGTCGGTGATGCCATCCAACCATCTCATCCTCTGTCATCCCCTTCTCCTCCTGCCTTCTATCTTTCCCAGCATCAGGGTCTTTTCAAATGAGTCAGTTCTTTGCATCAAGTGGCCAAAGTATTGGAGTTTCAGCATCAGTCCTTCCAATGAATATTCAGGACTGATTTCTGTTAGGACAGACTGGCTGGATCTCCTTGCAGTCCAAGGGACTCTCAGGAGTCTTCTCCAACACCACAGTTCAAAAGCATCAATTCTTTGACACTCAGATTTCTTTATAGTCCAACTCTTACATCCGTGTACAACTAATGGAAAAACCATAGCCTTAACTAGATGGACCTTTGTCAGCAAAGTAATGTCTCTGCTTTTTAATATGCTGTCTAGGTTGGTCATAATTTTACTTCCAAGGAGCAAGCGCCTTTTAATTTCATAGCTGCAGTCACCATCTGCAGTGATTTTGGAGCCACAAAAAATAAAGTCAGTGACTGTTTCCACTGTTTCCCCATCTATTTGCCATGAAGTGATGGGACCGGATTCCATGATCTTTGTTTTCTGAATGTTGAGCTTTAAGCCAACTTTTTCACTCTCCTCTTTCACTTTCATCAAGAGGCTCTTTAGTTCTTCTTCACTTTCTGCCATAAGGGTGGTATCATCTGCATATCTGATGAGGTTATTGATATTTCTCCCAGCAATCTTGATTCCAGCTTGTGCTTCATCCAGCCCAGCATTTCTCATGATGTACTCTGCATAAGTTAAATAAGCTGGGTGACAATATACAGCGCTGACATACTCCTTTCCCGATTTGGAACCAGTCTGTTGTTCCACGTATAGTTCTAACTGTTGCTTCCTGACCTGCATACAGATTTCTCAAGAGGCAGGTCAGGTGGTCTGGTATTCCCATCTCTTTCAGAATTTTCCACAGTTTATTGTGATCCACACAGTCAAAGGCTTTGGCATAGTCAATAAAACAAATAGATGTTTTTCTGGAACTCTTTTGCTCTTTTGATGATCCAGCAGATATTGGCAATTTGATCTCTGGTTCCTCTGCTTTTTCTAGATCCAGCTTGAACATCGGAAAGTTCACGGTTCATGTATTTTTGAAACCTCACTTGGAGAATTTTGAGCATTACTTTACTAGTGTGTGAGATGAGTGCAACTGTGTGGTAGTTTGAGCATTCTTTGGCATTGCCTTTCTTTGGGATTGGAATGAAAACTGACCATTTCCAGTCCTGTGGCCACTGCTGAGTTTTCCAGATTTGCTGGCATATTGCATATAGCACTTTCACAGCATCATCTTTTAGGATCTGTAATAGCTCAAGTGGAATTCCATCACCTCCTCTACATTCCAGGATGTCTGGCTCTAGGTGAGTGATCACACCATCATGATTATCTGGGTTGTGAAGACCTTTTTTGTACAGTTCTTCTGTGTATTTTTGCCACCTTTTCTTAATATCTTCTGCTTCTGTTAGGTCCATACCATTTCTGTCCTTTATTGAGCCCATCTTTGCATGAAATGTTTCCTTGGTATTTCTAATTTTCTTGAAGAGATCTTTCCCATTCTATTGTTTTCCTCTATTTCTTTGCACTGATCACTGAGGAAGGCTTTCTTATCTCTCCTTGCTATTCTTTGGAACTCTGCATTAGCAACAAAAACTAAAGAGTCTGTTTAACCCCAGCCCATTTTCCTGTGTCATTTTTATGGCAGAGGAAAAGGAATAAACATTAATACCTCTGAGGAATTAGAGAGCACAGGACAGGGCAGTCCTCTAGCATATTTCTTTGTCATTTTACATTTTTTTCTTAAAATGTGATGGAGATTTTGAATGCTACTCCTTAACATACCCAGTTGTTCTAATACAAACATGTGTATGACACCATTAGAGAAACAGCAAAAAGGAGCTGCTGTCTAGACACCAGGGTGGGTGGAGGACAGCTGGCTGCACACAGCCAGCTCAGTCTCTGGCTGCTTTTTCTCTTCCTGTATCTAGCACACTTCTTGAACTCCAAATTAAATAAATGAGTGGGCATAAATGGCAACAGTTTTTTTTCACTGCTTTATGAACTGTGTCAGGATAATCACTGTGGAGAGCTCCCGAGTGATGCTGAAGAGGCAGTGTGCACAGCATTTTCTGATTGGGCACTAGTGGGCATTTCAGCCACCGCACCTTTTAAAGATATGAGCAGCTTAAGTCATTTTGGGACTTGTAAGTTCTCCCGTCTCCTGGGCAAAACTATTTTTTCAAGATGAAAGTGAAGGTGTGGTTCATTTGTCCTGTTCTCTCACCTGAGTTTCAGCATTATTGCTATGTATTCAAGGTTTATCTGAGGAGCTTGAAAATCCCACCAAAAAGAAAACAACAAAAAAGTACTTACTACACACATAAAACTTAAAATATAAAAGGCATGTTTATAGAGGCAAAAGACTGGAAATAGGCTACTATCCCTAAGGGCTACTCCAAAGTCAGCTTCTCAGGACGGCCTTCTCTGGCCTATCTATGAACATGGTAAGCCCCACTCTGGCCCCCTTTCCTGCCTTATTTTTCCGCATGGCACTTATTATCGACAGACTGCATATTTTAAATAAGTATCTTGTTTTGTCACTAGGGAAACCCCTCTCTCTCACTAGTAATGAGAATATAAATATGAAGGCTGCAGCTTTTGGCTCTTTTGTTCCTGATGTAGTCACTCATGCTAGGAAAGTGACCAGCATCTCTTAGGTGTTCAGCAACATTTGCTGAAGTGGACGCGTTTCAGTCAGCTCTGCTAGTCAGGGGCCCTATGTCCTGAGTTTCTGGTAATTCCTTACGCATTGTGACCAAGTGTGTGCCCTTATTCTGGGAAGTTTTTTGTTCCCTTCTCCCCATTTTGCCAAAGGGGGACAAAGCATCAAGGTCTGTTCCTTAAAGGCTCAGCTCAAAAGATTGTCTCCTCTTTGAAGCATTAACTATTTCTCAGTTCTACACTCCCAGTTGAATTACTGTCTCATAGAAAGCACTTTACACTTAAGAAACATTTTATTTGTTCATGTAACCCCAGAATAGGCCCAAATTGACTGTATCCTGTTTCTAACAAGTTACTGAGCTATTTTTCAAAGACAGTAGAACAAAACAGCAAGTCATGCAGGCAAAGCATATGCAGAGGAGAACATTTTGTACTCAAATAATACCTGGAACCAAAATTTCTATCCTCATCTCCCAACACCAGCCATGGAACCAAAGGACCAGGACATGAACAGGACCTGAACATGGGATCCCTTTCAGAGTTGAAGGGTCCTTGTCCAGGAAGACCCAGTGCTGAAGCCCCCTTAGCACACCTTACCACAAATGGCCATGTTTCAAACCCCTCCAATCAAAACCTGCCTGCCAGTGCTTCTGTACATCAACCCTCCTCACCTAACTCATGAAAGTGTGACCCAACCCCAGATTGGGAAGAGACAGAATTGAGCCCTGTCTCTTCTCTCCCTGCTGACTGACTCTGAAAATAGCTCTTTTCTTTTATCAAATGCCAGTACCATGGTACTGGCTACTATGTGCATTGGGCAGAGTGCTGCAATGAACACTGGGGTACATATGTAAGAATCTGACTTTCATCTCATGCAAATGGAGGGCCAATCATCTCTCCATTTCAGACAGAGGACTATCTAAATGGATGTCTCAAAGATGAATGGGAAGGAACAGACATTGCATCTATCCATTTGCTTAACAAAAGTTTATCATACACCTACCGTATTCCTGAAATCATGCTGGAGGAGGCAGTTCAAAGAAATGCCCCTGCCCTTAGGGAGACAACATTAAGAAGGCAGGCACAGGTGGAAACCCGTGATTGTGGTAAAGAATGACATGTATAACAGTGGAGTCTATTATAGGTCAGTGGCTCTCAGTGCATGATGAATAAAAGTTTAGTTTGTTTGTTTTATTGAGAAGATCCACTCTTAAGTATACAAATATAGAAATAACAGCCTAACTAAAGATGAAATATAATACCTTAAAACACTTTATCATGGATCAGAAGAATCAATATAGTCATGGATTGGAAGAATCAATATAGTGTAAATGAGTATACTACCCAAAGCAATCTATAGATTCAATGCAATCCCTATGAAGCTACCAATGGTATTTTTCACAGAGCTAGAACAAATAATTTCACAATTTGTATGGAATACAAAAAACCTTGAATAGCCAAAGCAATCTTGAGAAAGAAGAATGGAAATGGAGGAATCAACCTACCTGACTTCAGGTTCTACTACAAAGCCACAGTCATCAAGACAGTATGGTATTTGCACAAAGACAGAAATATAGATCAATGGAACAAAATAGAAAGCCTAGAGATAAATCCACGCACCTATGGAAACCTTATCTTTGACAAAGGAGGCAAGAATATACAATGGAGAAAAGACAATCTCTTTAACAAGTGGTGCTGGGAAAACCGGTCAACCACTTGTAAAAGAATGAAACTAGAACACTTTCTAATACCATACACAAAAATAAACTCAAAATGGATTAAAGATCTAAACGTAAGACCAGAAACTATAAAACTTCTAGAGGAGAACATAGGCAAAACACTCTCCGACATACATCACAGCAGGATCCTCTATGACCCACCTCCCAGAATATCGGAAATAAAAGCAAAAAAGAAACAAATGGGACCTAATTAAAATTAAAAGCTTCTGCACAACAAAGGAAACTAGAAGCAAGGTGAAAAGACAGCCTTCAGAATGGGAGAAAATAATGGCAAATGAAGCAACTGACAAAGAATTAATCTCAAAAATATACAAGCAACTCCTGCAGCTCAATTTCAGAAGAATATACGACCCAATCAAAAAATGGGCCAAAGAACTACCAGACATTTCTCCAAAGAAGACATACAGATGGCTAACAAACACATGAAAAGATGCTCAACATCACTCATTATCAGAGAAATGCAAATCAAAGCCACAATGAGGTACCATTTCATGCCAGCCAGAATGGCTGCGATCCAAAAGTCTACAAGCAATAAATGCTGGAGAGGGTGTGGAGAAAAGGGAACCCTCTTACACTGTTGGTGGGAATGCAAACTAGTACAGCCACTATGGAGAACAGTGTGGAGATTCCTTAGAAAACTGGAAATAGAACTGCCATATGACCCAGCAATCCCACTGCTGGGTATACACACCGAGGAAACCAGAAGGGAAAGAGACACGTGTACCCCAATGTTCATCGCAGCACTGTTTATAATAGCCAGGACATGGAAGCAACCTAGATGTCCATCAGCAGATGAATGGATAAGAAAGCTGTGGTATATATACACAATGGAGTATTACTCAGCCATTAAAAAGAATACATTTGAATCAGTTCTAATGAGGTGGATGAAACTAGAGCCTATTATACAGAGTGAAGTAAGCCAGAAAGAAAAACACCAATACAGTATAATAATGCATATATATGGAATTTAGAAAGATGGTAATGATAACCCTGTATGCAAGACAGCAAAAGAGACACAGATGTATAGAACAGTCTTTTGGACTCTGTGGGAGAGGGCGAGGGTGGGAAGATTTGGGGGAATGGCATTGAAACATGTATAATATCATATGTGAAACGAATTGCCAGTCCAGGTTCGATGCATGCGAGAGAGTGCTCAGGGCTGGTGCACTGGGATGACCCAGAGGGATGGGATGGGGAGGGAGGTGGGAGGGGGGTTCAGGATGGAGAACACATGTATACCCGTGGCAGATCATGTCAATGTATGTCAAAAGCAATACAATATTGTAAAGTAATTCACCTCCAATTAAAATAAATAAATTTCTATTAAAAAATACTTTAAAATTATATTTGTTAATAATACAAAAAAACCTTTTTGCTCTCGTTAAAAATTAACAAAGGATATTTTAGAAAGAATAACGTGATTAATAGCACTTTATTATTTGTGTGATTTAAAGGTCCAGTCTACATTGTGTTTACTTCAACACTTACTATAGCTGACAAAGAGTTCACAAAGACACATAGCTCCAAAGAGAATTGCAACATGGACTGTACTCCCTGGAGCTCAACACACACCTTTTTTTTCTTGTTTTTCAAATTAAGTATTTATTTGGCTGTGCTGGGTCTTCACTGTGACACTTGGGATCTTTAGAAGCGGCATGTGGGATCTAGTTCCCTGACAAGGGATCAAACACAGGCCCCTGCATTGGGAGTGTGGAGTTTTAGCCACTGGGCCACCAGAGGAGTCCCCAAAACATATCTTTTTCAATCTCATCTATCAAAATATACAAAGGTTTTTGTTACAGTTAGGCTTGGGAATTTCTATCTTTCCTAACATCACTGTTTTTGCAAACTATTTGGACAGTGTCATGTTTTATATTTTGAATATAGGTTCATGAATATATTTTGAATAGGTTCAAAAACCACTGAAACTCTTCACTTGTAGGAAACTGTATTTTAAACTGTGTTAGTGTGCAGACATGAGACATTTTAGGAGTCTATTACATTCTATTTCTACTTCTGGCACCAAATGTGTGGGTTTTCCATACTCGACAATTCTCTTGGGATGTAAAGTCATCTTATTAGACTGTCTTATCACTCTGGAGATTCCAAAGGTCTTAGAACTGGAGACAAAGACCAAATATTTTAGGAAAAGATTTCCCTATCACACAAGAAACTAAAAGTGTTTTAGAAGGTATTGTGCCCAGAAAGGGAATGAAGACCAAACATATAATTACTATATCGCAATATCACAGAGTGACATACATTATTTTCAGCCACAAAAAAACTAATTGAAACAGTTATAAACATCAAACTTAAAAACATTCTCTCCAGAGAAGCTTTTTTTTTTTAGGACTTATTTTCTACTTTACTGCTAAAGCATGACCTCCAGCTTGAAGGATCAAATTAACTGTTTTTCTAATTTTTAAATTATCTGTTATGTAGCAACTCTCTGACAGCCATTAACACACAGACAGATCAACCAGTTGTGAACTCTTGACTTTGTAAAAGACAGATCTTTTAAATATTTTGCAGTGAGATTAGAAGTGATGAGACTGTGTAGTATAAAAGATTTTCATGGTCAGTTCCTATCTCATTAAAAAATATTCCAATACTTTTGGCTTTGATTTAAAGGTCTCTTTTTATATCAAACTAGTGACATCCTGTAGCGCTTTGTGCAAGTTTTCGTTCAATCTTTGTGGCAGTATTTCGTTTTTAATCATTTGGAGTGAATACGTCTCATGTGTGGTGTCCTCTGTAACCTTATTCAAGAGTATGTATTGTCTCTATCCAATCAAATCAGATGCTCCATCAATGGTTATACTTACATAAATTTCTGCCAATTTCATGTTATTTATGTTTACGTTATTAATGTTATTTTCAACCCACGTTGTCGCTGGTTTTTTTTTCCCCACAAATCTTTTAAACCACTGTCCATGACATGAGGGCTGGCTTAGTTAACACTAACATAAACCATAAATCTACTAAACTGGGCCCAGTAAACTGCTATACTGTCATACTATACAATCAGATGAATACTGAGAGCAGCACTGTCAGCTTATGACAGGAACCCCGTTCTCTCTGAATATGTGCCATGTCCCACACGTGACAAACCGAACAAATGAGGACGCCAGTGTCAGTCAGTATACTAAACGTTGGTAATGCTTATTTCATATTTTTAAGAGCAAAGGGAATATAAATTCTAACATTGTCCCACGTTCCAGTGGATGGTCTTGAACCGCTTTAAAAAGGGTTTTGTACTATAAAGAAAGCTGAGCACCAAAGAATTGATGCTTTTGAAAGTGGTGTTGGAGAAGAGTCTTGAGAGTCCCTTGGACTGCAAGGAGATCCAACCAGTCCATCCTAAAGGAAATCAGTCCTGAATACTCATTGGAAGGACTGATGCTGAAGCTGAATCTCCAATACTTTGTCCACCAGATGTGAAGAGCTGACTCATTGGAAAAGACCCTGCTGCTGGGAAAGACTGAAGGCAGGAGAAGAAGGGGATGACAGAGGATGAGATGGTTGGATGGCATCATTGACTCGATGAACATGAGTTTGGGCAAGCTTGGTGTTGGTGATGGACAGGGAGGCCTGGCGTGCTGCAGTCTGTGGGGTCGTAAAGAATCAGACACGACTGAGTGACTGAACTGAACTGACTAAAGAGTGAACACTAATGTAAACTGTGGATTTAGCTGTTAACAATGCTTCAGTATTGGTAATCAACAAATGTACCCCACTAATAAAAGATGTAAATAATAGGGTAAAAAATAAAATAAAATAAAAAGGGCTTTGTACTAATGTCACAAAGAATGGAAACAACATCTGCTTGTGAAGAAAAAGGAGAAGAAAGGGTCTAAGAAATTTTCCTAGAAGAAAAGACTTTGATTAAGAAAAGGTAAGACTTGATAGAGAGAGGCATTCCAAGCTATAAGAGCTGCAAGTGGCAAGTTAGAGTCATGAATATGCATGTGATACTTGGGAACCACAAGCTGTTCATATGGCTTAAGCCTAAGTACGTGGGAAAGAAAGACTGGAAGTAAGATTAGTAAAACAGACGGGGCTCAAACGAAGGACTATGGACTTGATGTTACTGGCAGTGGGAGTCACTGAAGGGTTCTGAGCAGGAGAATAAATGATCAACTTTACTGGTTGAAATAGTACGAGGCTTGGGAAAGACAGATTGGAGGCTGAGCTTTGAAGCAGGAGCCTACCGCAAAAGTCCAGGCAAGAGAAGACAGGGAAGGATTTACGGCCCCAGAGGATCGAACTGAAAGGACATGTCACAATTCTAGAAGAAGCTGTTGCAATAGTCCAGGTATGGCAGTGACTGTGAGGAAGGAAAATATTTGGGAGACCTGGGAAAATGTAGGCGTGATTTTGTAATAACTGTCAAGATAAAGGACAGGGAAAGGTAAAAGGTACACCGATTACAGATCAAGTGACTGGATACAGGATTCCATAAGCTGAGAGAGGAAACATCCATTCTTTGCTGTATCAGTCATACAGTCAACACTGCTTTATTGACACCCACCATGACTAGGATATAGAAAAGGGGCTGGAGGATATTTGTAAAGGAAAACTTGGTATGAGGAGACGGACAATTTGGATTAGAAATGCTCCAGAGATACCAATGTGGATATTTTAGGAAGAAAATGCAAATCCAAAGCTAAGAAGAGAGGAAGCGGCAGAAGATTTATGGATAGAAGACAATACAGATTTACAGAGAAGAGATTTCGTTTTAACTGAGTCCCTACCTCATACCAAGCACTGTCCTAGACACATGGGACATATGTCACTTAATCTCTCCAACAATCCTATGATGAAATTTGGGCTCACAGAGGTAACCCAAACTCATGTTTTCTCTTAAAAATTTGAGGCTTCTGTTTTATTTTAGCCCCATTTTATAATAAATAGCTTATACTTTTTGACTCCATGCATTGCTAAAACCTGTATCTTAAAACAGATGAGCACTGCTGAGCATGCAGCACCACCGTCATCAGTCGCCAACAGAAACCAGTAAATACCTATTAGTAAAAGTGTTCAAGTGATGCAGCAGAATTTAAGTCCTTGGTGGAAAATGGTATTCAATTATATACAGCTTATACCATTACCACTGAGAGCTGGTAAAAAGAAAATCACGTTCAGGATGTGATGTGTGTAACAGCAAAGACGCTTTGTTAGTAGATTGCAGAGTTCCTAGTGCTATCCTCGCTTTATTCAGTTTCACTAAGCTACAGGCTCAGCCCTGCTCAGTTCCTGATTTCCTATTCTAAACAGGAAAGGAGATACGCAACTTACTGATCTTGCTCAGAGAGGTTATAAATCTCCTAAGTCTCATCTACTTCTGCCTCTGTCCCCTCGATTACCTGACTATCACACCAACCTTCCCACTGGTACTGGTATCCCTGGTAACCTTACTCCTGAAAACGCTACTTCCCTCTGGGTCAGATTCAAGCTAGGTCTGGTATCTTCTGCTATTGGCTGGAGTCCTATTCCATACTATCATTAGTCCAAGTTCTCAGAAGCCCCGAGTTACTATAATTAGTAATCACTTATGGATCCATCATAGAGTAGGTCAGTTCAACCACTGAATCTCCAAGAGACAAAGCTGCTAAACTGTTAGAATGTCTTGCTATAAATTCCAACACAGAAGATAGTTATTGCTTCCAAACTTATCCATTTACTAATTATCACATTACTCTATAGACATTTGTATATCATCTGGAGCAAGGAGATCAAACCAGTCAATCATAAAGGAAATCAGCCCTGAATATGCTTTGGAAGGACTGATGTTGAAGCTGAAGCTCCAATACTTTGGCCACTGATGCAAACAGCTGACTCACTGGAAAAGACCCTGATGCTGGGAAAGACTGAGGGCAAGTGGAGAAGGGGGTGACAGAGGATGAGATGGTTGGATGGCATCATTGTCTCAATGGACACAAATCTGAGCAAACTGTGGGAGATAGTGACGGAAAGGGTGCTGCAGACATGCCGCTGACATGACTTAGCAACTAAACAACAAACAAAAGTATTGATATTTTTCAGTTTATTGAATTATTTGTTTATTGCATATCTTCTCTTAACCACTAGAAGGAAAGCTTCATGAAAACAATGACTGTGACTTGTTCATTACTGTATTTCTCAAGCCCTAGAATATGACCTCCACATGACCTCAATAAAGGTCTCTGGTAGTAGATGCTGGTAGTGTCCTACCCAGATCTCCTTTGCCACCAGAGGCACTCATCCCACAGCTACTGCAGCGCTGACTTCTAAAAGCTCACAGCTGCACCCTTGTCCAAAGAACTGTTTGCCACCAGTGGGGAGTTCTTTGTCCAGAACTGCCTGGGTAGCTAGAGGTTCTCCTTCATCCTTCTCCTAAAGGGCTGCCTTCAACTAATGCCTCACAGATATGGGGGCAAAAAAGGCTGGCCCTCTGCTTCCAGGTGGGATAACCGAGTAGTTGCATTCATGCTCCAGAGCTCCCTATGAAGAGGCTGAGATGAGACTTTATCTAAACCCACCTCTTCTCCCCAGCCTTTTTATCCTGACTCCTTTACTTCCCCAAAAGTTTCACTTAAAAGCTCTGCCTCTAAAATTACTTACACAAACACTTTCATCACTGGCTCTTCTTCTAGAGTACCTGAATTCGGTATTTGTTGACTATTTGGATGCATAAATCAATAAAGTCAAAGGAAATAAAGAAATAATTCTTAGATTTTCCAGCAATGCTCTTATCTCTTCTTGCACAAAACATTACAGATACATCTCCCTGAAGAGAAACAGTTAACGGAGTTGTGAGCTGAGCGACCCCATTAGGACACAAATCTGCTTGCCTCATTCAAGCACCTCACCCCTCTCCTTCTCTCACGCTGTCACTGCTGCCTTCGTCTGAAGAGCCTGGCTACAACAATATCTGTCTCACTTACAAGGGCCGGCACTTTATAAAGCTCAACAAAAAAACATTTTAGATCTTAACGAATTAAGAGACGGTTGGGAAGTATATGGCACCGCCCAAGATACTTCTTTACTCTGTTGGCTTACCTAAGGATGCTGCTGGGAGAAACCTGCATGTGACAGGTTTCTGGAGGCTGTCTGGAGAGGTCCAGAGAGAGGGAGTGGGTGAAAGCGGCTGGGACATGATGTTAAGCATGTTAAGATAATCTGATATTGAAACAACTGTAATATTGTTTATTTTTATTACAAATAAGGACTACAAGTTTTAAAAAATCACTCCCCCCTAGCAGAGCATCACTCATTTTTACAACGGAGGGACTCAGACAGTAAAGAATATGACTACAATACAAAAGATCTGGGTTCGATCCATAGATAGGGAAGATCCCCTGAAGATGGGAATGTCTACTCACTCCAGTACTCTGGCCTGGAAAATTCCATCGACAGAGGAGCCTGGTGGGCTACAGTCCATGGGGTCACAAAGAGTCAGACACGACTGAGCGACTAATACTTCAGCATGAAATAATTATTTTCTTAATATGAATTTGCTTTATAAGTTAAAATCGCACACACACACATACAAAGGACTGGAAGGTTATAAACTAAACTGACAACAGTGATTGACTTGAAGGAGGGGAGATGAGATTGGCACAGTTGTTAAAGGTAGCTTTAGCTGTTATTAGTGTTTTCTTTCTGCAAAAAGAAGAGTAGAGTCAAATTGGAGAAATATTCATAGTTGTTAAATATGAGCAACAAGTTTGGCTATGTTACGTGCTATATGTTTGTATTTACATTTTTTGATTTTTGAAGTTTTTCTCAGACTAAAAAAAAGTACACAACACTTGAAAAGAATGTAGCTGTTCTCTAGTGGCAAGGGATTTAACAAAACTAAGAAAAAATACACACTGCATCAGTGGTTCTCAAGCTTATTCAGCTTGTGATTTAGGAAATAAAACTCCTGCTTTTTCCCAGTCTTTTCTTCCAAGACAGTCTAGAGCAGGCTGCTTGCTAGGATCTACAGCTGAGGGCTGGTCTGCAGCTCTGATGCACCCGTTTCTATAACCTATTGTAACAACTGTTTGGTGGATGCACCCAGAGAACTGAAGCAGTCTGCCTGGGAGGAACATCATGCAAAAGATCACAGGCACTGATCTAGCTTGTTTTTATGAATTACCTGGGTGACAGGAGAGAAAACAGAGCTGTTAAGTTTACTGATGATACCTCTCAGGGATCATCAATCCAAAAGCAAACAAACCCTGATCCTGGGAAAGATTAAGGGCAAGAGGAGAAGGGAGTGACAGAGGATGAGATGCTTGGATGGCATCATAGACTCAATGGACATGAATCACCACTTAACGACTGAGCAACAACCGCTCAGGGAAGATGCATTAAGAGATAAAGTAAGTTTAATAGTCTGGAGAACAGTGAAGAAAACAGAAAATGAAATTGATAAGGATATTACTATTGGGGAAAAAAATGGGAAAATATGGAATAACTGGAAAGACTTTGGGATCAGGCTGGGCAAGGATTAGGAACATGAAGTTAGAATCTTAAAAAAATCAAGCTATTATATGTATAATGAAGTAAAAACATGTAAGGACTGCTTGGCCAACAGTCTAAACACATGGCTAGTACTTTAGTGAGGTACCTACTGATGTGTTACCACCACTAAAGTAATGTTTGATCAGCGAGACAAAGTCAAGAAGCAGCACAGTACAGTGGCCAGAGCATAAGGCTGAAGCCAGATTATCTGAAGCCAGCTGTGTGACCTCAGACAAGTGTTTCTCCTCTGTGCTTCTGTACACATGTGCAACAAAGAGGCGGTAATGGTGCTGATCTCAGCCAGTTGTGAGCAAAAACGAGTTACAGTTTGAAAACCATGTACAACAGAGTAGCTAATATGTACATGTTTTTTTTTTTTTTTATGAAAAAGCAGACATAATATAAGAATTTAGATGGATTTGGAGTTAAAAATTATTACAGATCTAAAGATCTGCATGGAAAAATTATACTTTATTCTGTAAAAAAGTGGGCGGCAGTAGAAGACATTCTTAGTGGGAAAACTATTAACTGCTGATAAAAATGTGTCTAAAATAGCCTTTTCCAGTTAGTAATGGGGAAGATGAGACAGAAGGACTATCCTAGCATCTAGACATCAGACATGTTTCCAGTTCTCTAGTCCTCTTATCAGTGCTAAGAAGGACTTGATGGCTCAATCATAATTTTTTCCATGAGGCTTCAAAAAAGCTTTTTGTTTTTCTATTTCCTCCCGATATATCTACTTGCCCACTGGGACTTCGTGAATTTTAAAATTTATAGCGTCACATTCAGTTTTCTTCAGACTGAGGAAAGCCTAATATGCTGAATTATGCTCTGCTTTTTAAAGCACATCATCATTCACTCCAGGATACTCGATGTGGAGAAGGTTGATGTTACAGTTTTACAATTCACTTTGTCTCATTTGATTTCATGAAGAAAAAGTATACAAAAATATGAAAGGGGAAAAACAAGAGTTTTAACAACAACCATCTCCAATGTGATGCAGTAGTCCCCTCTTGTCCACTTTTCTTTTATCCCCTCAGCCTCCATATAGTTAATCAATCAAAAATTAGCCAGTTAAACCTGTTTCAGTAGGTCATTGCCAGTATGTTTGTTTGACCTCAACAATTTGATCTGCATGACTGCAATCACCTCCTCGTGTTCTCTGTGATTAAATCTCATCTATCTCTGATCTACTCACACGCTGTGGTCCTAATGACCTTTCTTGCTTTAACTCCATCACATTGCATTCAGGATAAAATCCGACCTCAGCAAGGCCCATGAAGTCCCCACAAAGTCCCATGTCTTCCTCTTGGCATCAGCTCTCTACACACATACATGCCACGCTACCCAAGCTGCCTCTCACTTCCTATTTTTAGACAGCTTGTTTTCAATATGTGCCATATATATATGGCATATGCCACCAACCATAATGACTTGTTCAGTGTTCTGCACTTGGAAGACTACTACTTGTCCCTGAAGACTCAGTTTGAATGTCATCTTCTCCAGACCCCTTCCACCAAATCACACACATATACTCAGAGGATTGGTACCTCTCTTCTAGGGTCCCACGGAACCTATGTATGTTTCTTTCTTGGCTTCGATACAACACTGTACCTTAAATGCTGCTGTACTGTCGCCCACTGACGGGCAAGCAAGGACATCTAGTCAATATCAATATCCTCATCTATACAGTCAGCCCTCCACACCCATAGGTTCTACAATTGAGGACTCAACCGACTGTGGATTGAAGACATTTGGGAAAAGAAACTCAAAGTTCCAGAAAACAAAAACTTGAATTTGCTGTGATCTACCCACTATATATATATGGCATTTATATTGCATTTTTAACTATTTATAGAGCATTTACACTGCATTAGGTATTATAAGTAATCGGAGCCTGGTGGGCTGCCATCTATGGGGTTGCACAGAGTCGGACATGACTGAAACAACTTAGCAGCAGCAGCAGCAGAGATGGTTTCAAGTATATGGGAGAATATGTGTAGGCTATTTGCAAATACTATGCCACATATAAGGTACCTGAGCATCCCTGGATTTGGGTGTCCAAGGGAGTCCTGGAACCGATCCCCTACAGACACTAAGAACGTCTGTACATCATCAGTGCCCTAACAGCCCCTGGCAAACAACAGGAATCTAATAAATAAAAATCAGGTGAAATGAATTAATATATAATAAATAAACCAGACTCCTGCCTTTAAAAAATTCCCTATTTAGCTAGGGAGACATGACTGGCGGAAAGGAGGAGATGGAAATAAGATACAGAAATTAACTACAATGCCATTTGGAGTGAGAGAAAGTGGGGTACATGGCAAGAAACTATTATTTATGAGTTAGCCTAAGTATTTAGGTGCCTAAAGTATACAGATATTATGGTTTGTCCTTTTCATACTGCCTTAATTTTCACAACCATCTTGAAGGGTATTATTTTAATTTAGTAGGCAAGCAAATAAGGACTCAAGGAGTTCAAGACCACAAAAAGTTAATGGTGAAGACATAATTTTATATTTAAAACCCATGTTCTTTCTACCTCAATGGTACAAATTCAGTCCTATGGAGTTTCAGAGGAGGGAAAAGTTACACCCAGAATGACAAATCAGAAAAGTTCCATGTAGAACTATCAGTGGACCAAATCTTGAAGGATTCTAGGAGAAATAGAGTGCATTTTAGAGGGAGGAATAAAGACCGGCATAGATACAAGTTCAAAACTGGTCAGTAGGACAGAGAATAGTCAAGTCTGGAATAAGCTGAGCATATACTGGGAAAATCTCACAGAAGAGAAAACTGGGGCTTCCCTGGTGGACCTGAGCACTCTATATTTACAATGGACACCAATATTAGAAAAATAAACAAGTACTTAGGTCATGCTAATGACTGGACCTGTGCCATCATCTCCATATATGAAGCGTAGCAGATTAAAAAAAAAAATCTGGTAACATATTTCAAAATTAAGGTAATTCTGATTTTAATTTTAATACAAAAGTGTACTTTTATCCAAGGAGGAAATATAGCTACAGAAATTGCCATATCAAGTTAATTTAATGTCAAATTATCATAACATTGTGAAAAAAAGAAGTAAATAAATGCACTTCACAACTGTGAGCCATGTAGTCTCCTCTGAAATATGTACCATAAAAGTCATTACATGCATTAATCTTTAAAGTTATCTAAATCATACTCTTAGGGCAATCTTGATTTTAACAAAATATATGAACTGCCTAGCTTGCTCATTTTATGAGATCTGATCTTAAAACATAAGATGGCCATCCTCAAAAGTATACCGGTAATAAGTTTTATTCATGCATGTTTGGTGATGGTTTTACTTATCAAGATCATGTTTTTAATGACTCATAACTAATTTTGTTGGAATGACATCCATAAACTAAATTGAGTGTGACTGATTATTTAGATGGTAACATCACAAATCCATTAAAAGGAACCTAAAATAAACAGAGTTAATGACCTTAAGTAAGTTACTCATAGATCAGAGAAGTTCCGAACATTTTTTTCAACTGCTATTTTTAGGTTTTTAAAACATATGTTTCTCTAACAACAATTTCATCAGATTAAGTTGTATGGTAAATATAGCCATTAAGTTGTACATAATAAAGAAAAAAACTTTTCACAGTGAAAAGCCTTTCAAAACATATATTTTAAACAGAAATGGAGATTTTTTACTTCCAACTTGACATAATAAATTAAATATCAAATACTGACAAACAGAGGTATCCCAGTGCCTATTGAAGTGGATATTATATTTGTAATACTATCATCAATCAATGATATAGCAATGAGGGCTATAGCAAAAATAATAAAAATCTATCTGAAATTTTTACTACATTTTGAATTTAGACTTTTTCTTCATAGACAATGTATCCATATATTTATGTAGCCAAAATCAGAAATACCATGGGATATAATCAACATGCAATTCTTCACTATTATTTGTTATTTCTCAATGAAAGTATCAGAGACATTCTAGGCAGAAAGTAAAGCATGGTACAGTCAGCCCTCTGTATTCACAGTTTCTGCATCAATCAACCTCGAACTGAAAATATCTGGGACAACAAAAAATTCCAGAAGCTCCAAAAAACAAAACGTGAATTTCTCATGTGGCAACTATTCACACTGCATTTATACTGTATTTACAATTTACATAGCATTTACATTGTATTGGCTTCCCTGGTGGCTCAGATGGTAAAGAGTCTGCCTGCAGAGCGGGAGACTGGGGTTCAATCCCTGGGTTGGGAAGATCCCCTGGAGAAGGAAATAGCAACCCACTCCACTATTCTTGCCTGGAAAATCCCATGGACGGAGGAGCCTGATGGGCTACAGTTCATGGGGTCACAAAGAGTTGGACACGACTGAGCGACTTCACTCACTTACATTGTATTAGGTATTATAAGTAATCTAAAGATGATTTAAAGTACATGCAGGATGTGCACAAGTCATATGCAAATACTGCACCATTTTATATAAGAGACTTGAGTGAGCATCTGTGGATTTTAGCACACATGGGGTCCTGAAACCAATCTACTAAAAATAATGGGGGACGACCTTATCTCTAATCTTCTAAACTTTCTACAGCATCGTGAATACTGTCTTCTTCTTTTCTGTTTAAAGATACTAGAATAGATATCTGAAAGATGACCCTGCCCTCTTCTATTCAACAGAGATGAGAAAACTGAGACTCAAAAAGAGACTCCAATATAGACAGTTTCAAACACATATATAAAGGTTAAACATCAATTATTTAATCACTCATATAAAAAAGTTTAAAAATAAGCAGCAAATTAAATCCAAAGGAGACAAAAGGAAGGGTATAATAAAATCAGACATTATTGAAACAGAAAAGAAACACACAAAAGAGAGGCTTGACGGTGCCAAAACCTGGCTGCTTAAACAGAAACCCTGATAACTCCCTGGCAAAAGTGACCGTGAAAAAAAGAGAGAAGGTAAATAACTAACACTAGGAGTAAAAATGATATCATTACTGGGCCGAAGGACATCAAAATATCATAAAGCAACATTATAAACAAGTTTATGCCAATAACTAGATGACAAGGAATAATTCCTAGAAAAATAAGATCTATTAAAACGTCTTACAACTATTTAAGACAACGAATTATAAGAAAAGGCCTATTTACAATGAATGTGATGGTGACAGGCTCAGGAATAATTACTAAGTATCTTATGTTTCTTTGCTTCCTTTTTTGCTTATTGTATTAAGTAAACTTCATAATCCACCATCAGAATTAATTGAGCTAGCTCAGCCTAACATATCTTTCTTTAAAAATATTTTAATGTCCAATATACAGAAATTTAAAAACTGCCCCACCATTCAAAAGGAATCTCACATAAAGCGACTTCTGTATTTCTGGGCATATTTTTAAGGGCACCACTAAACAGTCTGGACTAAACACAATACAACCAAAATGAAACAGACAAAACAGCACAAATTCTCCTAAGAATGAATAACTGCAATGCTCCCTGTATCATCCTTATAATGTAAAATATGAGTCTTGCTTTGTGTCTTGTGGCTCAAAAAGTAGAACTACGATATGTTACAAATGAAAGTTATTTAGGCAAAAACTAGCAAACTAGTTCAACATTTTGATTCTTTCATTATTTTCCCCAAACTTGGTCCATGTAGGAAGAAAAAACTGGTGAAAAGGCTTAAAGGTGGGGGAAACAAGGAGCTAATTTTTTAGATTCAGTGCAACATAAAAGATCGAAATAATTACAAATAACAACAGTATTACAGCTCCTTAAAATAGGACTATGTTTCTTATTTCTTTCTATACCTGGAAAACACCTAGTCTCGTCATCTTGACATAGTAAATTTAAAAAAAAAGAATATAAGGCATAATTCATACAAAGAAGAACTATGAGAACATACAAAAGTAGGTAAAAAGTTTTCCGAAGCTACGTTAAGTGAGGTATAAAAGCTTAGGAATTCAGATGACCTACCTAGTCATCCCAGTTAAAAATATTAAATTAAAATTTGCTCAAATTTTGTTAAATTTATTCCTAAATGTTTTGTGCCTTATAGTAACTATTTAAATACTTTAATTTCCCCATTGTCCATTGCTTTTATATAAAAATACAACTGATTCTGAAGATTGACCTTGTATCCTGTGACCTTGCTTAAGTTACTTACTAGTTGTGATAGTTTTTTTGATTTCTTAGAATTTTCTATGTACATAATCATGCTGTCTCTAAATAAAGACAATTTAAATTCTTCAACTTAATCATATGTACCCTTTATTATTTTTTCTTGCCTTACTGCACTGGCGAAGACCTCTAGCACAATGATGAACAATGAATATTCTTGCCTTTTCCCCAATCTTGGGTGGAAAGTATTTAGTTGTTTTTTTTTTTTTTTTTTTTTTAACCAGTAAATACAAGTTAGTTATAGGTTTTTCATTGATGCCTCTTAACAGGTTGAGGAAGCTTCTAGATATTTGTAATTTGCTGTAACATTTTATCATGAATGAACATTGCATTTTACCAAATTTTTTTTGTTTGTTGGCTTTTTTTCAGGGGGGCAGGGGCAATGACTGAAATGATTATATGGCTTTTCCTTTATGCTGTAAATAGAGTGGTTTACATTATTTGATTTCAAATGTTAAACCAACCTTACATTCCTGGGATTAAAACCCATTTGGTTATGATGCATTATCCTTTTTACATATTGTTGAGTTTGATTTGTTAATATTTGTTACGAATTTTTCTATCTACACTCACAGAGAATACTGAGCTGTAATTCTCTTATATTATACAGGTTTGCTGGTAAAAAAAAAATACTCTGTTTTTATTCATCTGAAATGTCTATATTTCTAACAAATGTTTTGCCAGATATACTAATGTCTATTAACTTTTTATTCTTCTTTTGGCTGTTGAAAAACAACCATTTCACTGAATTGTGGTTACTCATGACAAGTCAGTGGTCATTTTTATGATTTCCCCCCATATGTAATATGCCTTATTTATTTATTTTTGCTGCCAGTTTTAAAGATTTCCTCTTTCAATTTTAAACAATTTGATTACAACATACTTTGCTATGGTTTCTTGCTTATCTTGCTTGAGGTTCATTGAGCTTCCTGGATTGGTGACTTAAAGCTTTTCACAAAATTTGGGAATTTTTCCATCAGTACATCTTCAAATAATATTCTGCCCTGGTCTTTGTCCCCCATCTTTTCTTTTTTTGAGATTTTAATTGCCCATATGTGTGTGGTGTTGGAGAAGACTCTTGAGAGTCCCTTGGACTGCAAGGAGATCCAACCAGTCCATCCTAAAGGAGATCAGTCCTGGGTGTTCATTGGAAGGACTGATACTGAAGCTGAAACTCCAATACTCTGGCCACCTCATGCGAAGAGTTGACTCATTGGAAAAGACCCTGATGCTGGAAGGGATTGGGGGCAGGAAGAGAAGGGGATGACAGAGGATGAGATGGCTGGATGGCATGACCAACTCGATGGACATGAGTTTGAGTGAACTCGGGGAGTTGGTGAACTCCGGGAGTTGGTGATGGACAGGGAGGCCTGGCATGCTGCGATTCATGGGGTCGCAAAAAGTCGGACAGGACTGAATGACTGAATTGAACTGAGACTGCATTTTTAAGGTTGCTATTTCTATACTGAGAATTCCTAAGTATTCCCTCATTATGTTGATTCCCTCTTTACATGCTTGAACATACTTAAGGCAACTGTTTTACAGTCCTTGTCTGCTAACTCAATCATCTGTCATTTTGGGGTCTATTTCTATTAACCAATTTTCCTGCTTATTTGTATGTCTAATAATAGTCTATCAAATGCTTGATACTGTAAATGCTCTGTTGAAAAATGTTTGGATTCTGTAGTCTTCTTTCATTCAATGGTAAGTTTGTTTAGCTAAGCAGCTAATTTACTTGTGAATCAGCTTAATTGTTTCCAACACATTTTCCCCCCAACATCTAACCCTTTCATTTTAAAAATCATTTTGTATGAGGAAAACTTAGAAAATAGTGTTAAATAACAAACATCCTTGTTTTTTTTTTCAAGAGTTATTTTTAAACTTATTAAGGGAGGCATAGAATAGCTTTTACTCTAGGGACAGATTTATCCTACTTCTAAAGCATAGATTTCACAGGATATATCTTTGAATCCCATGAGTAAGTTTAATGAAGGCTCTTAGCCATGTGGGAGCTCTGGTAATGGTTCAGCTCACCAGTCTCTAGTGGTTGTTCCTTTACCAGTGTCTGTGAGTCATGTGGTCCTAGTGGTAAAGAATCTGCCTGCCAAGGCATGTCTATTTCCAGTTTTTTAAGGAATCTCCACACTGTTCTCCATAGTGGCTGCACTAGTTTGCATTCCCACCAACAGTGTAAGAGGGTTCCCTTGTCTCCACACCCTCTCCAGCATTTATTACTTGTAGACTTTTGGATTGCAGCCATTCTGACTGGTGTGAAATGGTACCTCATAGTGGTTTTGATTTGCATTTCTCTGATAGACATGCCTTATGATCCAGCAATCCCACTGCTGGGCATACACACTGAGAAAACCAGAAGGGAAAGAGACACGAGTACCCCAATGTTCATCGCAGCACTGTTTATAATAGCCAGGACATGGAAGCAACCTAGATGTCCATCAGCAGATGAATGGATAAGAAAGCTGTGGTACATATACACAATGGAGTATTATTCAGCCATTAAAAAGAATACATTTGAATCAGTTCTAATGAGGTGGATGAAACTGGAGCCTATTATACAGAGTGAAGTAAGCCAGAAAGAAAAACACCAATACAGTATACTAACGCATATATATGGAATTTAGAAAGATGGTAACAATAACCCTGTGTACGAGACAGCAAAAGAGACACAGATGTATAGAACAGTCTTATGGACTCTGTGGGAGAGGGAGAGGGTGGGAAGATTTGGGAGAATGGCATTGAAACATGTAAATATCATGTATGAAATGAGTTGCCAGTCCAGGTTCGATGCACGATACTGGATGCTTGGGGCTGGTGCACTGGGACGACCCAGAGGGATGGAATGGGGAGGGAGGAGGGAGGAGGGTTCAGGATGGGGAACACATGTGTACCTGTGGCGGATTCATTTTGATATTTGGCAAATCTAATACAGTTATGTAAAGTTTAAAAATAAAATAAAATAAAAAAAAAAAAAAAAAAAAAAAAGAATCTGCCTGCCAGTGAAAGAGACATAAGAGACTCAGGTTTGACCCTGATTCAGGAAGATCCCCTGGAGGAGGGCATGGCAATCCACTCCATTATTGCTGCCTGGACAGTCCCATGGACAGAGGAGCCTGGTGGGCTACAGTCCATGGAGTCACAAAGACTCAGACCCACCTAAGTGACTTAGCAGGCACACAAGCACTGTGGCAGGGCCAATCTGGTTCCAGTGACTTCATCACAACCAGAGGTGTAAATGCCAAGAGGGAGTTTTTGACAATCACTCAGCGTTACTCTGGTATTCTTCTCTTTCGTCTTTGGTCCACTAACTTTACCTTCTTTTCTCCTACACTTTTCTCTCAAAAACACATCCTTATCTAGTAAAAGGACTCAAAACAAAAATCAATTCTTGTAACTCAATCCAGGATTATTTCCACTACACAATATTTTTGTTAATCTCCTGGGATTAAAATAATAACAATTCAGTCTAGTTTTAATTTGCTTATTACTTGGCATAGTCCTGAATTTTTTTCTCTCTCCTTTGGTGGATCTGCTGCGTATTTTTTATTTTAGAAAGATTAAGAACAAGTTCATTGATAAAGCTAAAAACAATCCATGTTGAGAAAATCTATCTGATTAAAAGCTATCCCTGGACCAGCAAACCACACAAAACTAAATAATCCATAAAGTGTTTTCCAAGAAGGCGAGAGTAATAATTGACTTCTTCATATTTTTGAGTTCCTTATCTCACACCTGAGATTCACACAGTTTACTGTGTCTCCTTGTGAGCCATGTTACCTTCCTGTTAGAGAGTGAGCTTAGTCTCCACATTCTTTTCTTCTAATTTAAGAGCCTTTATGTTGATGAAAACTACTCCCTGAATGCAGTGTCCATCACTCTGTCCACAAAATATCTATTAATTCATGTTTATAAAGCATTAGTCACTTTAAAAATAAATTTTGCATGGTTTTATTACCTTTTAACGAGAGGAGAGGTAAGGGCAGAAGGAAAAGAAATAAACTGGTATATTAAAAATGGGCCTTTAAGAAAGTATTTTTAAATTGTACTAGGAGCAAAGCAAATGATTAGACCAGAGCTTAATCGGCTGTGGGTTTCACCCTCTTACCTGTGCAGCTGGATATACTCTCGGGGTCTGTTGAGCAGGTGAAGGAATCTATCAACAATCTTGTTTTTCCCTACACCCTGTAATTACACAGAAAGCATTAGACAAAAAAGAAACTTGTCTGGAGGTAAAACAAACTAGAATCATCTCCTACTCATAATCTGTCCTAGTTTATTGTTCAGTTCAGTTCCGTTCAGTCGCTCAGTCGTGTCCGACTCTGCGACCCCATGAATCGCAGCACGCCAGGCCTCCCTGTCCATCACCAACTCCTGGAGTTCACTTAGACTCACGTCCATCGAGTCAGTGATGCCATCCAGCCATCTCATCCTCTGTCGTCCCCTTCTCCTCCTGCCCCCAATCCCTCCCAGCATCAGAGTCTTTTCCAATGAGCCAACTCTTTGCATGAGGTGGCCAAAGTACTGGAGTTTCAGCTTTAGCATCATTCCTTCCAAAGAACACCCAGGGCTGATCTCCTTTAGGATGGACTGGTTGGATCTCCTTGCAGTTCAAGGGACCCTCAAGAGTCTTCTCCAACACCACAGTTCGAAAGCATCACTTCTTCGGCGCTCAGCCTTCTTCACAGTCCAACTCTCACATCCATACATGACCACAGGAAAAACCATAGCCTTGACTAGATGGACCTTTGTTAGCAAAGTAATGTCTCTGCTTTTCAATATGCTATCTAGGTTGATCATAACTTTCCTTCCAAGGAGTAAGCGTCTTTTAATTTCATGGGTGCAGTCATCATCTGCAGTGAAGTTTATTGTTAATGCAAACCAAACTAGTAAACATATACAGCACATCTTTTATGACATAGTTTTTCTTTAACTGACTTCTAAGTACACTAGCTCTAAGTTCTTCTTATTTAAAAGGAAATGCAAAACTATTTTTAGCCTTCTGCAAATTGTTTTTTATTTTCTGCTCTTTAATTTTACACTGAGGTGTAAATATTACAGCCAGAATATTATCTATTTCAGATTTAAAGAATGGCAGCAAAGGAAATCAAGTAAAAGTAAAAACAAAGACTTTTCTAATCTACTCTTTGGAATTGTGGTTTTTAGTTATATAAAGATAAATACAACACTGTACTTCTTTTGCTTTAATTAAACACTAGTTTCTTCTCCTTTTATCCTACTTTCCAGTCTTTTAAGACCTTGGAAACCTGAAATTATAATCAGGGTTTATTAATAAGTCTCAACTGTATCTTCTCTTCTTAGAATGCCCTCATTTTCTCAGAATTTACTGACACCAGGTTGCTGTCCTTTCGTAGAGGACAAGCTGTTAAAAATGGAATCCATTCCTATTGCTCCATTTCAAAGTTTTCACTTAGAGGTGGACCACTCTGTTAATGGGATGTAACACTTCTAAAAACTGGGTTGGGTGGGAAGAGTAGAAGTGGTTTTAAAAGCTGCGTTTTGTAACATATGTTGTAGCAATAAAAGTACCTTTATTGATTTCTTACACTGTCCACAGTCAAGCATATGGTACAAAGCTATATAGGCTTTAAATGGCATGTTGCAATAAACACAAAATTTTAAATAAATAAGTTCGGCCAAACAAAATGGGTGTTAATTATATCAGCTCTGTTCAATTCAAGAAACCTAGAGAAAAACAAATGTCATAAATGCACTGTACTGTCAGAAACACAAAGGCTTTCTTAAAAGAACAAGCCATGAAAAACCACTGTGGGAGCTCATGCTCCCTTCCTGCTTCCAAGATCAGATTCCCCCCTGCTCTTTCAAATTCCTCCTGAGCAATCTCAGGAGCTTGTTGTGGTTGTGTCGCTCAGTCGTGACTCTTTGTGACCCCAAGGACTGTAGCCCACCAGGCTCCTCTGTCCATGGGATTTCCCAGGCAAGAATACTGGAGTGGGTTGCCATTACAAGCCCTATAAATGTAGGATGCAATGTGAAGTCCCTGGCTGCCACTAAGAGGCTCCTTTGCTATGTCTTCTTTCAATGTGTTAAGAAGAAAATTCAACTGAGCAAACTTTACAAATCTTATTGACCTTATTCAATGATTCATGAATCTAGCAGATAGAAAGGAGAAGCACAAGAGAACAGACTTTCATAAGCAAAAGGGAGGACAAGGAAGTTCTACTAGAAAAATTGTTACACTAGGTTGTGACATGGAGAAGGCAATGGCACCCACTCCAGTACTCTGCCTGGAAAATCCCATGGATGAGGAGCCCGGTAGGCTGTAGTCCACGGGGTCGCCAAGAGTCAGACACGACTGAGCGACTTCACTTTCACTTTTCACTTTCATTCATTGGAGAAGGAAATGGCAACCCACTCCAGTGTTCTTGCCTGGAGAATCCCAGGGACGGGGGAGCCTGGTGGGCTTCCGTCTATGGGGTCGCACAGAGTCAGACACGACTGAAGTGACTTAGCAGCAGTAGCAGCAGAAGCAGGTTGTGACAAGGTCACTTTCCTCAGGGGTCTCTTGGGCCAGTGACCTCATCAGTGCTGACCAGGTGATCCTCATTTATGGGTTTAAGACTCCATTTCTGGGAGAGGCTGAAACTATAATCAAGGTAAGTCTGGGTTTTGTGATGAGAGTTTAGCATAAGGGACTCCATTTCGGGCTGGTTACTTTTGGGGGCTGTGTTACTTTTAACACATTTCAGAGTCTTCCGAACTCCAGCCTCATCTGTCTCCTGTCTCCATATACTCTCTCTGGGAATCTCACCTACTCCCTTCACTTCAGTCATCTCATATAGCGCACATGTCTCTCCTAAGCCCCAGCTGAGATGAGATCTCCTGTTTCGAATTGTCAACTGAGCTTCCGTACCAGACGTTCATACTGAACTCATTATGCTTCCACCAAAACCAACTCTGCTTTCTTTTTAACCCACTCTTAACAGTATGGCCTCATACCCAGTTGGTCAATGAAGGAGTCAGAATGTTTTTGACTACTGTATTTTTTCCCTGCTCCATTCAAAACGTCACTAGAATCTCTGTAGTTTCAATTTGCAAAACTTTTCCTTCCTTCCTTTGTCCCTCCCTTCCTCCTCTCCTTCCTTTTTCCCTCCCTCCTTCTCTTTTCTTCCTTTTATTTCCTTACACTCCTTTCTCCTCCACTTCTCTCTTTCCTCCCTCCCTTCCTTCCTTCCATATCGCCTTTGTCTAATTTATCAACCTTTTTAGCACCTAATGTTCTAGGTATTGTACTAGCTGAGTGGGATACAATGATAAATAACTACAACCCCTGACCACACTGGTAGCTTACAACCCAGTAGGAAACAGACAATGAAACAAACAAAATACAGTAAGCCTCCTACACACAAACTTTCAAGTTGTGAACACTCACAGATGCAAACGTGTTTGCATGTCCACTGACATAAACGAGTCCAGATGTCTGGTGTACACTGCCACGTGCATGCATCCTCTGTACGTGGTTGTGATGTTGTGTACTTTACTGTAAAGAGTCCAGTATCTTTATGTCAGGCCCAAAAGTATAAAAGCAGCAGTATACAGCTGATTGTGATAGTTGGGTACCAAGGCTAGCTTTGCTGTGTGTGCATGCTAAATCCCTTCCATCGTGTCCGACTCTCTGTGACCCTGTGGACTGTAGCCCTCCAGGTTCCTCTGTCCATGGGATTCTCCAGGCAAGAATACTAGAGTGGGTTGCCATTCCCTCCTCCAGGGGACCTTCCCAACCCAGGGATAGAACCTGTGTCTCCTGCAGCTCCTGCATTGCAGGCAGATTCTTTACCTGAGCCACCAGGGAAGGCCTTAGCTTTGTTGTACTTACAAACAAATTGGACTTATGAATGAGCTCTCTCAGAACAGAACTCATTTGTATGTAGAGAACTTATTGTAGATGTACATGTGATGTGTTCTGCTATGGAACATCCAAAGGTCTTGAAGATTTAACCAAAGGCTCAGGAAGTCCCACTATGCACAGTGATATTTCAGTTGAAATATCAAGGAATTAAAGACTTTATGGGCAGGAGGAAAAACAGGAGTGTTCCAGGTAGAGAGAACAGTATGTGTAAAGACTTGGGGCACTAGAGAGCTGGAGCCTGGACAGGTCCAGGTGAAGCCAAGGAGCGGGAGTGAGGAAGGGAATAATAAGGAACAAGCCTAGAGCAGGAGGCAGGTCTAGCTCGGGCAGTGCTGGAAGCCAGGTGAGAGTTTGGATTGTTTCCCAACAGCACCAAAAGGCCACCGAAGTAGAGGGGTATCAGGATCAGATTTTCACTTTAGGAAAATCATTCTGGTGAAATGCCAGGACAGAGAACAAGACTGAAAGCAAAGGAAAGCAATTTGGAAACTTTTTAACAAACTCAGACCGGAGACGGTGGTGGCTTCAAGTAAGGAGCTGAGAGATCTGAATGTACTTAAGAGATAGTTAGGGGAAAGGACTAACAAGATCTGAGGATGAACTGGATGTGAGGTGAGAGAAATAAACCTTTCTGTCTTGGGCAACAAGGTGGAACGTGATGCTACTTAAAGACACATGAAACTGGGAGTTGAGGTGCCTTTGCTGGGTAGGGAGGGAAGTCTAGTATTAAAAAAAGGCAGTTTAACTTTGGAAAGACTGACTCTGCCGTGCCTGCTTCACACATCTGCTCCTGCCTCTCTGACTCACTGTCACTGCTCCAGGGCAGCCCATCATTGTGCTCAGACTCCTGGAAAGGGTCCTCTTGGGCCTCCCGCCTCTAGATTTACAACTGGCCAGTCCACCATTTGTTTAGTTATTTTTCTTAAACAGAGATCTCATCAGGTCATTTCTGGCTTCATTTTAAAAGCTCCAATAATTCGTTCGAGGAAATGCTAAAAGCATAACCCAGGAAGGAATTTCTGTAAATATCCTGAACAAAATGAGACAGTTACAGTGATCTGTTCTTTCCAACCATGGTTTTCGCCTACAACAAGAAAATCCTGAGGATTACTTTAATTGAATAAATACATAAATAGTATCTTATTTTTCCATTACAAAAGCCACACGTACTCATTTTTCTCAACGAGAAGTTTAGAAAACAAAAAAACTACCCAAAGTGCAATTGTCAAAATAAATCTGCTGCCATTTTCATTTTGTTCCTGTGGATATTTATCTTTACTTACTAATCGTTATCCTATATACACAATGTGTATCCTTTAATAAAAATTGGCACAAAATAAATAGCTTTTACATCACACTTGATTCTTTTGGAAGATAATATTTAGTCGGGAAGATCCCCTGGAGGGGAAAATGGCAATCTGTTTTGAGGATTTTTGCCTAGGAAATCCCATTGAAGAAGGAGCCTGGCAGGCTACAGTCCGCGGGGTCCCAAGAGTCGGACACAACTGAGCAACGAACAACAACAACAACAAAAGGGAATGAAATTTTTCATTTAAAATTTTCTGTAGAATGAGAGATGATAAAAACAAAGTCTATCACTGTTTTCATTTTTTCCCCATCTATTTGCCATGAAGTGATGGGACCAGATGCCATGATCTTCATTTTTTGAATGCTGAGTCTCAAGCCAGGTTTTTCACTCTCCTCTTTCACTTTCATCAAGAGGCTCTTTAGTTCCTCTTCACTTTCTGCCATAAGGGTGGTGTCATCTGCATATCTGAGGTTATTGATATTTCTCCTGGCAATCTTGATTCCATCTTGTGCTTCATCCAGCCCAGAATTTTGCATGATGTACTCTGCATATAAGTTTAATAAGTAGGGTGACAACATACAGCCTTGACGTACTCCTTTCCCAATTTAGAACCAGTCTGTTGGTCCATGTCTGGTTCTAGCTGTTGCTTCTTGACGTGCATACAGATTTCTCAGGAGGCAGGTCAGGTGGTCTGGTATTCCCATCTCTTGAGGAATTTTTCACAGTTTATTGTGATCCACACAGTCAAAGGCTTTGGCATAGTCAATAAAACAGAAGTAGATGTGTTTTTCTGGAATACTGTTGCTTTTTCTATGCTGCAACAGATGTTGGCAATTTGATCTCTGGTTCCTCTGCCTTTTCTAAATCCAGCTTGAACATCTGGATGTTCACAGTTCATGTACTGTTGAAGCCTGGCTTGGAGAATTTTGAGTATTACTTTGCTAGCATGTCAGATGAGTGCAAGTATGTGAACATTCTTTGGCATTGCTTTTCTTAGGGATTAGAATGAAAACTGAGCTTTTCTAGTCCTGTGATCATTGCTGAATTTTCCAGATTCGCTGGCATATTGAGTGCAGCACTTTTCACAGCATCATCTTTTAGGATTTGAAATAGCTCAGCTGGAATTCCATCACCTCCACTAGCTTTGTTCATAGGGATGCTTCCTAAGGCCCACTTGACTTCACACTTCAGGACGTCTGGCTCTAGGTGAGTGATCACAAGATCGTGGCTATCTGGGTCATGAAGATCTTTTTTGTTTAGTTCTTCTGTGTATTCTTATCAACTCTTCTTAATATCTTCTGCTTCTGTTAGGTTCATACCATTTTTGTCCTTTATTGAGCCCAACTTTGCATGAAATTCTCTTGGTATTTCTAATTTTTTTTGAAGAGCTCTATAGTCTTTTCCATTCTATTGTTTTCCTCTATTTCTTTGCATTGATCACTGAGGAAGGCTTTCTTATCTCTCCTTGTTATTCTTTGGAACTCTGAATTCAGATGGGTATGTCTTTCCTTTTCTCCTTTGCCTTTCACTTCTCTTCTTTTCTCAGCTATTTGTAAGGACTTCTCAGACAACCATTTTGCTGTTTTGCATTTCTTTTTCTTGGGGATGGTCTTGATCCCTGCCTCCTGTACAATGTCACGAACCTTCATCCATAGTTCAACAGGCACTCTGTCTATCATATCTGAGCATGCAAGCACGCAAACTTAAGTTCTAAGCAGTTAGGATCCTGCAAACAATGGGATTTTAAAGGCAAATTCACTCTGACTTAAAAGAGGGGGCTGTTCTCCGCTTCACTATATTGCAAAACACAATGTCAGGAGGTAGTCTCTCTGAATTGCTGTATATGAAAGTTTATTATTCTAATGTTGTGGAGTCATAAATCAGTTACTCAAAGATTATAAAACAGCCTAAAACATGTATCCAGGAACTCCCTGTGTGCAAGGTTCAGAAGGGAGAAGGTGAGGAAGTCAATTTTCTTTCTTCTGCAGTAATTTTTAAAATGGTCTCCAAGTGAGTGCTTGCTTGCATGGCTAGTGTTCAGCTTGCCACGTGCTCTCTGAAGCATCTTAACTTTTGGCCTTCCCTCCAGTTCCTCCTAATTCTTCAATAACTTTCATAGAGTTGGCTCCATTTGTATAAAACTTAAAGATTTTTTTCATAGGGTCCTAATTTTCCTTAGAAACACTAATTGTATGAATGTCATCAACAAATACCAATTGCAGTCAAACATAACAACTAAAAAGCTAGTTATTTCAGTAGCATTAGGAGAAATAAATTGCTTTCTTAAAATAACCATAAAGTTTTCATCAAATGTTGAAACTTTTAATTCTTTGTCTAAAATGCCTGAAAATATACTTATTATACAAGCAGTAGGGAGACTCAGACAATCAATCCTCCTTAATCTGTCTCAGGTAGAGGTTTCTACCACCATCTTCATTCATTTGAATAAAGACGGCCTAGATAAGCTGATCTCCAAACACGATCTTATTCTAATAGTTTTTAATCCAATAACACAGTGAGAGGTCCCTGCTTTAGGAATCACTGGAAATTTCTTCTCTTCCAAATTCTCTCAGTGAACATACATTATTTATGTATCCAGAAAAAAAGAACTAAAGTGCACAGTAAACAGTTCTGAACATTTGCATAAACAGGTTCCCTGTAACAGATCCAGAAACAGCGCCCGAAAGTCAGGCAGAACAACACAGCTTTCGATTGCACTACTAGTTTGCATGGCTTTAAAACACACTGATAAAGCTTCCCGGCAAATCAAAAGCTCCTTTTCAAACAGGAATAATAAAATCCACATCCCTGAAATTTCCCTTTGAAATCATGTGCTGCTGTAAATGGCAAAGTTAGACTCTTTGGTAGTTTGGTCACTTGGTATAACCAAAGCAGCCAAAATAAATACTGTGGGGGGAAAGAAATCAACGTGCTTACAAGAGCGATATACAGATTCAGAACGAAGGCAAGAAAAACACTCCTAAGAAACACTGGATGGATAAACTGAAGATCAAAGAGAACACGCGGGCTTCCCTGGTGCTCAGTGGTAAAGAACCTGCCTGCCAATGCAGAAGACACTGGTTCAATCCCTCGGTTGGGAAGAGCCCCTGGAGGAGGAAATGGCAGCTCACTCCAGTATTCTTGCCTGGGAAATCCCATGGGCAGAGGAGCCTGGCGGGCTACAGTCCATGGTGTCATTAAGGAGTTGGACACGTCTTAGTGACTGAACAGCAACAATTTGTGCAGCATGGCAAAGAATTTCCATATTGTACTTTAGGCAACTCCATAGCAAGAGGTTTGAGAAGGGACACAAAATAATATGATATCAAATAAAGATCGCATTATGCTTGATGAAAGCAAATATTGTATAGCCTTGGGACTCCTAAGCCATTGTAGCTATGAGAAGCACGGCACACTTTATTATCAAATTCCCTGCTGCCACTAGCAGCTGGGGACACAGGCGGGGAAGTCTGGACAAACTGTTCCATCCATCTACAGACATTAGACAATTATTCTGGCATAGCAACACGGTGTGTTTCTGATGCTACACAGCAACAATCTGCCACTGCACAGTTCAGACGATTAATTAACAAAATCCACACATTCTTTAATTTTGGCAATAAAATATTCACAGTATCTCAATATTAAATAATTCAACAAACATTTACTAAGCCCATACCAGAAAAAAACTAAATCTGTTCATTATAAGCCTCTAATTAACAGATGGTATGAGATACAAAGGATTATATAGAATTACGTAGTAACAATGTGTATAGAGTCCTCCTTAGTCAGTATTAAATATATGCTTACTGATTTTCACAGTGTATAAAAGATTTCAAAATTAAATGCTATGAAAATTCAGGGGAAAAAAACAATTTTTTTAATTGTTGGGAAGTAATTCAGACAGAAATTTCTAGTCTGGAAGAAATGAATATGGTTTCATTGCATTATGTAAATTAATTAAGAAGTGAAATTGGGCTGATGAAATTTACTTTAGAAAATACTTCCTCACTGTAAGTTCATCGATATTGGTATAATTTTGATACAATGTTTATATTCATGAAAGTGGGTCAATATCTCTCAGGATAAAGAGAATAGGAGAACATATCTTTCAACTTTCAAAGGGACTCAGGAGGTACATCAACTGAAGTGTCCACTCTTGTTTGCCTGCTGATGGAAACAAACCAACTGCAAAGTGACACTGGGGAGAACTGAGGAAAACCGAATGTAGGGTATCAGTGTATATTAAGGGGTATTATTAATTTGTTAGGTGTAATGATCAGATTGTGGTGATGTAAGAGATAAAAACTAAGATAGTATAAGAAAAATCCATTATGTAAAAGTATGGTCTTTTAAAAGACAACATACAGATAATATGTTCAACACAGATTAAAACAAGATGAACAAAATTCTGGTAATTGTTGAAACAAAGTTATGGGGACAAAGGTGTTCATTATATACTCTACTTTTTATAGAATATATTTTATAATTTCATAATAGAAAAATTCAAAATGCCCTGAACTCTGTATGTAAAGCATAGCTCCTGGCTTATTATAAGCACTGAATATAAGTTAGCTATTACATAATATTGTTGTTGCTATTGCTGCTGTATTACTAGTATAAGAATTAGTGTGCGTGGGTGCTAAGTCGCTTCAGTCGTGTTCAACTCTTTGCAACCCTATGGACCGTAGCTCACCAGGCTCCTCTAACCATGGGATTTTCCAGGCAAGTATACTGGAGTGGACTGCCATTTCCTACTCCAGGGGATCCTCCGGACCCAGGGATCAAACCCACATCTCTTATGTCTTCTGCATTGGCGGGTATGTTCTTCATCATGAGGGCCACCTGGAAAATCATGGTATGGTGGAAAAAAAGCATGAACTTGGAAGATGTGAGTCCTAACTCAGCCATTAATTAGCTATGTGATCTTGAGCAGATATTGAAACTTTTTGAGCTTCAGTCTATTTGTCAAGTATGGAAAATAAAAATATTTATCTCAAAGGGTTTCCATAGAACTACATGAAATGATTTTTTAAAGTATATTGGAAATTGTAAAACATACAATTATTACCATTTTTAATCCTTGCTCATAAGAAACTTATAATTCAATTATAGGTGAAATTTAAAAATCAAAACAACTTTAAGAGAAGAATGAATTAAACACTGATAAAATACTATAAATGTTCCAAGGAAAACAAGATTATTTCTATTTGGGGGAGACTAAGACAAGCTTCACAGGGGAAAAAAAATCTGAGCTCTTGTAAACTACAGGATTTTCACAGGGAAAGATGAGAGGAAGAAGTTCATATGAAGCAAACAATATGTAAAATGGCTGGGAGAATAGAAAGGCATCATGTACTTGTGTGTGTGCTAAGCGGCTTCAGTCGTGTCTGGCTCTGAAACCCTATGCACTGTAGCCTGCCAGGCTCCTCTGGCCATGGGATTCACCAGGCAAGAATACTGGCGTGGGTCGCCACGCCCTCCTCCAGGGGATCTTCCTGACTGAGGGATCAAACCCACGTCTCTTATGTCTCCTGCACTGGCAGGCGGGTTCTTTACCACTAGCACCACCTGGGAAGCCCACTGTGTACTCAGGAAGGGTAAGAAACTCTGACTTGGAAGAACTAGAACTACAAAAGAGGTTTGGAGACAGGTCATAGGTTTTTTTGAGCATTTCTCTTTGAAAGAGATTTTATCGGATAGGCAAGGGGAGCCATTTCAGCTTTCAGGAGGAAAATAAAATTAAGAGATGCTAAGATAAATCACTGCAGATGGTGACTGCAGCCATGAAATTAAAAGACGCTTACTCCTTGGAATAAAAGTTATGACCAACCTAGATAGCATACTGAAAAGCAGAGATATTACTTTGCCAACAAAGGTCCATCTAGTCAAGGCTATGGTTTTTCCTGTGGTCATGTATGGATGTGAGAGTTGGACTGTGAAGAAAGCTGAGCACCGAAGAATTGATGCTTTTGAACTGTGGTGTTGGAGAAGACTCTTGAGAGTCTTGGACTGCAAGGAGATCCAACCAGTCCATTCTGAAGGAGATCAGCCCTGGGATTTCTTTGGAAGGAATGATGCTAAAGCTGAAACTCCAGTACTTTGGCCACCTCGTGCGAAGAGTTGACTCATTGGAAAAGACTCTGATGCTGGGAGGGATTGGGGGCAGGAGGAGAAGGGGACGACAGAGGATGAGATGGCTGGATGGCATCACTGACTCGATGGACGTGAGTCTGAGTGAACTCCGGGAGTTGGTGATGGACAGGGAGGCCTGGCGTGCTGCGATTCATGGGGTTGCAAAGAGTCGGACACGACTGAGCAACTGAACTGAATTGAACTGAAGATTGATCTCAGTGTTGATAGATTAGAAAGTGCCATGGAATTGTAAAAAGTACCTACAGAATCAGTACTCTAGAAACATGAAACACATGAAAGTCAGAGACTGAGAAGGCATCTCCTATGAAAATCAGCCAGAGCTCACTTTTTGTTTGATAAGGAAAATATATTAGAATTTTGGTAAAGGTAAAAAATATAGACTCTGGAATACAAGCAGAGCCTAAGTATAAAAATTTCACCAGAGTGCTATTATTTGGTAAAATCATACAGAAGGCCCACTTTAAGTGAAAAACAAAAAAGGAAAAAAAAAAAGTTGACAAATCTAGCACATTATTGGACTATATTCACCTAGAAGCAATTGTGAATTATTAACTGTCTCATTAAATACAAATTAAATTCTGATGACTTGCTTTGCAATTTAACATCACAAATGAGAAAACATTACTATATGCAGATGATTAAACTTCCACTTCTTAAAACAAATACTATATATGTTTAAAACAATTCTTATATAATGGGGGTACCTATGCATTCTAGAACACTACATTACTAAACTATTTCTTCCTTCAAATATCTGATAAAATGCAACTGCTTCTCCAAATCCAAGTGTCCTTATTTAGAAACAGAAGGTTATTTATTTTGACCACGCCGTGTGACATGGGGATCTTAGCTCCCCAAGCAGAGATCGACCTCGTGGCCTCTACAGTGGAAGCACAGTCTTAACCACTGGACCACCAGAGAAGTCCCCAGAAGTTTATTCTTAAGGAGTTTTTAAACAACAAAAAAAATTATGCACCTATCAGCTGAATCTATAACCCAAAAAATTGACCAGGAATACTTGGTATTTCAAATATAATAAAGCTCTACAAACCAAAAGAAAGTAACATACAGGGAGGAAGAAAGCGTATTCTTTTTTTTCTCACTGTTTTAATTTATTAATTGAAGGATAATTGCTTTACAGAATGTTGTTGTTTTCTGCCAAACCTCAACATGAATCACCCATAGGTATACATACATCCCCTCCCTTTTGAGCCTCCCTCCCATCGCCCTTCCCATTCCACCTCTCTAGGTGGATACAGAGCCCCTGTTTGAGTTTCCTGAGCCATACAGCAAATTCCTGTTGGCTATCTATTTTACATATGGTAATGCAAGTTTCCACGTTACTCTTTTCGATACATCTCACCCTCTCCTCTCCTCTCCCCATGCCCATAAGTCTGTTTTCTATGTAGAAAGCTTATTCCTGAAGAGAGCTGTGATGATAAAAGCATCACTGGCTTGAAAGTAAGCAGCCATTTCTCTTTTTTACTGTCAGGAAAGCTGAAATAAATAGAAAGTCATGTTACGATTTTTTTCAAAAACCCAGCATGAAACTAACTGCATGAAAGGTACATGTAATGTTATAATTACAGTAAGTAGAAAATAATGCATATAGTGCATGCTAACAAAGTCCTACAATATGCAGCATTGTATACTAAGGGACCATGAAACATGTAATTTCAGGGTATCCTATCCCTTTTGGCTGACAGCAGCAATTCTGCTTCTTTTACTGGAAAGCTGATGGACTGTTCCAAAAAAAAAATCCCACACAGAAAAATGAAAAGATAAAATCAATTTTATTTCACCAAAAGAAGATGGGGCCTACTTTATGTTGCTATAAGTGATGTTTATAGACTTGTTTTCAGCTTCCCAACAGTTACGAAAACTCATCTAATGTCATAGATTCTTAGAAAAGATAGTAATACATGGAAAGAAAAGATGGGATTTGGCTTAATAAAGATGATAAACATTGATACCTCAAAATCAACATTTATTCCCTTTAATTTCCTCACAATAAAAGTTGCTACAAGTAAGAGTGATCTTTCAAAGCAACATTAAATTGACAACTTCAACTACTGAAAAGTTTCTTTCATGAACTTCAGCCAGTCTCTAATTTGCAAAACAGAAGGCTGGGTAGACCATAACTATGTTTAGACAGCTTGTATGAATAGCATTCATTACATTTTATTGTATTTGTATATCAACCCACTGCTGGCTTCTCTGTCAATATTTAATGCCCAAAGCTTCAATTCTAATTAACTTTTTTTGCTTTTTGAGTAGTCATCACGTAATGTTTCACTCCAGTTCAATTCCTGGGTTGGGAAAATCTCCTGGAGAAGGGATAGGCTACCCACTTCAGTATTCTTGGGCTTCCCTGGTGGCTCAGACAGTACGAAATCTGCCTGCAATGCAAGAGACCTGGGTTCGATCCTTGGGTTGGGAAGATCCTCTGGAGAAGGGCATGGCAACCCACTCTAGTATTCTTGCTTAGAGAATCTCCATGGACAGAGGAGCCTGGTGGGCTACAGTCCATGGGGTCACAAAGAGTCGACACGACTGAGCGACTAAGCACAGCACAGCATGTAATGTTTCAGAAAGAGTAAAAAAGGAGCCTGATCAACTACTAAAAATGGTTTACTTAGTTTCAAACTAAATCATGTGATTAAAACAGGCATTTTCCCAGATGGCTGTCACTTTGCCTTTGAGTGCAAACACCAGTGACACCATCCCATGAGAGCTGAGTGTCAGTCATTCTTAACCTACCAGTTGTAGCTCTCCTTACCTGTCTTTTCCTTTTTTCATTGTTTTGATTCACAAGGTCGGTAAAGGCTGCAGGTGAGAAGGTGCGTAAAATATTAAGAGTGGTCCAGAAGTACCACTAATAAATAAAGCAGGGCATTTGAAAAGGTACTGACGAAGCACCTGAGTTACTACGGCTGCAGAAGTACACATTTCTGAACAAGGAACCTCCCAGACGATCAGGACTCTGAAGAAAGCACCGGGAAAGAGAACACAGAACTCCACACTGGTTTTTAGAAAAGGGCACCTCTGTGGAGTACCTGCTCTACATTTGCCAACAAATACTATGGGTGGCTTTCTTCTCTCCCATACACACCAAATGGAAGTAATTAAGAGTCTTAATAGTAATGAACCTGGTGGGCATTATGCTAAGCAAAATAAGACAAAGACAAACACTGCATGGTATCATTTATATGTGCAACCTTTTTTTTAATTAATTAATTTATTTTAATTGGAGGCTAATTACTTTATAATATTGTGGTGGTTTTTGCCATACATTGACATGAATCAGCAATGGGTGTACATGTGTCCCACCATCCTGAACCCCACTCCAACCTCCCTCCCCACCCCACCCCTCTGGGTTGTCCCAGAGCACCAGCTTTGGGTGCCCTGCTTCATGCATTAAATTTGCATTGGTCATCTATCTTACATATGCTAAGATACATGTTTCAATGCTATTCTCTCATATCGTCCCACCTTCACCTTCTCCCACAAAGTCCAAAAGTCTGTTCTTTACATCTGTGCCTCTTTTGCTGTCTTGCATATAGAGTGGTTGTTACCATCTTTCTAAATTCCATATATATGCGTTATTATACTGTATTGGTGTTTCTCTTTCTGGCTTACTTCACTCTGTATAATAGGCTCCAGTTTCATCCACCTTATTAGAACTGACTCAAATGTGTTCTTTTCTATAGCTGAGTGATATTCCATTGGGTATATGTACCACAACTTCCTTATCCATTCATCTGCTGATGGACATCTAGGTTGCTTCCATGTCCTGGCTATTATAAACAGTGCTGCAATGAACATTGGGGTACACGTGTCTCTTTCAATTCTGGTTTCCTTGGTGTGTATGCTGGGGATTGCTGGGTTTTATGGAAATTTTAGTTCCAGTTTTTTAAGGAATCTCCACACTGTTCTCCATAGTGGCTGTACTAGTTTGCATTTCCACCAACAGTGTAAGAGGGTTCCCTTTTCTCCACACCCTCTCCAGCATTTATTGTTTGTAAACTTTTTGACGGCAGCCATCCTGACTGGCCTGAGATGGTACCCCATTGTGGTTTGATTTGCCTTTCTCTGATAATGAGTGATGTTGAGCATCTTTTCATGTGTTTGTTAGCCATCTGTATGTCTTCTTTGGAGAAATGTCTGTTTGGTTCTTTGGCCCATTTTTTGATTGGGTCATTTATTTTTCTGGTATTGAGCTGCAGGAGTTGCTTGTGTATTTTTGAGATTAATTCTGTGTCACTTGCTTCATTTGCTATTATTTTCTCCCATTCTGAAGGCTGTCTTTTCACCTTGCTTATAGTTTCCTTCGTCGTGCAAAAGCTTTTAAGTTTAATTAAGCCCCATTTGTTTATTTTTGTTTTTATTTCCAGTATTCTGGGAGGTGGGTCATAGAGGATCTTGCTGTGATTTATGTCAGAGAGTGTTCTGCCTATGTTTTCCTCTAAGAGTTTTATACTTTCTGGTCTTATATTTAGATCTTTAATCCATTTTGAGTTTATTTTTGTGTATGGCATTAGAAACTGTTCTAGTTTCATTCTTTTACAGGTGACTGACCAGTTTTCCCAGAACCACTTGTTAAAGAGATTGTCTTTTCTCCATTGTATATTTTTGCCTGCTTTGTCAAAGATAAGGCATCCATAGGTGCAAAAGATTGCATTCAAATAGAGTAGAAAAGTGATTGCCAGGGTCTGGGCAGTGGAGGAAATAGGGAAAGGTTGGTAAAAGAGTACAGACTTTCACATAGAAGATGAATAGATTCTGAGGATCTAATGGTGCAACATGGTAACTACAGTTAGAAACACCGTGCTGTATAATTGAAATTTGCTAAGACAGTAAAACTTATACATTCTCAGCAAATAAATATATAAATAAAAAGGTAAATATGTGACATAATGAATATAGTATATAACTCAGTAGGAGAAATTTTTTCACAATGTGTCTGTAAGAAACATGTATATTACCATATGTAAAACAGATGACCTGTGCAAGTTCGATGCATAAAGCAGGGCTCTCAAAGCCCATGCTCTGGGACAACCCAGAGGGATGGGGTGGGAAGGAAGGTGGGAGGGGAGTTCAGGATGGGGGGACACATGAGCACCTGTGGCTGATTCATGTCGATGTATGTATGGCAAAAACCACCACAATATTGTAAAGTAATTATCCTCCAATTAAAATAAATTAATCAAATTAAAAAAAAAGATGTTACGGGAAAACCCAAACAAAGTTTTTGGCAAACCCAATATATCAAATCATCATGCTGTATACATTAAATATAAATTTTCTTGTCAGTTATACTTCAATAAAGGAAAAGATAAAAGTCTAACCATAGAATCTTCCCCATATCTTAACACAGACGCTACTTTTTGAAAACAAGTTTGAAAGTTACTGAAGTGGACTAAAATATTCAGAAAAGTTCCACCGAGGGTTTCGCCAGCTGCCATGGAAAGTCCAGTTTCCCTTGCTGACCTGGCGAGTGTGCACATGTGCAGGGCTGCACCTCATGTAACCAGCTAAACACTGAGTAGTACTCAATCATTATTCAAAAAAATCAAATGATTAGCGTCTCACTATTCGGCCCTAGTGATAATGCTGCCAGGCTCTGACCTGATCCCATCAGTGTGTAATCATACCCGGCTGTACGGGCCACGACAGCATTTTCTCTCCTAAGTACTTTCTCTTACTCCCTAGATTCTATCTTATTCATCATTTCTTTCATCAAACAGGTGCAAGTTTACCGAATAAGAAGTTTAGTCAGTTCGTTTTAGAATCTCCTGAAAGTAATCCAAGAAAGCCTAAATTTAACTTCAAATTACTTCTAAATCATTTTGCCTACTCAGCAGAAATGTATTCTATGCAGTCCTCTAAAGTATATTTGTTAAATGTCTATTATGCACAAGACATCAGGGAGGACACACACAAAAAACTAAGACTCTTCTTAAGGGGCTCTCTCTTTTCAGGAGAGAGATGACAGGTGGACGCATAAGTCCAACAGTAGTCAAAAGAAATCTAAATGGCCTGCTGTAACAATTCAGAGAATGGACCCAAACCTTCAGCCTGAAGTGTTCAGGAGGATTTTATTAAAGAAGTATATTACAGAATATTACAGCCAGAGGGACCTTAGAAAACACCCATTGCAGTCCTATCATTTTACAGATAAGAAAAAGAAAAAAAACGAAAAAAGACAAAGCCCTTTAAGGAGAGATAGCAATGAACCCAATAGTACATACAGAGACAAGCAGTCTGCGCAGGAAGGCAGACCTCTGGATTCCCAGCTTTCTGCTTTTCCATGTTCCCACACTGCCCTCTTACACAGGGAGGATTTGAATAGGCAAACATGGGGGAAAGAAGAGAGCAGGCTGGTGAAGATCAAACACTAAAATATAACACTGATAAGGTGTTTGGGCTTCCTGGTGGCTCAGTGGTAAAGAATCCGTCTGCCAATGCAGGAGATTAAGAGACACGGGTTCAATCCCTGGGTTGGGATCTCTTGGAGTAGAAAATGGCAAACCACTCCAGTATTCTAGCCTGGAAAATCCCGAGGACAGAGGAGCTTAACAGGCTACAGTCCACGGGGTCTCAAAGAGTCGGACACGACTGAGCAACTAACAATAAGGTGTTTGGAAAACAGTGTGTTAAAATCTGAGGGCATGATTTTCAAGGGAGAAATGAGACACAAGATGGCAAGTGGAGTGAGATTAGACAATGGAAGACATCAAATGACAGCCTGAAAGACTTCGTTTTTCACTAGATGGCTTCATGGACACAGGTAGCAGAATTTACTTATAAAATCCAACTAGAGTTCCTGCAACATTGGTATCATTATATGACACTGATCACCTTAGAGGTTTATAATGAGAGGATAAAGAACCCTTCTGACATGAGAAAGGACAATTAAGTATAGCAAATTTCTAATGAATGCAATCTCTGTTTTTCAGTATTTCTCTTTCTCCAAAGTGGAGGGTGACACCCTACCAGTAAAAGAAGGGGAGACACTGTGACCTGCTGACAACAGCGCTAATTGAGAGAGGTTGGTGTGATACCCCACCTCCTGCTTGGCACCTCCGGGGGGTTTCAGCAGCGTCTTCCCAGAGGTTCCTTTGCCAACTCTCGGCAAGCCTGAAACTCGGTAGGATCTCCATCCTCACTGGATGCCGGGTTCACCCATGCATGTGTAGAGAGGGAGCTGCTCTTCCCTCTACCCAACGCCGAGCCCTTTGTGCCTTATTCTTTACCTTGGGACTAGAAATAGGTGGCACGGTGGTAAAGAATCTGCCTGTCAATTCAGGAGATCCAAGAGATGTGAGTTCGATCCTGGGTTGTGAAGATCCCCTGGAGTAGGAAATGGCAACCCACTCCAGTATTCTGGCCTGGAAAATTCCATGGACAGAGGAGCCTGCCAGGCTACAGTCCATGGGGTCACAAACAGTCAGACATGACTGCATACATTCACACACACACAGGAACAGACTAGAGGCAACACACAGGATCTCACACCAACATTCGCATAGCTCTCTAGAGTGATTTCAAAGTACTTTCATAGTCTCTGATTCACTGATCATAAAGAAGCAGCAATCCTTGGCTCCAACTCTGCCTTCACCCTATACGTGCTGTGTTGTGCTTAGTCACTTAGTTGTGTCCAACTCTTTGCGACCCCATGGCCTGTAGCCTGCCAGGCTCCTCTGTCCATGGGGATTCTCAAGGCAAGAATACTGGAGTGGGTTGCCATGCCCTCCTCCAGGGGATCTTCCCAACCCAGGGATCGAACCCAGGTCTCCCATATTGAAGGCAGGTTCTTTACCATCTGAGCCACCAGGGAAGCCCCCTATAGCTCTCCCCAGTCCCCCAGAGAGTAGAATGCTCTCTCTGTCTCTCTGGTTACTGGTTAGCTCTAACTTCAACCTTTCAACTTAGACAACTCTTATGAAGCCCTATCTCTATTATCCAACTTAATTATAAACCCTGCCTTTACCAGGAAACTCTTGCTGTATTCTACCCACTAAATCTCAGGACATCAGTATCAGCTGGGATACATCAAAGCTTTTGAACATCGCAGCTTGATCTCTAGGGACCTTCCTTTTGAAAGCCTGCTCCTTAGCAAAAAAATTATTCCTCAACCGCCAGCTCTGTGTATGCTTGGTCTGCAGCTGTTGAGATGCCAGCAGATTGTGTCTAAGGCAATTCAGGTAACCACAGAAGATCAGAAAAGAGAGCACTGCCAGAGTTTAACAACTTTTGTGAGGTACACTGGGCTATCAAGTCATCATTTTGCAAAGTGAGAGGAGAGTCATGATTGTTCAGAGCCGGATGAGAACTTGACCTCCTGGGCCTCAGTATCAAATACTGAATGTCGGACTATTAACTGATCCTCATCCTTCCATGCTGGTACATAGACTCATCAGGAAAAAATTATTTTTCACTAAATAAAAGTTGGTAGGACTTTATAAATAGTGAACGAGGAGACTGTGAATATTTTATTGCTCATTGTTTAATTCTTGCTTGGAAAAAAAAAAAAAGAAATGGAGTATTAAAGCCTTTTTTAAAAACACAGTGACCCACAGATTTCATTGTAACTGAGCACCTACCATGAGCCAGGCACAGTGAGAAGTGCTTTCCATTATCTCATGTGATCCTTACATTAGCCCAATAGAGTGCATATGATTTGTATTCCTAGGTTAGATATCAGGAAACTGAGCCTGAGTAACATTAGCAATGTGCCCAAAGTCACAGCCATCTGTAAAAGAGTTGCGATTGGACCTCTAGCCAGCTAACTGCCAAGTCTGTGAACTCAACCAGTAAACTGCCCAACTGGCCCATTTTTATTGAAAAAAAAAAAAAAAAAAAAACGCTCAATTGGCCCATTTTTATTTTTTTTTAAATCAAGTTTGAGGCACTAATAAAGAATATGTATTGTTTTTATAAGTTACAAGACAGAAAAAAGACCAAACTTCTTTTGAAAGCTTGTTATCCTTAATTTTAAACTAATTTTAAAAACCAAAGGTGCTGTTCACTCTGAGTCTGGTAATTCCATTGAAAATTAACAGAAACCTCTAGATATTAGAATAAGTGCCATCCATCCCTCCAGAGACACGTATTCAGTATCTACTACTTGGCAGCAAGCACTGTACCAGGAACAAAGGACACAGATGCGCGAGAAGCACGGTCCCTGCCCTTGAGGAGCATACAGACAAGCTGGGAGGACAGTCATTCTACATGTGGACACAGTGACACATGACGAGTGTGATGATGGGGAGATGGGAGGAAGTTATGCAGAAGCAGGGGAAGCCTAACTCACTGGGACAAGAGGACACCTCCGGAGTTAGAGAAGCGGGGTGTGGGAAGGGGATGGCGAGTGCTCCAGGCAGAGAGAAGAACATGCTTCGAGGACCGGAGTGGAGCTGAGGACTGAAGGAAGTTCAGAGTGGCTCATTGAGGTTAGTGGTTCAGTCACGTCAGACTCTCTGCAACCCCATGGACTATAGCCCACCAGGCTCCTCTGTCCATGGGATTTCTCAGACAAGAATACTGGAGTGGGTTACCATTTCCTCCTCCAGGGGATCTTCCTGACCCTGAGATCGAACCCAGGTCTCCTGCATTGGCAGGCGGATTCTTTAGCCCTGAGCCACCTGGGAAGCCCTCAATGTGGCTCAAGCTAACGCCAAATGCAAGAAAGGAGGGAGCCAAACCTTAGGACTGGGTAGGTGGGCAGGGGCTGCTCCTGAAGGACCCTTGAAGCCATACTAAAGACTACACCTTCATGGGAAATAGATGGGGAAACAGTGGAAACAGTGTCAGACTTTATTTTTCTGGGCTCCAAAATCACTACAGATGGTGACTGCAGCCATGAAATTAAAAGACGCTTACTCCTTGGAGGGAAAGTTATGACCAACCTAGATAGCATATTCAAAAGCAGAGACATTACTTTGCCAACAAAGGTTCGTCTAGTCAAGGCTATGGTTTTTCCTGTGGTAAAGTGTGGATGTGAGAGTTGGACTGTGAAGAAGGCTGAGCGCCGAAGAATTGATGCTTTTGGACTGTGGTGTTGCAGAAGACTCCCGAGAGTCCTTTGGACTGCAAGGAGATCCAACCAGTCCATTCTGAAGGAGATCAGCCCTGGTATTTCTTTGGAAGGAATGATGGTAAAGCTGAAACTCCAGTACTTTGGCCACCTCATGTGAAGAGTTGACTCATTGGAAAAGACCCTGATGCTGGGAGGGATTGGGGGCAGGAGGAGAAGGGGATGACAGAGGATGAGATGGCTGGATGGCATCACTGACTCGATGGACGTGAGTCTGAGTGAACTCCGGGAGTTTGTGATGGACAGGGAGGCCTGGCGTGCTGCAATTCATGGTGTCGCAGAGTCGGACACGACTGAGCGACTGATCTGATCTGATCTGAAGGGCAATGGGGAACCAACTTGAGCAAAAAAATGCTCAGATTTTAGTTTCACAAGTATCCATCTGGCTGCAGAGTGGAAAGTGGATCACAGTGAGTGTAAGCTTGAGTCTAAGAACCTTGTATTAGGAAACCACTTCTGTAAGCCAAGTGATAGGTGGTGGTGAGCTGGGCTGGGTGACAGGTATCAGAAAGAAGATATTTATAAGGCAGAATGGATAGGAATTGATGGAAGATTGAATGGGGCGGGTGGGAGGCAGTGATTTAAGCCCTGAGGTAATTCTAAAGTTTAGAAGGTAGAAGACCCTATTGTTTAATTTCAACTAGTCATTTAGTTAGGGGGAAAAAAATCGTTTTTGAAAACTTACTCCCTCAAGCAGAAGAAACATACGGCTTTTAAACCATATTATTTTTTTTTTTTTTTAATTTTATTTTATTTTTAAACTTTACATAACTGTATTAGATTTGCCAAATATCAAAATGAATCCGCCACAGGTATACATGTGTTCCCCATCCTGAACCCTCCTCCCTCCTCCCTCCCCATTCCATCCCTCTGGGTCGTCCCAGTGCACCAGCCCCAATCATCCAGTATCGTGCATCGAACCTGGACTGGCAACTCATTTCATACATGATATTTACATGTTTCAATGCCATTCTCCCAAATCTTCCCACCCTCTCCCTCTCCCACAGAGTCCATAAGACTGTTCTATACATCAGTGTCTCTTTTGCTGTCTCGTACACAGAGTTATTGTTACCATCTTTCTAAATTCCATATATATGCGTTAGTATACTGTATTGGTGTTTTTCTTTCTGGCTTACTTCACTCTGTATAATAGGCTCCAGTTTCATCCACCTCATTAGAACTGATTCAAATGTATTCTTTTTAATGGCTGAATAATACTCCATTGTGTATATGTACCACAGCTTTCTTATCCATTCATCTGCTGATGGACATCTAGGTTGCTTCCATGTCCTGGCTATTATAAACAGTGCTGCGATGAACATTGGGGTACTCGTGTCTCTTTCCCTTCTGGTTTTCTCAGTGTGTATGCCCAGCAGTGGGATTGCTGGATCATAAGGCATGTCTATTTCCAGTTTTTTAAGGAATCTCCACACTGTTCTCCATAGTGGCTGCACTAGTTTGCATTCCCACCAACAGTGTAAGAGGGTTCCCTTTTCTCCACACCCTCTCCAGCATTTATTACTTGTAGACTTTTGGATTGCAGCCATTCTGACTGGTGTGAAATGGTACCTCATAGTGGTTTTGATTTGCATTTCTCTGATAATGAGTGATGTTGAGCATCTTTTCATGTGTTTGTTAGCCATCTGTATGTCTTCTTTGGAGAAATGTCTATTTAGTTCTTTGGCCCATTTTTTGATTGGGTCATTTATTTTTCTGGAGTTGAGCTGTAGGAGTTGCTTGTATATTCTCGAGATTAGTTGTTTGTCAGTTGCTTCATTTGCTATTATCTTCTCCCATTCTGAAGGCTGTCTTTTCACCTTGCTAATAGTTTCCTTTGATGTGCAAAAGCTTTTAAGGTTAATTAGGTCCCATTTGTTTATTTTTGCTTTTATTTCCAATATTCTGGGAGGTGGGTCATAGAGGATCCTGCTGTGATGTATGTCAGAGAGTGTTTTGCCTATGTTCTCCTCTAGGAGTTTTATAGTTTCTGGTCTTACGTTTAGATCTTTAATCCATTTTGAGTTTATTTTTGTGTATGGTGTTAGAAAGTGTTCTAGTTTCATTCTTTTACAAGTTAAACCATATTATTATTAGTACCTGGTTTCATTAGTATTCATTAGTACCTGGTTTCAGCCATAACTCACCTGGTTTCCAACCAATAATAGGTGTTCTCCAAGAAGAAAGTCTTTGAGCATATCTTCCATCACTATCATGTGCTAGAGGAAAAACAACTAGAGGTTAATTGTGCTTTGCATAATCAATGCGAAATAAGAAAGTTGACAGCTATAAAGATATCTTCATGGAAAGAAAAACATTTATTAGAATAGACAGTTCTCAATTTGATTACACTAAAAAATTAAAATGCATGCTGCGGTCAAAAATAAGTTATATAACCAATTGGGTCACTCATATTGAAGACCTGAAATGGTCTACCTCAGCAAGACTCAACCACTGACTGATACATATTTCAAAGAGTTTTTATAATGTGACTCAAATATTTTTCAGCTATTGTACTATGGAGAGTTGGCTTATAATTTAATGTGATATTTAACTTAATACTTACTAATGTAAATATATAAAGGTTTTCTAAAACAATTGGAGATTTCATGGAAAATCTTACATTGACTTCTTAACTATGACTTTCAACGCATATGTGTAGGTTTAGAATTAAAAATGTCAGCAACTATACTCCAAAAAATTATATATTTTTAAAATTTTTTCATATTTTTAAGTTCAAAACATGACACAATATAATAAGAATAAGATTAAAGTTGTTCACAGTAGTCACAGAGGAAATTACATTGCTCTTTTGTATCTTGAAAAATAGGACAATCATAAGTAGGTCAAAAAGGCTCATCCAGGATTAAAGGGAGAACTACAGACTGGAACGATTCATATCTGTATTTCCTCTTGGTTTTCTGTATCAAAACAATAAAGGCCTCAAAGTACTAAAGTTATTGAAGTTCTCTGTTTGTGAAAAAGGCAACTTAACCTTTTGCATCTTATATATGCTGTAGATATTGTTCTCGTTTGCCAGTCTTTTTTTTAAACTTGATGTGTGATTTTTTTTCCCACATCTAAAATATTTTCCTTTTACTTCTCATGTTAAGTAATACCAATATTTTCTTGCAGAGTTTCTAGAAAAACTAAAAAAGTTTTCTCCCTCCTTCAAGAACAGATGAGTTTTCCTTAATGTTTATCTTGGTAATTTTTAAAAAATGCTTTCAGATAAACCATGGAACTGGAGTTTTAATGGGGCTTGAAGTAGGGTGAGCTATTTTGTTCATTCTGGAGTACTTTATAGAATAAAATGAGATGCTATTAATAATTATGCTGGGACAACAAGTATAAACAGGGACTATTTTGAGTAAACGAGGGTACACAGTTACCGAAGTTTAAAGGGAGACTTACAACATTTGGCTTCTAATTTGAGTTCTAGTGATAATTTGGTCTGCAGAACTCTTCTAACTAAGATGAACAATCAGTGCTGATTTCCAGAAAACATTAAGTTCTTCCAGAAATACCTGGCCTAATCTCCATGAAAAATAGATAGAAAAGTTGGAACAAACACCTAGCTAGCAGGTAAAAAAACAATGTGAATAGTGAATAATAATCCAAACTATAGTTGTTGTCTTTACTTTTTCTCATGTCTTCCTACTTTTTGCCCTGATTACATCTAACTAGAATTATTCAAGTCAACAAATGTTAGCTAAGGCTAAGGTCATGCCTACGTAATTCTCTTAATCTCTCGGCCCCCTCGGTACCACAGACAATTTCTTCAAGATCTCCTCTCCTGATTCCCTTCTACCTCTCTAACGGTTTTTCTCCATGGTGTTTTGGGTTGTATCTTCTTCTTTTTGCAGCAATTCCTCCTTAAATACCGATTTTCTTCCTTTTTCTGTTCTCTTTCACTCCCTCGTTACCTGCTTTCCTGGGAACCATGGGATTGGGCAGACCAGGTTAAGCCTTCTTGTATGTGGGCACCCATCTGAAGGGGGAAGGAGGGCAACGTGCAGCTCAGTGCTGGAAGACTCACTGCTGACCCTACTCTCCCTAAATCCACTCATCCATTCCATGACTTCAACCACTAACTTTACACTGATCTTCAACAGCAAGACCTTTCTTCTTGACTCCAGCCCCACATTTCTGAGCAAATATTGAATTATACTTGGCTGTTTCCCGGTCTCCTAGAACTTAATACACCCAAAACGTGGCTCATTCCTTTCTCCACAGCTTCATGCTTTAGCCTGTATTTCTAATCCCAATTAATAGCATCATTTTCTACAACCTGACCCAATCATCACCATCTTCCTGCCCAACTCAGTTGGCTCTTAGCAAAAGCTAAATCTAAGCTATCCAGCCACCTCAAATCTACTGTATCTATTCTTTTTTTTCCCCATTCCCATGGCTTTCATCCACGTTTTTCCTTCTCCTCTCTGGCCTAGATTCCTACCCACCAATGTGGCATCTCAGACTTCAGTGTCTCCTTGAGTCAGTATGTGCTCCACGGTACTGCCAGTCATTTCTCGGTTCACAATATGTCAGTTTTTCTCTTCCCCAAAACTCTGTGAATAACTAATACCTTCGGAACAAGGATCACTCCTTATCTTTTTGATTTAGTCTCAAGCGCATCCCCTGCCACTCTCCTACTGTGTTTCAATCACAGGCACAGTGGAGAATCATTTCCTCTTTACTCTTCTGTGGACTTTCCCAGCAGACCACGTGCTCCGTGAGGGAGGCTCTCTGACTTTCATCCAACAGAAAGCCCCATCGGCTCTCCCTGCCTCCTGTGTGGCTCTGGTGTGTCCTCTCCACTCTGTCCCCGCTGTCTCTGTCTTCGTTCAGACCCTCCCTAAGTCCACCTGGACCACTGCCACTGCCTCCTAACTAGTCCCTCTCTGTCTTTGTTTCAACTCACAGGTAATAATACAGAATGAATGCAAAGTGGGCAAAAGTAGAAATGTTCCTCGAAGCTTTCAACAGCTTTCTCACTTCTTCTGAATAGTTTCCCAGTTCCTTCATTAGCAAGGCCCATATAATATGACCTTTAACTCATCAGCCTCATGTCTTGTCATTCTTCCATTTTAAACCTCACCTCTGGCCATGACAATTAATTAGCTGTAGCTTCCTAAACGAGCTCCACTCTTATGTAGCCACGTCTCTGCAGATGCTAGTGTCTCTGCCTGAGTCTTTCAACTTCACGTAGTGAACTCACTTTCCAGGATCACTCCAATCTGGGACCATCACCTCATCAATGCTACCATAGTAACCTGTATGTACTTCAATCACACTGTACAGTAACCATGTACACTTGCTTGCTTTTCCCCTTGCGAGATTCAGGCAACTTGAGCCCTGGAACTGTGGATGTATGTACTTTAATCTCTGTGTTCTGATATTGGTCAAAAGGTTTGTTTGGGTTTAAAAACCTGAACCAACTTTTGACCATTCCAATAATATCCTAGAATAAGCATAGATACAAGGCAGACATTAAAAAAAAAATTTTTTTTTCAGCTCTGAAGTTCATTAGGTTTAAGAGGCTACTAATCACTCCTCCAGTTTCTCCTCTTTACTACTGCAAGTAAAATATTCCTTAAAGAGAGATATAATAAAAATATACTCCTAATTAAGAACATTCAAAATCTTTTTCTCTCTTTCATTAATTCACTCAACACATATTTACTCAATAGTCACTATATGCCAGGCACTATGCTATGTGCTACAGATACAAAATTAAAACAACAACACAAGGTTTTATCTTAGTAGTGTGGAAAACGTGTTTTAAAAATCAATTACAACACAGAGTGGCAAGGAGACCACAGGCACAGAACAAGATGGTAAAGAAGCACCTGAATATTCAAGAGGCACGGAAGACACTGCTTCATAGGTGAAGTGCGGCAGAAAGGACAATAGTAACACACGCAACAAAACTGAATTTAATCAGGTCACCGTTCCGAGAACTGGCACAGCTAGCACTTTTCATTAATGGTTAATTCATAATGCTTTGTGAAGAGAGGGTACGTTTGGAGACAGGCTACAGAAATCCCTCAGGGCCACTGCGTAAAGTTCACAGCAGCCCTGCGGTCCTCCACGTCTGGGTCACGAACACCATGGCAACAGATGCCGTGTCCAAGGGCACGATGGCCCTCCCTGCTACTGAATTTCCTCCATTCGTACACGCTGGGAAGTCTTTTCAATCTTTGCTGCCATGGAGTTTTTCAAATTGTCACTTATGACAAAGTTTCCTGATTCTTTTTAATTCATTCCTTTCTACTACATGAACAGAGTGTGGTAGCACAAATGCTTGAAAATATTTTCCTTACAAGCATGTTTTGGTCTTTGACAGACAAGATTCTTTATTCCTTTGTGCCTTATAAGTAACCTTATTTTCTGTTCTTTTGTTCCCTGCTTGTATAAGAGCATTAATTCTTTGGAAGAAAAATAAAACTGACGTTAGTTAATGGCCCATAGAATGAAAAAAAAAGAAAAAGCAAATCCAGGCTATGCCTTTCGCTATGTCATGGGTAATTATAATTTGGACAGACTTCAAAAATATTTAATCAAGACTTTAATGGAGAAAGAAGAATTTGCCTAGATACCTTTTATTGTTAATATAATGTAGGGATATAAATTAGGACAACAATCAGAATTGGGGAATGGCAGATAAAAATACTTTAATTCTCTAATTCCTTAATATAGAGAAAATGGCAAGAAGTACTTCAAACATAATTTGTAAACGTGGGATTATAATATATATGCAAATTGGTGGCCAAATATTAGAGAAATATTTAAGTATGTTTTATATTATAAAATAAATATATGACCACATGACAGAAAATCTGGAAAAGAAAAAATCCTTTTATATTATGAATAATTTTCTCTGGAAAAATTTCTTATTAAAGTAAACATCTATAATACAGCTTTCTGGGCACACACTTATTTCTGTGTCTTAGTGGAAGCACCATATACAAGTGGAAATTTGTCTACTCTGGTCCACTGAAAAAAGATTTTAAAAAGTAAAGAATAGAAAAATACTAGGCATTTTCAGAAAAGGGAAAGAAACGTGAGGAAAAGAATACATAGGATACATCCTTTCAATTACTTGAAATGATTTAACTAACAAAAATGCAGGAGAATGAATACAAGTGCTTTTTGTTTTTAATTTAATAATATATTCATTTTACTTAAAGTGTAGTTATGTGCGCACATAAAATTTATTACTTTAATCATTGCAGCAACTCTTTCCATTCTCAAGTAACTTTGGAAAGAATTCATAACTTTACAATGCACTAATAAAAGATGTTTCAACACCTCATTCCGCAACATCTGAATGAAACTTCAGTTCAGTTCGGTTCAGTACAGTCACTCAGTCGTGTCGGACTCTTTGCGACTTAGCAGATTACAAACATAGACATCAGTTATACTTGAATTGGAGTTAATTACCACAGTGTAAGAGGCGATTTAATTACCCATGATTGCAAAATCCTGATCTTACCTGGATGTTGTCATAGAACAAAACATCAGGCACTTTCATTTTCTCGTGGGCATTATAGATTGGTGCACTAACCGTGCCAATCCTCAGAGATCCAGAAGAAACTTCACCTAAACATTTCACATAGGACAGAGAATTACTCATAGGCCTGTCCTCAGAGAAGCCAAGTCCAGCCTGAACAGGATACAATATAGCATCTTTAACATTTTGTAGGCTCATCAAGGAATTTTAATCTAACATCTAAAAAAAATAAGCTTGAAGGTAGTAATAAAACATTATAGCTTTGCAAAAAAATCTTAAAAGCTCTATAAAAAAGGATGAAGATGTTGCAAAATATCAAAAATTTTATTTAAAACAACATATGGAGCAAGCAACATATTGATAAGATTGAGAATGGAAAAACCCAGAACTCAGTCAAGGCACCTTTATGAACTGTTTGGTCAGAGACTCTAAAATACATACATCTGAAAATTCCGAAGTACCATGAACATAATCTTTTTTTTTTTTTTAGAACCCATAGAAGAATCCCCTAGAGCTCTAGTCAAAAATACAGAGGAACTGAGCCCAGACCTTTCAAACCACTGGTTTTAGGAAAGCCCAGGTCTGTACTTCCAATAAGCACCACAGGGGCTACAGTGGTTCCGTGATGATTACATTGTATTGTTCCCTATCTGCTTTAAATAGCTGGTCTAGAATAGAAAATGAGCTCCTTAAAGCCATGAAACGAAGCTATAAATTTCTTCAAGTCAGGGGACATATCTCACATGTGTAAGGAGAGACAGAGACTCACTGCATGTCACATTTGAAGGTCCATGATAATAACATAGCAGTTTCAGTTGTTGTGGTCATATTGACCAGAATAGAAGCTCTTATTTACTGAGGACCTTCCATGTGCCAGACCTCAGCTTCGGCTCATTGTTTTCTCACATGATTTCATGTAAATCTCTTAACAAGGAGACAAGAACTATAAGGAAGCTAAGAAGAACATGAATTAAATAATTTGCTTAAAATCACCCAGCTAGTATGGGTAGAGCTAAAAACAGAATTTAGTATAGGATGCTGTTCTTTCTGGGCTTCCCAGGTGGCTTAGCGGTAAAGAATCCATCTGCAAAGCAGGGAGACATGGGAACCCTGGGTCAGGAAAACCTCCTGGAGAAGGAAATGGCAACCCACTCCAGTGTTCTTGCCAGGGAGATCCCATGGACAGAAGCCTGGTGGGCTACAGTCCACAGGGTGGCGAAGAGTCAGACATGACTTAGCAACTAAATGACAATAACAACGATGTTCTTTCTGCAGTGTGATCTCCAAATAAATTTCATCCTGTAGATATACCTGAGCAAGCAGGTGGACAATTACAATGTCTTAGGCAACTGTCCCATATTTTCTCCCTTCTCTTTAAAATTGGCTAGTTTTGTGCTAGAGCACTTTGAAAAACAAGGAGAGAAACCAATATTTGCTTCTATGGAGTACCATGAACAATTTTGATGTTTAAATAATTACACTCCCAGCCTGTTGAATCACCACCGAGTGCTACACATTTGCCAAAACACAGTAGACCTCTCCCTCCAATAGCTCCTTGCCATTTCCTTTCATTCACAAGTTCTATTAGCAGAGAAAACCATGATCTGCCACACCAAGAATTTACTCTTTACTTACTACTTTCAGGTCTCTGAAAGAAAGAAAGTGAAGTTGCTCAGTCGTGTCTGACCCTTTGCGAACCCATGGACGGTAGCCTAACAGGCTCCTCCGTCCATGGGATTTTCCTGGCAAGAGTACTGGAGTGGGTTGCCATTTCCTTCTCCAGGAGATCTTCCTGACCCGGGGATCAAACCCAGGTCTCCCACATTGCAGGCAGACGCTTTACCGTCTGAGCCACCAGGAAGTCCATGAGGTCTCTGAAATAGACCCTATATAAAACTATAAAGGGAAAGACAAGGACTGTGGCAGTGAATTTACTACATACTTGTATGCTGAGATGACACGTTACTTCAGGTTCAAACAGCATTTGATACCATCTATGGTTTTTCCTGTGGTCATGTATGGATGTGAGAGTTGGACGGTGAAGAAGGCTGAGCGCCGAAGAATTGATGCTTTTGAACTGTGGTGTTGGAGAAGACTCTTGAGAGTCCCTTGGACTGCAAGGAGATCCAACCAGTCCATTCTGAAGGAGATCAGCCTGGGTGTTCTTTGGAAGGAATGATGAGAAAGCTGAAACTCCAGTACTTAGGAAAACCTCATGTGAAGAGTTGACTCACTGGAAAAGACCCTGATGCTGGGAGGGATTGGGGGCAGGAGGAGAAGGGGACGACAGAGGATGAGATGGCTGGATGGCATTACTGACTCGATGGATGTGAGTCTGAGTGAACTCCGGGAGTTGGTCATGGACAGGGAGGCCTGGTGTGCTGCGATTCATGGGGTCGCAAAGAGTCGGACACGACTGAGCGACTGATCTGATCTGATGGCTTAGTTTGCAATGGCACCCCACTCCAGTACTCTTGCCTGGAGAATCCCATGGGTGGAGGAGCCTGGTGGGCTGAAGTCCATGGGGTTGCTAAGAGTTGGATACGACTGAGCGACTTCACTTTCACTTTTCACTTTCATGCACTGGAGAAGGAAATGGCAGCCCACTCCAGTGTTCTTGCCTGGAGAATCCCAGGGATGGGGGAGCCTGGTGGGCTGCCGCCTATGGGGTCGCACAGAGTCAGACACAACTGAAGTGACTTAAGAGTAGCAGTAGCATGGCTTAGTTTATGAAAGATGCCTATTCAGTAGATTTAGGACTTTAAGAAAATTTAAATAACTCAGCTAATGTTTATCGCTAAAATTTCAAGCTAGAAAAGGGAAAGGCACTCAGAGAATGGTGATGATAGTACTTCCCTGGTAGAAAGATGACTAGCAGGCTTCTAAGAAATCTCTTGGGATGGCATTAATTTGGTAAATTTGTCAAGGTCCTCAGTCTGGTAGGCTCAAAATCTGATTTTATCCTTACAACAGAGGGCACACCCAACTCCCAGGAGAATGTTAAAGACATATATTTTTATCTATACATAAATTGATATATAAAGCCAGAACTGCAATATATTACATTGCAATGAAAATGGAAAATTTCATATAGACTACATGATATATGGTTTCTATATCAGCATTTTAATCAGAAGGAGACTTGCATGGAAAGCTAAATCCTTATCAGAAGGCTGTTTTGTGAACCTCATCCTCTGAACAGGAGGATAAATTACAGGAATTCTCTACAAGAAAGAAGATATTAAAGATGAATGGGACCAGATAAGTCAAAAGTCTCTTAGTTTCCTTATCTCCTTCCTACACAAGGCTTAGATGGGAACTGCCAGCACTGGCTTATTACTGAGACTAAACAATCTATCATTTGAATGATGCAATCTTTTTTCTTTTTTTTTTTGGATATGTTGACGGATTCAATCAAGTGCTGTTATGAATCTCCAAGTCCCAGAGTTATTCTGTCTCTGAGTTGTCTCTGCGTTTCTGTAGCCAGATCCATCAGTATATTGAGTTTATAGTTTTACTGTAAAAAAATCACCTTATCTCCTTAATATAAAGTTCTCATTCCAGTGTATCAACTATTAAAAACATCTACTGCAAAGAAAGTCACAATAAGTCCCTTTAAGAGAGTGATCACACATTGGATATTTTTATAAGACAGTTAATGACCCTTAAAAAACAGAACCTGTCTTTGTGCTCTAAATGAAGAACAGGGCACTTTTACAGAAAGATCTAAACCTCTCCTAAACTCAAATTTTACTTATGGCTATCCAAAATAAAAGTAGCACAAAAGACAATCAGGTAGAAATGAAAGGATTAAGAAGGCATGAAGTGATACTCAGAATATTATTTTAGTCTACATCAACCTAGGCAGTTTCCCAAACATGTCCTGTAGGACACTGGTGGTCCCCAAAATGTAAATGTGCAAAGAGAACAGAACGCTAGGTCCTATGGTGAAATACCCTTGAAATAAAAGGTAAAGCAAAGTTACATGTTTATTTACAGTAGGAATTCTCTGAGCTTTTAATATTCATGTCAATTGTGACCTCTTGGGGGAGGACCTACATCTGTTATGCACTGAAATAAAGGAAACATTTTTTTAAATAAAAGATTCTTCAACACAATACGTGAAACAAAATGGGTGGAGATCAAAAACATTTTTAACTGAAATAATAATAATAATAATTTATTACATTATTATTAATATAATAATATGTAGCTCAGATGGTAAAGAATCTGCCTGCAACACAGGATACCTCAGTTCTATTCCTGGGTTGGGAAGATAACCTAGAGAAGGCAACAGCAACCCTCTCCAGTATTCTTGCCTGGAGAATTCCATGGAGATTCCATGGAGCCTGGCAGGCTACAGTCCATGGGGATGTAAAGAGTTGGACACAACTCAGCAATTTTCATACACACACACACACGTAATAAATAATACAAATGTTTAATAATTCACTTAAAAGAGAAACGATTCAAATACTTACATTTGTAATCCTCCAATTCAGACTCTGGACTATTATCAGTGCTTATTTCTATTGCAGCATCTGCCAGATTTTTTTCTAATGCTGACCTTGCAAGGCTTGGTAAAAACCTGGTTGGGTGGGAAGGATGGATTGATAAAGTCAAAGCTTTCTATGATTCCAAAATATCTTCTGACACTTAGACAGACACATGACCAATTAAGGATGATCCGTCTTGATCTGTGAAAAAACAGCTTGAGAATACTTAAATCTTCTGTTTTCTGAACATAGTATAGTATCCCATTTCCCACAGCAATCTTTTACAACTTTTAATAGAGATTTATGCTTTTTTCCATTAAAGCATTATATGCCACTCATTAAATTTATTCTTAGGTTTGCAAAGCTTTCTATTATTATTTTGAATGGTATTATTTTTTTTTTAAATTTGACTTCTTTATTGATTTTTACTGGAATATATGGATAGGAATATCACTGACTTGGGTGTATAAGTAATATCACTATATTCCAACTGTTCTAAAATGTAGTTTACATGAAGCTTCTCTTGAATTTTTTTATGTAGCTAATCATATAACTTTTAGCTAGTCTAAAAGTACAAAAGGCAACATTCTTGTTTAGTTCCTAACTCCATAAAGCAATATATCCTAAGAATGTTTGCTATAAGATTTTAGGGCCTACCCTTTACCAGATTAAGAATGCCTCTTTGACTCATGGTTAGCTAAGCATATTGTTTGTTTACTTCTGCTTTGGTTTGTTTTCAAGTTTGGCTGCTGAGTTCTATCAAACCCTTTTTAATGATTTATTAAAATGAAAATTTTTCTCAGTAATATGTTAATATGTAATGTGTTAATAGGCTTTCCCTTGTGGCTCAGACAGTAAAGAGTCTGCCTGCAACGCAGGAGACCCGGGTTCAATCTCTGAGTTGGGAATATCTCCTGGAGAAGGAAATGGCAACTGACTCCAGTATTCTTGCCTGAAAATCCCATGGACGGAGAGGCTGGCAGGCTACAGTCCATGGGGTTGCAAAGAGTCAGACTTGACTGAGTGACTTCACTCTCACTCATTCATGCTAATATGGTAAATTTAAAAAAAGAATATTGAAATTTCTTCACATTCTTGAGGTAACTCCAGGTTGCTCATAATTTATTTATATGGATAAATTATATACAATATATATCTACACTTGGTTTGTTAGTATTTCATTTAGGATTTCTGTACACATTCCATGAATGCAATTTATAATTTTCCTTTCATATATTATTCTTGTCTGGTTTAGGTATCATGATTATACTAGACTCAAAGTGAACTGGTATGTTTTCACTGTCTACTCACTAGAATGGCCTCTAAAATGCTTTGTGTATGATTGTTTCATTCATTCCAAAGTATTACTTTCCCTTAGGCTTTGAAACTCTTTGTATTACTTAGCATTGACTATTTACTTCTATTAACTATAATATAGTTCTGACTAAGAAAACACTGGCTAGATAATAAATCTATCTTTCTGTATGTATTTTATTCAGCTCATGACCCTAAAAAATAGGCAATTGAAGCATTTTTTTCTAATTTTCATTTAGAAGTTGAATTGTCTACTTAAGAGAATCAACTTTATTATTTCTCATGATTATTAGTTATTCAAAGAATTACTCCAAAGCACTGGAAACGAGCCTCACTTTAGCCTCATTTCACCACAGAACAAACTGAAGTTGCAACACAAGGAACTTGCTTTTACTACAAGAAAACTGTCCACTAAGTTGAAAATGTAGAGGGCAGTTAAGAGATTTTCCTAAGCTGAATACAGTTTCTCTTTTAATTCCTCTAATGTATCAAGGAATGAATGGACAACAGTTATAACCACCAGAAAAATAATTAAAAGATCATGTGAAAAGAGTCTAAAAGAAATCTTCAAGTCAATTGGATGGTGTTATTAATCTTTTCTAACTACTGTTTTAAGCATGATTCTGTAAGGAAATTCTATGTCAGTGTTTAAAATAATTTCCAAACAAGTATGAAAAATAGTAGTAGTAGAAAAAATAGTAGACTGAGAAGATGCTAGTTTTTTCATACTTGGGCAACAGGACATGTCATACTACCCTGCATGGAAAGCTCCAGTGCAAGTTTAGGAAGTGCCATGTGTAATGCTTAAGACCTCTCTCTCATTAGACAACGAACCAGCATTCAAATGCCAAACCTACTTTTCCTTATTCACTACTGTCTGATTTGAGTACATAACTTAGCTTTATCACGTATAAAAATCTCTTTTTTATTATGCCTAAGTAAAGGTCCGTCCAGTCAAGGCTATGGTTTTTCCTGTGGTCATGTATGGATGTGAGAGTTGGACTATAAAGAAAGCTGAGCACCAAAGAATTGATGCTTTTCAACTGTGGTGTTGGAGAAGACTCTTGAGAGTCCCTTGGACTGCAAGGAGATCCAACCAGTCCATCCTAAAGGAGGTCAGTCCTGGGTGTTCATTGGAAGGACTGATGCTGAAGCTGAAACTCCAATACTTTGGCCACCTGATACAAAGAACTAACTCTCTGGAAAAGACCCTGATGCTGGGAGGGATTGGGGGCAGGAGGAGAAGGGGACAACAGAGGATGAGATGGCTGGATGGCATCACTGACTCGATGGACGTGAGTCTGAGTAAACTCCAGGAGTTAGTGATGGACAGGGAGGCCTGGCGTGCTGCAATTCATGGGGTTGCAAAGAGTTGGACACGACTGAGCAACTGAACTGAACTGAATTGAAGATAATGAAGGGGAACACTGCATACAAGGCTGAAAAAGCTACATGTTCAGACTGATAACTTTTTCCAGACCTGAGCACAGACTATCAAACTTCTATGTACTATTTTAGCAAAGACCCAGAAAGTTGGATTCAGTGAGAAAGGAGAATATGGTTACCTGGAAAGACAGGCTTTGGTGACAGCATTGTGAAGGTTCTCATTAGGGTACTGTGACAGCCGACGAGAAATCCTCAACAGCTGTCTGGTAGAAAGGGACGCCGCCAGTGATTGCGCCTACCAAAAGGCAAAGACAGGCTGGTGAAGAGTTCTGTTTCAACTTGCTGAAAGTGCCTTTGGATGGATATCATCGCAGAATTCATTATTCCTGAATGACAAGGCCAAACTTAACTATGCACTTACTGTTAATGAATTACAAATAAACAAAAACCAATTTACACTTAAAACATCCTTAAAGACAGCTTTTTAAAAAAAAATCCATGAAAAGTATTTATTAATTAAATTAAATTAAAGTGCTGTGTATAGATCAGTCTTATGGACTCTGTGGGAGAGGGAGAGGGTGGGGAGAATTGGGAGAATGGCATTGAAACATGTATAATATCATGTATGAAACGAATCGCCAGTCCAGGTTCGATGCACAATACTGGATGCTTGGGGCTGGTGCACTGGGATGACCCAGAGGGAGGGTATGGGGAGGGAGGAGGGAGGAGGGTTCAGGATAGGGAACACAGATATACCTGTGGCGGATTCATTTCGATATTTGGCAAAACTAATACAATATTGTAAAGTTTAAAAATAAAATAAAATTAAAAAAAAAAATAAAGTGCTGTGTATACATGTGTTTTTTGTTTTTTTCTTTTTTTCTGAGGAGGGGAAGGAGGTTAGATAGAGGAAAGATGTTACATTGTACAGATTGAACCTGATTAAGGATAGCCCTTATGTACAACTAACTGGGGCTTCCCCAAAGGCTCAGTGGGTAAGGTATCTGCCTATAAAGCAGGAGACACAGTAGAAGGGGGATTGATCTTTAGGTCTGAAAGATCCCCTGGAGGAGGATGTTACAACCTACTCCAGTTTTCTTACCTGAAAAGTCCCACAGCAGAGGAACCTGGCTGACTACAGTCCATGGGGTCACCAAGAGTCAGACAGGACTAAGTGAATGAACACACACACATTCATTTCCACTCCCACCCTGCTTATACAAAGCGAAACTGTTAAGATAGCCAGAAAATGCTCTGAGCTTTAAGTAATTATCTGGCTTCTGAAATAGAGAAAAGGAGTTGTGGACAATTTAGGCTGTTGATCACAGAGGTGTCAATCAGTTATCACCTGGGTGGCAGCTTACAGTTGGGAAACCTTCTCCTACACTGTTAGAATAATTTTACTTTATATTCTTATTCTTCCCCAAATCCCATTAAGAGAGCTGCTAGTAAAGAGCTCAGGACATCATTAAGTACCAATAAACATTTGTGGACTTGAATTTGAAATTATCTTAGCAGACAGCTTAATGCAATAGTAAAGTTTATAAGCTTTTTATAAGCTTTGGAGTCAGACAAATCAGCCTTCCATTTATTAGCTATGTGATTTTTGGCAAGTTACTTAATCTCTTCAGGCCCCAATTTCCTCATCTTTAAAATGACAATAAGAAAGCCCTCACTTTTAAGTGTTATGAGTATGAGGATTAAATTAGAAAATTATTCTAAAGCACTTAGCAGAGGTCAGACACATATGGGTGCTCAACAAACAGCAGCAATTATTATTCAAAGTCAGCTTCCTCAAAATGAAAAAAAAAAATCTAATAGGGAACGGGATCTACACGTTAGTAGAAATCTAATGCATCAGATTGTTACTGGCCTCGTTCCTAACGTAGATCAGCAGCATTAGAAGACAGTAGTTTTAAATCAAGAGGAGAACTTTTAAAGAAACTGGTCCTCTGGGATGGGAGAGGGGCCGAAGAGGCCAGGGTGAAATGTCACTGAGTCTGACCAGGGCAGTTAAGTGGCCCTGAGCCCCTGAGGAAAGGGAAAGGGGACTCTATCAAATTAACAAAGGATCCAGAATGGATGGTGGGAGGATGCTAAAACTACACTACACATTTGTTCCTTTTAACACTTTGCTTAAGGTCATCTCTGCACCTCCCAAGGCAGCAAAAAAAGAATGTATTGCTCCTTCTTCATGTATTTCACAGCTCCATGAGATGCAGGTCTGCTATTATTAGCATTATATTTCAGCTACAACTTGGATTAAACACTCCTTTGGGGACTAGGTTAGAAGCATGATCACTTTTTATGACATACCCTTTTTTCTATTAAAAAACACATTCTAAGTTTCAGGGACTTCATAAGCAAAACATTTGGTTCAGACTTGTTCAACAAATTTGCATTGTAGACACAGAGACAATATTTAAATATAAAAAAGCATAAAGTGCAATTCAAAATAGCATATAATTTAATGCAAAAATAAGTGGAGCACTTGACAACTGCTATAGGGGCTTAAAAATGTTCAAGTGGGTAGGAGAAATGCTGTGAACAAAGGGAGGAAAGCAACAAGAACAGAAATACATGCAGAATGTAAGGAAAGCAACCCAGCTTTACTAAAGGGTCCTGCTGGAAAGTTTACTCCCAAATATCAAAGATCCATGAATTACGCTTAAGGAGTTGGTATTTCTTCTAAAGGCAATAGGACTGTGCTATGTGCAAAGCAGTAACATGGTTTTAGAAAGACTAACCTGGCAGTAATAGGCAAAGTAGTTGAAGGACAAAGAACTAAGGCAGGAATCAGAAAGGCACTTCAATTACTTACTATGAAGAGATAAAGTCCTACAGTAAGGTTACTTGCAAGAAGAAGGAAGTTGTTCAGCCGCTAAGTCGTGTCCGACTTTTTTGGTGACCCCATGGACTGTAGCCCATGAGGCTACTCTGTTCATGGGATTTTCCAGGCAAGAATACTGGAGTGGGTTGCCATTTCCTCCTCTAGGGGATCTTACTGACCCAGGGATGGAATCCATGTCTCCTGCATCGGCAGGAGGATTCTTTCCCACTGAGCCACCTGGGAAGCCCAATAAGAAAGCAGAGAAGGGATTAAACAAATGTTTCAAAGGACTTGGCAATGGATAGATATGAAACAGTAGGAAGAATTAAGGATAAGATTGTTTTAGCTAGTATGACTGAAAGTGTCAGAAGTTAAATATGACCTAGCAATTCCCACTCAATACTTGAGACCGTGAAAAATTGCTATTTTAATCGTGGAAAATGTTTGACAAATGACTCCAACCAGAGGATTCTATGACAAGAGTCCCATTAAACCACATGGTAACTTTCCAGGTTAAAATATTCTAGTCTAATTCCAAACATGACACTGAATTTGGGCTTCGTATTTCATTCCAGTGATCAAGAAGGACTTCTCTTGAGTTTGAAAAATACTGAGTCAGTTAATAATACGAAAATGCTTTACAATAATATCCAGTATTAAATCAGAAAGAAGCTTTAGGTTGAGCCACTTAAGCATTGAATAAAGGGTTTGGCTGTTTCTGCTCTCACATTATTGCCAACGAAAAATTGAGAATCTAATTTAAAAACCCTAATACACTTAACATTTATCATATCAAACTTCTAACTGCAGTTTTAGGTAAGGATATGAGCATACTGAAGAGCACACCTCAAGGGTTTTTTGGATTAACATTATTAAAATAGCAATTCAGCTTAAAAATATTAGAGGTTTAAGATAAAAACTTATTTAAAAATATATTCTTTTTTTCCTCTTAAAGAATTATTTTTTATGAAAATGTAATGTTCTCTGGGAGAGAAAACTCTAGGGACAACATATTAATTAATAACTAATTAATTTATTCATGCATTCATCAAACATTTGTTAACTTTTCTACTATGTGCCAGGTACCAGGATGGGAGATAGTTGGTACAAAAAAGATACTTTGACCCTCCTTTGTCTCCCTGAAAGCAGGAACCACCCATGAAAAAATACCCTCCCTGTACTAGGAGGCTAGAAGGCATCCTTAGCACCAGAAACAGGGAATTTAGGGCTGAGAGGGTTATATTAACAAACCTTGTTTCTTTTTCACGAAATTACCACCCCAAGCCCAAATGTCTTTGTATTGTCAATTCTTCACAATTTTATTGTTTCTTTGTCTAAAAGGTATAAACACTGCCTGCTTTGGTCACTTCTTTAAGTCTCAGATTTTTATGGGGCTCCTGCATCTACAAAATTAAAACTGTTGTTTTGCTCTTCTTAAACAGTCTCATGTCAATTTAATTCTTAGGCCACCGAAAGAACTTAAAGAGGAAGAAGGGAAAAGTTTTCTCCCCTATACCATCCCAAACATAAACAGAATCAGAAATAGAGAATCAACAAGGAAAGAGAAGTTAGAAGCTAGAGATAAAGTTGTTGGCATCCACACAGAGGTGATACTTGAAGCCATAAGAATACATGAGATTGCTCAGCAGAGGAGACAGTGGAGTAGAGCCAAAGCTCCAGGAACACCTAGGTACTCCTCTAGAGCTAAAACTTGTTTTCTGTGACACCAGCCAGGAGAAGCTGGAAAAAATGTTAAAATCATTGAAACAGTAACATACACATAGGAGAAAGCATAGCAGAAGGGATAAAATTATCAGCTTAAAAAATAGATTTTAAAGCACTGAACTCTAAGAATATAAAGCAGCAGCCTGTCAACAACAGAAAATTCCATGGAGAAAACCCAGACTTACTGTTGGATCCTGTGTCTCTCTGAGTTTGTGCGTAAATGACAACAATTTGTCCAAAGCTTCCGGAGGCATATCTGGGACCTATTTTATGAGAGGATTAAGGAAAGAAAGAATAAATTGGGATATATGATCAAGCAACCAGAAATTATGGCTACTTATAAAATAATATTAAAATTATGTTTTTATAAAGTCTCTGATTATAGGTATCATGCTTAACCTGTGGATAAATTTGCTTATTCATCTTCTCAGGAAACACTTTTGCCTCTGCTTTCTCTTTAAGAATCAGGTCAAGAAGATGTGACACATATATGCAATCAAATGCTACTCAGCCATAAAAAAGAATAAAATAATGCCATTTGCAGCAACATGGATGCGACCGGAGAGTATCACACTAAGTGAAGTGAAGTCAGAAAGAGAAAGACAAATACCATATGATATCATTTATATGGGGAATCTAAAATATGACACAAACAAACCTATCTATAAAAATAGAAACAGAATCACAGACATAGAGAATAGACTAGAGTGGGGAGGAGGGAAGGGAAGGAGGGGTGGGGAAGAGGGGGGAAGGGGTGAATTGGGAGTTCAGGATCAGCAAATGCAAACTGGTATATATAGAATGGGTAAACAGCAAATCCTACTGTACAGCCCAGAGAACTGTATTCAACAGCCTGTGACAAACCAGAATAAAAAAGAGTATGAAAAAGAACGTATATAATACGTATAACGGAGTCACTTTGCTGTACAGTGATTAATACAACATTGTAAGTCAGCTATACGTCAACTTAAAAAAGAATCAGGTAAAACCAGGCCATTCTTCATTTACAATTCTTTCACAATGATAAAACTGAAAGGAACCTCTAACCAATTAAAAACTGGCATATAGTACACCCATAAGAAACTTCTCATATATCACATCCATTTCTGTTAGCTTCAACTCTAATTCAGGCATTTTTCTTACGAAACCAAACTCCTTCATTTAGCAGCAACCTTACACCTATGTCTACTAAGAGACTTAATATATCCTTGTATAAAGGGAAGATGCTCAAACTGTCCATTTTTTCAAGGACTTTACAACCTGTAATAAACCATAATGGAAAAGAACATGAAAAAGAATGTATACATACATATATATATATATATATATATATATATATGCATATACACACATATGCATTTCTGAATCACTTTGCTGTATGGCAGAAACTAACACAACATTGTAAATCAACTGTATTTCAGTAAAATAAATATGAAAAAAATCCCCACATACCTGAGGGGCATGATCTACTTATCAATGAAATGTAAAGAACAGTTGCCTGGAAACATACATTGACTGCTTTTAAGTACACTGAGTTTATTATGTATTTTAATTGATAATAAGAAAATTTTACTTAATAAAAAAATTAAAATTTTAACTTAAAAAGAGTAGAAGGAGATGTTAGAACAATGATTGGTATAACATGACAATTTCAGAAATAAAATGTTCATGGTTTCTCTGGGCATTTAAGTAATTGGAATTTTTAAAATTCAAAGCTCTATACCATATATACTCATTCATTCTTTAAATCAACCCTGTGATGTAATAAGTAGTATCATCCCCATCATCAAACGAAGAAAATATGGTTGAGTAATCTACCCAAGATCCAGAAGCTAATAAGTAGTGGATCTGACATTTAAAGGCAAGTTTTTTGACTTTAAAGTCTACACCCTTATCCACAATCATGCTCATAAGACCTAAAATTAAATAAAATATTTCAAAGGGGATGAGTGCAGTTATTAGTGATCTAGAATAGTACTGTCTAGCAAAACATTCTACAATGATGGAAATATTCTTTATGCTATCGGCGTGCCATGGCCATTTGAAGTAAGACTGAGCAACTGAATTTTTAAATTTGATTTAATGTGGCTACTGCTACTACATTAAACAGTGAAGTCCCAGAATTCCAAAAGTGCTAAACACACTGCTTGGTTAAGGCAGATGCCACAATAAGAGATTACAAACACTACAAGCCACTAGACAGCTAACCAGTTAAGTACAGGCTATATTACAATCCCAAGGGGACCAGAAATACCTAGGATTTTCTACAAAACCTATGGAACTAAAATATATTTGGCCTCCTCTTGTAGTTGGAGAAGGAAATGGCAACCTACTCTAATATTCCTGCCTGGGAAATCCCACAGACAGAGGAGCCTTGTGGGCGTCAGTCAATGGGCTCATTGAAAGTTGGACACGACTTAGCGGCTAAACCACCACCACCACCCCTTTTAGTAGGGGCTTTAAATAGTCACCTTTGGTTGAATCTAAAAGGAAAAAGAATCCCCAAACTGGCTCCACAGGAGGAAAATGGAGAGACAGCCCAAATGCCTGGTTCTTAAGGTGTGGTCCCAGACCAACAGCATCAGCATCGCCTGAGTACTTAAGACATGTAAATTCTCATTTCCATCCCAGAATCACTGGCTCGGCGATCTGTAAGTTAACAAGCCCTCCAGATGATCCTGAAAAGTGTTGACGTCTGAGAACCATTTTATAAGGAAATTTGGAAATAAACAGTGAGAAAAAGCCAAAAATATCCAACTCTGCTCAAGCAGGTGTCAAAAATGCCTTAAAAAGAGAGTAACTGAAGGCAACAGGCTTGTGCTGGCCTCACTCTTACCATTTCCTTAATCACTTGGATTTCTTCACTTTTGACAAGTGGTTTCATGTAATGGAAAAAGAACATGGTTAAGAATTCTGGCCCCAGCCACTGCTGTGTCGTGCTTCCAATAACAGGGGGTTCTGCCAAGGCGATGATTCTGAAGGAGGGGTGAACAGGAAAAATCGATCTAAAAGGGAAAAAAAAGCTTTTTAAGCATAACCTTTTGTGTCAGAAATTAGGTCACAGTAGCTAAAGCCTAGGCAATAATAAGACTATGGTACAGATAAAGCTATTACCCAAAGAACAAGCTCTGGAAAAACAAAGGTCAGGACATTCTAAAAACCTAAGATTAAAACAAAAGGAGAATTACCAAAGGTTAATATATGATGTACCATGTCAACTGATGAAACTCCATCGCTGGCATGATTCGCTGTTTTGGAAAACATGAATCCATGTTTTTGGATATGTTGTTATACCTACAATAAATTTACTCCATAGTCCCTTGAAGAAAAAAGTGAAGGTGAAAGTCACTCAGTCGTGTTCGACTCTTCGTGACCCCATGGATGATACAGTCCATGGAATTCTCCAGACCAGAATACTGGAGTGGGTAGCCTTTCCCTTCTCCAAGGGATCTTCCCAACCCAGGGAATGAACCCAGGTCTCCCACATTACAGGCAGATTCTTTACCAGCTGAACCACAAGGGAACCCCAGTAGTCCCTTGAAACATAACCCCAAACAGTTCATACTCATTACATAGGTCCCCTGTCTTTGTTCAAAATCTCCTGTCTTGCAAGGAACTTCTATGTCAGTCATAGAAAGACCAAGAAACATTACTCAGGATGAAGAGACTTTTTACAATGTAGAAAATTTAAGTAGCATAGGGGATCTGATTAAAATTTAAATTTGGATTGGCAATAAGAATACTTAGGTCTTTAAAAGGTGGAGAAAAGTGAACTTCCATGTAATTCACTCTTTTGTCATTTAATAGGAAACAATGTGATTTTTACAGTGATCTCTTTGATAAATCCCTGTTAGGGAATCTGAAGATGTAAATATATAAGATAAGATTTCCCATGGTTTATGAAATGAACTTGAGTAGTTTTAGAAGAAGGAGCTAGAAATAGAAACCCTTTATCATGATCTAATCATGAGTAATATCAGTTCTTATCAATTCTCAAAACTGTAGTGCAAATAGACCTTTTGCGGGTTATATCATCCTTGTTGAGAAAGAAGAAACGAAACTCAAACACCTGCCAAGATCTTCAGAAAAAAGAAAATAAAGGGACCTAAATGGCATTTCTTCATTGCCACCAACTATTATGATAGAACTCAACAGTTACATGGTTGGGCAGCGAGAATATCAGGAGATAAGACATGTGTAGAGAGAATCAGATAAATACTCGGAAGATTTCAGATCAAAACAAGTCCCCTCAATACAACAGGAAGGTTCACTGAGTCCTTGACAGTACGATTTAGAATTTTAGAGGGCCACAGCATCATTTGTAATGATTTGTAAGCTGGGGAAAAGCAGTTTATAGGAATGGTCATATGAAACGTCTGGGTGAGTTCATAAAAGCTACTAAATACCATTTCATTTTGGTAGGTAGGGTCAGGGGGAGAGACTTATTTATAGATATTCAAGCATAGCATGGGGATGATTTGTCCAAAGGAGTTGTACTAGAAAGAGAAAAGGATAACAACACAGATAATGACTTGAGAGTCCTAAGGACGGCATGATCACTCAGGATTGCTAGAAACTACAGTCACACAACAAAACCTGGACAGACAGAATTCTATGATCTGAAAAGAGAAGATTATTCCATTTTCCACTTCTGTTAAGTGGTTTGCCATAATCCAGAAAGTCTGCCGCAGGGCCCAGCAACAGATGTTGGATTCATCTTTGATCCTCTTCTCTCCTAGCTGGGACAAAAGAAGGTGGGAGAGACAGAGCCTGCTTATTTGTGCTTTGCTCAGAATTAAAGCTGCAGATGTAGTTTTACACTCAAGATGGTGAGGACACTAAAGTAGGGAAAAAACAAAACCAAAATCCAACAAGCAAGGGAATTTCAATTGCCATCCTTAAACCAACAGGCGAAGAAGCAAGTGCCACAGGTACACTGTAGATTCAGGCCTAGAACAACTAACATGAAAGCAAGCCAGGCTGGTTTTAACTTAAACACGGAGATGGTCATTGCTTATGAGGTACACTGTGGCTTGCTTTTTGGTATGGACTCCAGCAGGGTGGCTTCCCCGGTGGTGCTAGTGGTAAAGAACCTGCCTACTCATGCAGGAGACCTAACAAAAGCAGGTTCTGTCCCTGGGTTGGGAAGATCCCCTGCAGTAGGAAGTAGCAACAACCCACTCCAGTAATCTTGCCGAGAAACTTCCACAGACAGAGAAGCCTGGTGGGCTACAGACCATGGGGTCACAGAGTCTGACACAACTGAGCATGTGCACACACACACACACACACACACACACACACACACACTAGCAGGGTACCCAAGTGAGCTGGTGGTGTCACAGAGTCTGACACAACTGAGCATACGCGCACGCACACGCACATGCACACACACACACATAAACATACACTCTAGCAGGGTACCCAAGTGAGCGGGCCAAATTTAAAGGGGGCAGTTTCTGATGATAGCTGATGTGTCAGGAAAATAAGTATTAATATAAGCTGACTATAAAAACAGCCAACTGCTAAATAACAGGAAGAGAAGGACCTGTTTGCTTGTTAAGTTCTCCTCAAAGGCTTCCTCACATATAAACAGGTCATATGGAAAGTTGTTTTCTGATGATGTTACATTCTCTGAGTCTGAAAGTTGGAGAGCAGAGCACGCCTGAGGACAGGCCATGTACTTCCAGATGTGATATGACACGCATGCGTGTGTGCTAAGTCTCTTCAGTCATGACCGACTCTGTGCGATCCTACGGACGGTAGCCCACCAGGCTCCTCTGTTCATGGAATTCTCCAGGCAAGAAGACTGGAGTGGATTTCCATGCCCTTCTACAGGGAATATTCAAACCCAGGGATCAAACCCACATCTCTTACGTCTCCTGCATTGCGAGTGGGTTCTTTACCACTAGTGTTTCGTGGGAAGCCCCATGATCTGACATGCTGGTGGGTAATAGAAAGGCTGAAGAAGTAATAAATAATTGAGAATTAGGAAACATGCACTATGAAAATTTTAAATCAAGGTTAACTTCAATTTTACTAGAATTTAACAACAAATAATAATTGAAACTAAAGATACAGATTAACTTCAGATAAATAGATATCATTTCATAAAGATTAAAAAACTTTAAAGCAGAAAGATCTTTTACAAAGGCTTAAAATATTGGGGCCAATATGTTTGTTTGGGGGCATAAGTAAAAGTTTTTAGAAAGTAAAATACTTTCCAATGCTTCTCAACAATAAAAAGGAAATTAATTATGGAATATCTCAAAATAATTATGCTGAGAGGCCAGACCCAAAGAACACATACTGTGCAAATACATTTATATAAAGCTCTAGAAAAATGCATATAGAAAATTTTCTATAAAGAAAGCTCAGCACCGAAGAATTGATGCTTTTGAACTGTGGTGTTGGAGAAGACTTTTGCGAATCCCTTGGACTGCAAGGAGCTCCAACCAGTCCATCCTAAAGGAAATCAGTCCATCCTAAAGGAAATCAGTCCTGAATATTCATTGGAAGGACTGAGACTGAAGCTGAAACTCCAATACTTTGGCCACCTGATGCAAAGAGCTGACTCATTGGAAAAGACCCTGATGCTGGGAAAGACTGAAGGTAGGAGGAGAAGGGGATGACAGAGGATGAGATGGTTGGATGACATCACGGACTCAACGGACATGAGTCTGAGTAAACTCTAGGAGTTGGTGATGGACAGGGAGGCCTGCCATCCATGGGGTCACAAAGAGTCGGACACAACGGAGCAACTGAATTGAACTGAGAAAATGCACGTTATATAGACTAACAGGGAGCAGTTTCCTGGGGTGAGAGGGGGTGGTGAGAAGGATTAAAAAGGGTCCGACGGCACTTTGGAGACCGTGGAGGTACTTGCTCTCGTGACTGTGCTGGCAGTTTCACAGGTGTATAAAATATAAAAATTATCAAACTGCACACTGTGAATATATATTTGTATATTGGAATTACAAAGCTATTAATAAAACCAAAACTTCAATAAATTTCTATCTTCTGACAGAAATTATATGCTACATTTCTGTCAAATGTGTATGTTAAAAAACTTGAAACAATAACATAGAAGGTTTTTATAAAAATATTAATCATGAACTGAAAAAGGATTTTGTAACTGGCCTTTCACACTGTAATACTATTGTTCCAACTCAGAACCTGGAGGTTATGCAAGTCTGTACACAGTCCACATTTCTCCTGCTTTGCAACGTAGCAAAGCAAATTCCTACTTCATCTTTATACCACACAATGTCTAGTGTGACAGATAAGTAAATAGTTAAATAGATAAATGTATTGCTGTTGTTAATAACCATCACTGCAAGAAACTTTTTGAAGACCTTTGTTGGCAAGGACAAAACAGAGATAAGTGATAAGTGAGAATAATGGTTTTTCATTAAGAGCAGAGCAGCTAGTCTAAATCTGGCCTTGAATGAGTTTTTGAGAGAAGGTGCATTCTTGTATCAAACATGTGATACATTTGTGTATAAGAAGACAAAAGCAATACATACAGTAATAAGTAATATGGCTTCCCTGGTGGTTCAGTGGTAAAGAATTCACCTGCAATGCAGGAGGCTGCCTGCAATGCATTGGATCCCTGGGTCGGGAAGATCCCCTGGAGAAAGAAATGGTAACCCACTATAGTATTCTTGCCTGGGAAACCCCATGGACAGAGAAGCCTGGCGGGTTACAGTCCATGGGGTGCAAAGAGTTGGACACAACTTCATGACTAAACCACCACCCCACAGACCCTTCATAAGCACAGAGTTTAGAACTTTTCCTGACCATAAAAATGTTTAGGATTATTTTTCAAAATCAGAATTTGCTTACAGCACTTTGTTTTGAGAACCAAACACAGAGATTTGGGCATAAAATCCTGGATCTAACTTGAATTTTGTTAAAAATGTACACAGACTAATTTTCCAGAAAAGAGATCCTGAGGTTTCTAGGGGAAGTAGGAGAGAATGCTCGATCCTAACTACCTTCAAATGTGAGTAAGAGTAAAATCTAACAGACTGAGGATTGTGCCCAATGTCCACTTCCAGTCTATAAGTGATTAATAGAAACTGGAAGATTATCAACTCTCTTCAATGTTTAATCGTAATAAAAAAATATTCAATAAAAATACAAAAACATTAGAGCATATATAATTACAACTGAGATTAGGCCTCTAATCTTTATTGCTTTCCTGAGATAACCAGAAGCCTATTTTTGGTAAAATAAACTATTGGTAATTCACAGAGGTTCTCACCCACCCTCATCTAGGCTCTGACCAGCAGCAGGAAGGGACACATTTAGAAGCCTGTAGCATTTGTACTCCTCCTTTCCCCAAAGAAATTTTTCTCATCAAAGGAAATAGTTCTATTTTGGTCCTTACTTCCTGTGGGAAATGCTGGCATGGTTTCTGGTGAGCACGCCCATCACGTTATTTCTAACCCCGATGTCCACAGTATTCCAGGTGTCCTGCACTAGAAGGGAAGGCTCTAGCATTTCTTTAGCTATTTCTAAAGGAACTTTAGCTATGTCATTAGCTGCAAAGAATACCTGCAGAGCACTACAGAAACGATTGAGGTATATGGTGAAATTAGAACACAAAGAAGGTCAGCAGAGGAGTCGAATATAATTGTACTGAAACTGGGTTTCATACGATGAAGTTGAAAGGCTTGGTAGCTCACTGCTAGTAGCTGATAATTATGAGACTCTATGTTATCAGACTTGTCATTAAGAGCAAAGTAGTCTTAATTAGTAGGTTCATAAAAGGAAACATTGCTAGCTCAGAAAGTTATCGAAAACTGGATGAATACAATCACTTTACCTTGAGTTTTCTAGAATTTGTTCTGGGTTAAGATTTATTCGTGATTCCAAAACATTTACCAAGTGTTCTGCTATGTATCAGATACTGTGACATTTGAAACAAAGAGATGAAGTATAGGGCATTAGAGGGTCCGGACAACATTACAGCCCTCGGTTCCAGTTTTTTCCTAAGACCCAAGTGCATCCTCTCCTTTCCTTTGAACACCAAATTCCTTTTTGTGACAATTTAAGGTTGTTCTTTTGTTGCTGTTACTTGTAACTGAAGCATTCCTGCTGAACATAAATATGAAAATTGTTCCTATCTGAAAGCCAAAATGTATCTAAATTTACCAAACGGGGTCTAGAAGCAAAGTAGCCTAAATCTGACTTCCTTTCACTCTACCTTTGATCATTTTCTCTATCTCAAATGCCCCACAAGGAAACAAAGTATTAATAACTGAGTTTATTTAAAGATGAAGAGAAATAATAATCACTTCGCTGCACTTCAGTTCCATGCTTAGGTATGGAATGAAAGAATAGAAGACTTGAGCTGAGTTTCTAATTTATAGTTCAGATGCTGATGCCAAGAGTGACATATTAGATACGGACAGAACAGGCTCAACTCAAGCTATTTGTTAAGTAATATGACAACGGGTCATATTACTTACAAGAATCACTCATGAAACAAATTAATTTTCTCACAGGACACAAATTTCCCACTTTTCATGCTATGCTATTTCCTTTCGGTGGAGCTGCCCACACTCAACCAAATGAAAACAGCCTGGACAGATATAGTCAAGCGGCTGAAAGGAAGAATCTAATCTACTCTAACCCTAAAGGACAACATATTTATTCTAAGAAAATAGTGTGTTTCTCCGGTTAAAAAAAGGAGGAACACTGATAAGGAAAGGAACCAGGCTGTCAGCTGGCAGAAATACTTTGGATAGAGAGGAGAATTCATTTTGAGACAACTCGCCTCTGAAAAGTTAATAAAGTCCTGATAAATTGATAGAATGTAAGAGAAAGAAAGAGAAGTTCAGCCCAGGAGGCTCAACACCTAACCGATGATATATACAGAAGAGACACCAGCGGAAACAGAAGCGTGGGAGTGGAGAGGGGTGATGTGTACATGCGCGTATGGAGAGCAACACGTTCAAATCAGAAGGGTTCTAGTCATAACACGCCATGGAAGGAGGAGGAAACGGACAGAAGATGAAACTGACAGGATTCCTGATGTGCCTGAATGTGCTGAGAGGAGATACAGACAACAGGCAAAATGCCTCTACAAATCTAAGAGGATAGAAATTATATCAAGCGCTTTTTCCAACCACAACAGTATGAAACTAGAATCAATTATATGAAGAGAAACAGGGCCTTCCCTGGAGGCGCAGGGAAGTGCGAATGGGTAAGAATCTGGCTGCCAAGGCAGGGGACATGGCTTCCACCCCTGGGCTGGGAAGACTGCACCTGCCACGGGACAACTAAGCCCACGCGCCACACCTACTGAAGCCCGCGCGCCACACCTACTGAAGCCTGCGCTCCACAAGAGAAGCCACCTCAACGAGAAGTCTCTGCACTGCCAACCAGAGGGCAGGCCCTGCTCACTGCGACTAGAGAAAGTCCACTCGCAGTGACAAAGGCCCACTGCAGCTATAAACTAATTAACTGAAAATAGAAATGGGAAAACACAAACACGTGGACACTAACCAACATGCTGCTAAAAAACCTCCGTGGATCAATGAAGAAACTGAAGATGAAACCAGACAATATCTCAAGACAAACTGATAATAAAAACACCTTTCCAACATCTATATGAGGCAGCAAAAGCAGTTCTAAGAGGGAAGTTCATAGCAATACAAACCTACCCCAAGAAACAGGAAAATTCGTAAACCTAAGTTACCATCTAACAGAATTAGAAAAAGAACAAAAGCCCGAAGTCAGTAGAAGGAAAGGGAAAAAAAAAATCAGAGACAGAAAAAGTAGACACCAAAAAATAATTGAAAAGATCAATGAAACCGAGAGCAGTCTTTTTTTTCCCTTAATGATAAACAAAACGGATAAGCCTTTAGTCAGATTCATCTGGGGGGAAGAAAAAGAGGACCCGAATAAGCCAAATAAGTAATGGAAGAGAAGTTACAACCAATATCGCAGAGGTTAAAAAAACATGAGAGTACTATGAACAGTTACATGCCAACAGATTAGAAAATGAGAATAAATGGATAAACTGGATAAATTTCTAGACGTATACTATCTTCCTAGACTGAATCAGGAAGAAATAGACAATCTGAACAGACTGATCACTAGTAGTGAAATTGAATTAGTATTCAAAACACTCCAAAGCAAGTATAGGACTGGATGGCTTCACAGGGAAATTCTATCAAACATATAAAGAAGGGCTAATAACTATTCTTTTCTAACTGCTCCAAAAAATTAAAGATAAGGGAACTCAAATGTGTTCTCCAAGGCCATCATTACCTTATACCAAAACCAAACTAAGACAGTACAAAAAAGAATATTAGATGCTAAAATAAATGCAAAAAATTATTGAAAAAATAATAACAAACCAAATTCAATACAGAATAATGTGAATATAGATGCAAATTTTTTGACAAAATAATAACAAACCAAATTCAACAATATATAAACAGGATTATATACCATTATCAAGCAGGATTTATTTCAGGGATGCAAGGATGATTAAATATCCATAAATCAATCAATGTGATATATCACATCAAGAAAAATAAGGTTAGAAATCACATGATCATCTTAATAGATGCATAAAAAGCATTTGACAAAATTCAACATCCATGTATGATAAAAAAAACTCTCATCAAAACTGGTATAGAGGAGACACACCTCAACATAATAAAGGCCATTTATGACAACCCAGAGCAAACATGAACAAAACAAAAAGGCAACCTATGGAATGGGAGAAGGTATTTGCAAATGATATGTCTGATTAGGGATTAATATCCACAATACACAAACAGTTCATACAGCTTAATACCAAAACCAAACCAAACCAAACCACCTGACTGAAAAATGGCAGAAGTTGTGAATAAGTATTTTTCTAAACAAGTTTTACAGATGGCCAAAAGGTACCTGAAAAGAATGCTCAACATGGCTAATCATTAGAGAAATGGAAATCAGAACTACAGTGACGTACCCTCTCACACCTGTCTGACTGCCTATCACCAAAAAGAGCACAGACAACAAGTGTTGGTGAAGATGTGGAGAAGAGGGAGCCCTAGCACACTGTTGGTGGAATGTAAATTGGGGCTGCCTCTATGGAAAGCCATATGGAGGCTCCTCAAAAAAAAGCAAACTAAAATGGAACTACCATACGATCCAGCAATTCTACTCCTAAGTGTATAATCCAAGAAAATGAAAACACTAATTTGAAAAGATACATGGACCTCAATGTTCACAGCAACATTAATTACAGTAGACACAATATGGAAACAACCTAAGTGCTCATCAACAGATGAATGGATACAGAAGATGTGAAACATATATACTGGAATATTATTCTGTGTAAGAAGAATGAAATACTGCCATTTGCAGCAATGTGAATGTATCTAGAGAATATTATGCTAGGTGCAATAAGTTAGACAAAGACAAATGCTGCATGTTTTCACTTGTGGAATTAAAACAAACAAACAAAGCAAGAGAACAAGTGAATACAACAGACACAGGGAACAAACTAGTAGCTACCAGCTGGGAGAGAAGTGGAGTGGAGCAAGACAGAAAGAGAAGATTAAAATGTACAAACTACTATTGTATAAAGTAAGCTACAAAGATACATTGTATAATCTATAGAAACACTGTATCACTATGTTGTAACCTGAAAATAATATTACAAATCAACTATATTTCAATTAACACACACACACACACAAATATTTGTATATAACTGGATACTTACTAGTTGTCTTAAAAATAAAAAGTCAAGCCAAATTGGAAAACTTATTTTTTTGGTGCAAATAAAGTATAAACTTATATTTGCCAACTTTTTAAAGAAACTCGCCTTCACTAATAAGTTTCTGTGAGGTAAAAGAGATCCAACCAGTCAATCCTAAAGGAAATCAGTCCTGAATATTCATTGGAAGGACTGATGCTGAAGCTGAAACTCCAATACTTTGGCCACTTAATGTGAAGAACTGACTCATTTGAAAAGACCCTGATGCTGTGGAAGATTGAAGGCGGGAGAAGGGGATGACAGAGAATGAGATGGTTGGATGGCATCACCGACTCAATGGACATGAGTTTGAGTAAGCTCTGGGGGTTGGTGATGGACAGGGAAGCCTGGCATCCTGCAGTCCATGGGGTCGCAAAGAGTCGGACATGACTGAGCGACTGAACTGAACGGAACAAGAAAAAAAGAGAAGACGGTAACTTCTTTATCTGTTTTCCCACAGCATTATGTAGAGATCTTTATTGTAATATTTAAAAGCTGCATTTTAATTTTTATTTATATATCTGCTGCTCTTCATATGTAGGCAATTACTAACTTTAGGAAAAATAGAACATACGTAAAAAGAGAAAAATAACTATAGTCTACTGAATGATTCAGCAGTGTACAGTTCTTGTGCCATTATAATAATGCAAACACTGAATGAAGTTCTAAACAAAATTATTACCTAGTATTTAGGAAGAATGGGAGATAGGAAGTATGCATGTGTAGTGGGAAGGGGGATGGTGGAAGAAATATAAACTATAATTTTCCATAGTAGGAAATCAATGGGCAGTGCCCAACACTGAAAAATAAATTCAGAAATGTCAATAAAACTATATTATTTAGTGACATAGAAGTAAATATCAAAAGAAACAGCTCAGAGTTGAAAGTGGTCATCTCTGAGGAATAGGCAACAGGAAAGTGTCCCAGGACACATAACAGAGGACCGGTACTTGAAAAACTGTCTGGCTCAAGTTTTATGCATATTTAACAATAATTAAAAAAAAAAAAAAACTTAAACAAAAATTTTAAAAATAAGTGAAGGAAATAAGCAGTGCTATGATCTGTCTCCACCAGTTTCAGAGTGACTTCTGGAGACAGAACTGAGCCTGGTTTCATTCACGGGAATGATGAAAATCAAGGGTGATGAAGACAGGACGCTTTGGGAAAGAAGCACTACCAATCAGTCCGAGTCAAATCCTGAATGTGAAGCCTGGGGCCACTTGGTTCCTGAGAGTGTGTTCATTTGTAAACCTGCTTGAGACCATGAGGAGAACTTGGGCTCCTTCCACAGAAAAGGGCTGCCGTTTCCTGGATGTTTGGTGAGCAGACAATGCCCCTCGAGTCCTGAGGGAAACCAACGGGCAGTCCTGCTGGGAGCTGTTGCCCAGCTGCTCTGATTCGTCTCCCTGAAAATGCAAGCGCTCCCTGATAGGTGAGTCACATGCAAATAAGGTACAGTCATTTAATGTCATAAGCCCAAGGTATAATCTATGAGAGGGCACTTTATAAGTTGCCTCCCTCAACACTCAACCAAACCACTTACTGGGCTAGAAGGATCTGAGGATAGGCAATAGCTGTGTAATCAAGCGAATTTTTACAGAGATAATAAGATTAAATATTTTCTCTCTACGAAAAAATTCCAAGGATAAAACATAAACACAATAAGAAACACACATAATTAGCATTTGCTGGATTTCATTGTTTTAAATATGGCAGCAAGTCCTTTAGGGGAAGGAGTGGCTTCAATCAAGTAAGATTCAATTAAGTGACTGGGAATTCCCCAAAGTACTAATAATAATCTCTAATTACGTGAAGATATCCATGGAAATGTAATGAGGCAGAAAATTACTTATAATTGCTAGATCTCTTCTAAAGGAAAGCATAGTATGCAGCTGAAAGAAATATTTTCTTTGAAACTTCTTAATTTGAAGATTTTAGGGAGCTAGGCATGAATCCTGGGTATAGTGGGGAGCAGGCTGCCCCTCATGATCATCGGGGACAGCCAATCTCGTCTACAAACAATAAATGCTGTTAAGGACGTGGACAAAAGAAAACCCTCTACACTGTTGCTGAGAATGTACACTGATATAGCCATTACAGAGAACGGCATGAAGATTCCTTAAAAAACTGGGAATAAATCTACCATATGACCCAGCAACCCCACGACTGGGCACATACCCTGCTGCTGCTGCTGCTGCTGCTAAGTCGCTTCAGTCGCGTCTGACTCTGTGCGACTCCATAGATGGCAGCCCACCAGGCTCTTCTTTCCCTGGGATTCTCCAGGCAAGAACACTGGAGTGGGTTGCCATTTCTTTCTCCAATGCATGAAAGTGAAAAGTCAAAGTGAAGTTGCTCAGTCGTGTCCAATTCTTAGCGATCCCATGGACTGCAGCCTACCAAGTTCCTCCGTCCATGGGATTTTCCAGGCAAGAGTACTGGAGTGGGTTGCCATTGCCTTCTCCGCACATACCCTTAGAAAGCCACAATTCTAAAAGACACTATTTACAACAGCCAAGACATAGAAACAACCCTAGATGTCCATCTACAGATGAATGGATAAAGAAGATGTGGTATATATATACAGTGGAATATTGCTGCTACTGCTAAGTCGCTTCAGTCATGTCTGACTCTGTGTGACCCTATAGACGGCAGCCCACCAGGCTCCGCTGTCCCTGAGATTCTCCAGGCAAGAACACTGGAGTGGGTTGCCATTTCCTTCTCCAATGCAGGAACGTGAAAAGTGAAAGTGACATCGCTCAGTTGTGTCCGACTCCTCGAGACCCCATGGACTGCAGCCCACCAGGCTCCTCCGTCCATGGGATTTTCCAGGCAAGAGTACTGCAATGGGGTGCCATTGCCTTCTCCAACAGAGGAATATTACTCAGCTATAAAAAAAGAGCAAATTTGAGCCAGTTCTAGTGAGGTGGATGAAACTAGAGCCTATTACACAGATTGAAGTCAGAAAGAGAGAACAAATATCGTGTTTTAACACACGTACATGAAATCTAGAAAAATGGTATTGATGAACTTATTTGCAGGGAAGGAATGGAGATGCAGATGTAGAGGTGAATTGGTGGACACAGTGGGGCAAGGAGAGAATGCGATGAATGGAGAAAGTAGCATCAATACATATACTCTCTCATGTGTAAAATAGATAGCTGGTGAGAAGTTGCTGTGTAATACAGGGAGCCCAGTCTGGTGCTCTGTGATGACCTAGATGGGTGGGATGAGGGTTGAGTGGGAGGGAGGCTCAAAAGAGAGGGGATATGTGTATCATTATGGCTGATTCAGACTTCTCTGGTGGCTCAGATGGTAAAGTGTCAGCCTACAATGCGGAAGACCCGGGTTCAATCCCTGGGTTGGGAAGATCCCCTGGAGAAGGGAATGGCAACCCACTCCAGTACTCTTGCCTGGAAAATCCCGCAAATGGAGGAGCATAGTAGGCTATACAGTCCATGGGGATGCAGAGAGTCGGACACGACTGAGCGACTTCACTTCACTTCTTCATGGCTGATTCACATTGTTGTACAGTAGAAACCAACACAACATTGTAAAGCAATTTTCCTCAAATTAAAAAATAAAAAGAATTTTCAAACCCATAGGAGATTTGAAAGAATAGAATGTGAACACCCAAATATCCTTCACCTACATTTCACCAGCTGTTAAGACTTCACCGCTTTGTGTTCTTGCTCTCCCTTGCTCTTTGTTTCTATGTGGTACATTTGAATCCATTCATCACATCTTTTTTACCCTGAAATGTCTGGAAGTAACTTGAACGCATCTTTTTACGTTATCCCTTAGATATTTCAGAATATGGCTCCTAGGAATAGAAATGTTCTCCTTTGTAAAAAATCAATAAACAGAAAACTCAATTAAGAAGTCAGGAAGCCAGAAGGGGGAGCTCTCACGCCCTGTGACAGACAATAGCAGGGTCAACAGGAAGAAGAAAACCTTCCTTTGCTTGCCTGGCAAGAGCTCAGCCAATGAGAGATTGTTAGGCTGCCAGGAATAGAATGAAAAGACAACACACTTCCAACCCTCAATTCCACCAATGGACTCTTTGTTCATTATAGCTCTTCTGACTTTCTTTTTCCCTTTTAGATGAGTCCTTTCTCCTCTTCTTGTTGCATAAGGACTTGCATGCAGCTCCCCATGGCTAGAGACCCCTTAAATAAACCCATTTTTGTTGGAGAAACAACTGGAGGTCTATTTGTTTTAGGTTAACACCTTCATAAACACAATACCATTATGAAACCTAAGAAAATTGACATTAATTCAATAACATGTAAACTTTCTCAATCATCCCAAAATGTCTTTCATAGCTATTTTCATTTGATTTCCTGATCCAGGATCCAATACATTGAATTTGGTTGCCACAGTTCTGGAAGAAATGTTTAAATAAGACACAAAGGGCACTCCTGCATCAGGTGACAAACCCCAGAAGTAACTGATCACTTTCTTGGCAGGTAGGCACAGTTAAGTGTGAGACCCTTTTTGTTTTTTCTGAAATGATACAAAATTTGGGGCCAAAATTGAACTGCTCGGACAACAGAAGAGGGATTATCTTCTTAAAGCTAATGCTCTTATAAAATGTTTAAACACTTTCGTAAAAGTAGGCTGAAAGTACAGAGTACATGTGTTAGTTGCTAAGTCGTGTCCAACTCTTCGCGGCCCCCGCCAGGCTCCTCTACACATGGGATTCTCCAGGCAAGAATACTGGCGTGGGTTGCCATTTCCTTCTCCAGGGGATCTTCCTGACCCAGGGATCAAACCTGGGTCCTCCTGCATTGTAGGCAGATTCTTTACTGTCTGAGCCACCAGGGAAGCCCTACAGAGTACATCTTGGAGAGCAAACTCAAGCCTTAAAAAGTGTGCAAATAAGATCTTGTCTAGGACATCAAATTATCAAGCCGTTCAAAGTGATCTTGGTTTGAGCCTAGGTTTAGAAGAATAATTTTTAAAGATGTGTGCTTGACAATAAGAGTAAGAGCAGTATACCCCGTTACCTCTGCTGCAGCTGCTCATCAGACATTTGCAGCTCCTCCTTCAAGCGCAAGTACCTGTCTTCTCTCAGCAGCCTGGAGCCATCATACAGGCTTAGCTCCCGATCATGGATCAGCCTAATGGACAGGAAAAGGCCAGGAAACAAATGAATCAGTTTAAATGTTGAAGCTATTAGAGGTAGAATCAGTCAGTTAATATTTCAGTCATTTCTATTATTACTGACAATTGAGTCTAACTATTTTGTTAAATGCACTTTTTGATATTTTAAGTTGGCTAGTGCCGTTATACTTGGCAAAAACAGTTGGTTTCTGTACTGGAGGGCAGCAGTCACGGTCACTAGACGTGAACAGGGAGGACAAGGAGGAGGAGAAGGAGCTGGAAAGGGGAAGGAGGAGGGAAATGAAAAGCGACAGCTGAATGAGTGATTCAGCATCACCACGAGGTAAATATTAATGAACGAGGCAATTGGCACATACTCCCTTGAATCTAAGGTAATACTTTAAGACATAGTATTATCAAAATAGTTCTATCTTTGCAATTACAGGATTTAGAATATCTAAAATCTTTACAAGGAAATAACTAGTGATATTCCAGATACCAACTATGATGGAACCTAGCCGTCCAAAGCACAAATAGCATTGTCTTCCAGATGCTGCAGAGCTTAAAGAGTGCTGTTCTAGATCCTACAGCAGCCACTGAGGTTTCCTGATGTCCACTGTGCAACTGCCCCAGACTTCCGCTCAGTGAACACTGAGGAGAGGGGAGACTGCACACTGCAGAGGTCAGCAGCATGGGCAGTGGAGCCGCCCAGGTGTGGATGCGAGCCCCAGCCCCGACCTTATCCGCTGAATGGCTGGGGAGGGAGAGAACCGACCCACCTGCCTAAAATTTTATCTTGTATAAAACTAGGGCAGTAACACCAACCTCACAGTATTGCTGTGAAAATTAAATAGCTAGTGTAAGGCAGGTGCTGAACATAGCTGTTCTCAATCTTAGCTGCACATTAGAATCTACTGGGAGCAGGTTAAAAACACCAATGTTCAGGACTCACCCTGGATCAATTACATCAGAATTTGAGGAGGTGGAGACCAGGCATCAGTCATTTCTAAGCCTCACTCCCATAAGGAGATTCCACAGCTGAGATTCTGAGAAACCCTAGCTTAGCACAAGGCCTCGCACAGATTAAGAACTCAATGGTAGCTGCTGCTGCTGTTACTACTACTTGGCCACATGGGCAAGAAAGAGCTAATAAAAGGAGGCAGCAGGCACTATTTCATTTGTGTTTGCATTTGTCTGTTTAGAAGAGGGAAAAACTGTAAATATATGGAATGTTTATGATAAATCACTGGAAGGTTGTGGTTATGACTTTTAAACGTTCTCAAGCTGAATCAGGATTAACAGTGTTTTTAGAATCTTTATGTAAAGTTTAAAAATAAAATTAAAAAAAAAAAAAAAGAATCTTTAATTGTACTCGGTACCTGCATCTCATCAAGGACAGAAAAACTGACTACTCAGTTCAGGAACTGGATTATTCCACTTATTTGAAATTTCCCAACAAGTTAAAATTTAGAGTTAAAAGTTAAAAACAAGTGATAGAATCAAGATGTAACAAACAAACAAACAAAAATAGTACCATTAATCTCCCAAAGTGACACAAGATGGGACTATTTTCCATGAAAGTTACACACGAAGTCGTAACATAAAAGAGAAGTTAACTATGAATGGGTGGATATTTGCCCTACCTAAGCTGAAATAAGAAACACGGTTGACACAAATGTTGAAGTCTGCAAACACAAAGTGAACTTTAACCTATATAAAGTATAATCAAAGAGCCATTATACATTTTACATAAGGAACTATATTTTCTCTCTCAAAAACAAATTCCAAGAATGTATCAACCAATAACGTAGATCTAGGACTGAAAAAGGAGTTTGTAAACAGTGAAGCTTTGACTCTGACATACTATAGAAACTTCAATTGTGACTTATTGCATAGATCAATCAACATATATATAAAGTCTCAAAACTACTACTGAAAAATTTGCCTTTTTCAGCTCCTACACAGAGAATTTTGCTATGGCACTGGCTTTTCCCAAAATGTTCATGACTCGAAGTTCTACTCTACTGCGTTTACAACAATAAACACATCTGCTGTTATACTTGGATATAGAATTATAAATTCCTTGAGAATTATATAATCCAGTTTAAATGAGAAGATTGAGAAAATTTTCTGTGACTCATAACCGACCTCTGTAACACGGCAAGCGTCCCGGCATTGACTCTGTGAATGCCATCCAGGAGAACCAGCTTTCCTTCCAGAGCAGCGTTTACAAGGGGCGAGGACCGCCAGGCAGTGTCTCCATTGGGAAGCGTGTACCTCTGCTGTAGCAGATCACGCGCTGTCATATCCTGAAACCGGTCCCAACACCCACCAGAGAAAATACAGAATTAATTTTTAAGACATGGACAATAGCTTATTTAGCCTTACAGTCACCTCTATCTGAACGTAATATTCCATACAACAACTGGGAAGTCATCTTCTCCAATCCATCAAAGAGAAAGATATTCAGAATCTTTTCTTGGTTATCTGAACTTTTTTCCTATTACTCACCCACATAATATAGTGAGGGCTTTTTTTCCTCTTTTTTATTTAGAATTTTCTTCTTCTTCTGAAATGTTTACTTGGTACCTACGCAGATGATGGCAGTTAACTTCTACAGAACTTCAATGGAATTTTACTCAATCAGCTTTACTTGTGAAAGGGCCAAAATGTATGACTTCCTTTTTAAGAATTAGAGGCCATACAAACTCATTAAGAGGAGATGCTTTATTAATGATGTGCGTTTTTTGGCAGTTGAGTTTTCCTGAAAAGCCATGCTAGGAATCACCTCAGCGACTCACATTTAAAGAGACTTGAAAATGGAGGAAACTGAGAAGAGTCACCAGATGAGGAACAGGACCTGACAGACAATGGCACAGCGCTTACAAGCAAAACACGGTGCTAGTGTTTAAGCAAACAATACTGCTGGCATAAAATATCTACCTACTATAAAATAATTGGGGTGTGATAATAGGAACATCTTCTCACATGTGTTAACATTGAAGATAACAGTTTCTTTTCTGTTATGGAGTGTGCACAGTCGTGTCTGACTCTTTGTGACCCCATGGATTATAGCCCTCCAGGCTCCTCTGTCCAAGGGATTCTCCAGGCAAGAATACTGAAGTGGGTGGCCATTCCCTTCTCCAGGGGATCTTTCAAACTCAGGGACTGAATCCAGGTCTCCTGCATTGCTGGCTGATTCTTTACCATCTGAGCCACCACGGGAGCCCTTTCTGTTATTGGCTTCAGATAAATTCTGTCACTTACATCAAACAAAGCTAAACATTTACAGTCAATCTTAGCCAAAAATTTAAAATCTTCTGTAAATTCTTTGATACCCAACTCTAGTTTCAAGATGACAGAAAATGAATGAATTTATTTATATTCATGACAGCAAAAAATCTGTATTGAAATCAAGATTGAAATGCCTTGACCATCAATTTCCTCATTATCAAAAAAGTACTGACAGTATACATTAGCTTATAATGAATCAACAACACTTGAGAAACAATAATATTCAAGCTGATAAAATAAAAATTCACATTTTTTAGGCAAGAAAAGAAAAATTTAAACATAAACGTTCTCTTTCTATTTGGCCCTCCTCCCTCCCCTCTAGTGTGCATTGCTGCAACCACTTTATGCATTAACCTGACTTCCCTCATGGCAGAAAGGCCTATTCAATCATGAAGATCAATTTTCCTTCTTCTGGGACCATCCATGTAACTTCTCAGAAGATAGCATTCCTTTCTAAATCCTGAAAGGGGTTCCAATGACCCACTACTCACCTTGTATGTACAGACATCTCTGGTGTCTTTAGGTACAAGTTTAGGTACAAAGCCAAGATATAATTTTCCTTAAAGACAGTGATTGGTGCAAAACAGACTAAGGAGATACTGGGCTACACCTAATAGAAGTTCTTGGCTTAATTAATGTAATGACCGCATTCATGTTACTAGCTATATTTCTTATACTCTATTTTACAAGATTATTGCTTCTTGCATGGCCAAATGTGTGACTAAGCCTCAGATAAAAATTAATGACATTAGGTGCCTTGATATGATCAATCAAATATATAGTTTTATAAAACCAATGACTGTAATAGTGTGATTCTAGATATGGGAAGAAGCAGCAAAAGAGAACCATTTCCTTTCCAAAGAGTCAGACACGACTGAGCGACTAAGTACAGCACAACATATAAAATGTATAACAAAAGAATATAAATTAAAAGGTGGGATACCTTCTTCACGTTACCTCCTCTCTGAATACTTCTGTGTGCATGCATGTTCAGTCACTTCAGTCTGTCTGACTCTTGTGACCCCGTGGACTGTAGCCCTTCATGCTCCTCTGTCCATGGGATTCTCCAGGCAAGAATACTGGAGTGGGTTGCCATGCTCTCCTCCAGGGCCTGTTCACCACCCAGGGACCAAACCTGCTTCCCTTAACATCTCCTGCTCTGGCAGGCAGGTTCTTTACAACTAGAGCCACCTGGGAAGCCCCAGAGAAGGCTGCTTATTGCCTACAGAAATGCCTAAAGGAAGTTAAAGAAATGGGTGGGGATTAACTGTGAAAAATCTCAGCTTCATATTGAAAACAGAGGGTATGCTGACCCAACTCCTGAGTCTCTTGCATGGGCCCAGGAAGAGGAGATGAGGGATGGGACTGTGGCATCAGAGGTTCAGACTCCAGTGGAACTGAGGTGAGCAACTGGTAACGTTTTTTATTTTTTTTTAATTTTGACAGAGAAAATTCCTTACTCTCACACCAACCACATCCTTAATCACTGTTTTGTGCAAGATACAAAACAGCACAACTTCATTTTGTAGTCATGAATGATTCATATTTTGTTAATTCATACAATGTCTACAATACGTGCCTCATTCAAACAAGTAAACATTTACTAATAAAGATCATGAGAAAGACAACCAATACGTAGGGCTCCTTTTTTCCAACCTGGCAGCTGTCAGCCTTTTACTGACTGAAGTAAACTGAAATTAATGGCTTGCTGCTACACTAAACGGAGAAGGCAATGGCACCCCACTCCAGTACTCCTGCCTGGAAAATCCCATGGACAGAGGAGCCTGGTGGGCTGCCGTCTATGGGGTCGCACAGAGTCGGACACGACTGAAGTGACTTAGCAGCAGCAGCTACACAACAAGCAGTAACAGATTGACAAGAGTTCAGTTACGAATCCAACCACAACAACAGACCAGAAAAGTTCTCCCTTCCTTCACTCTTCAGAGGAGCGGAGAACAGAAAACATCTGGCATTTCTTAACAGACAGCTCAGTCCAGGTTTACCCTCTCAAGTCTCTGCATACTATTATGAGAAAAAGAGCCATTCTTCATTTCTAATGTACCTGTGTACTGAAATTAAAAAAAAAAAAAAAACCCTAAGGTGGGGGGGGGAAGTATTCTCTTTAATAAAAGTAGTTGGTTTTCATAATTAAGATCCTGGAGAAAAAGAGAGAGGACTGAGAGAAAAGACAGAATTCCAGCTTTTTCTTAAAAAGATAATTGCCCCCACTTTCCTTAATATTAGTTATAATAAGAAATTATTTTCAATTGTGAGTTATTTTCCACTGTATGACAGTACAAGTACACCAAAGTAAAACTGAATTTTCACAGAACTGAACCTAATCAAGTTTAATAAACAGAATTTTTTCAGAACAGTCTGAAATGGGTCAGTAACATGATCTCAATATTAAGTTAATTTTTAAAACAGAGTAACAGCTTTTTCAAGTGTTTCTGTCTACAGCATTTGGGTTTAGTACCATGAAGCTGTTTTAATATCTTTATTTATTTTAAAACATATGGCAACATGGAATTGTTAGAAAATATGTCATTTCCTTATTCTTCTTGCTTACACACATATCCATAAAGCTTACATATTCTGCTTGCACACATATCCATAAAGCAAGTGCAAAAACAAAATTTTAAAAAGAAATATGCTTACTCCATACGAGCATTTTGAAAGCACACTAATAAAAACAAAGAACAATGAATGTCCCAATTTTTGCATATATTTTTCTTATTCTTGAAACCTTTGAACTTAAGAGAATAAAAATAGCACTAATGATATCATAAGAGGCCAAACTATTTCCTCTTTCTGTGTTTCCTTAAAAATTTAAAAATAACAGGACATGAAAACTAGTTCCTTTAGAACACTATTGTCTAACCTTAAACACCTCACCCCTTCATTCAGATCCCTGGAAAACATCTATATATGTCTTAAGATTCTGTGTCATTATGAATTTTGCTCCTGTGACTTGCAATAGAGAAACTCTACTAAAAATAAAAATGTCCTATTACAATGAGAAGCATAGCTGCACAAAATGTACCAGAATGTAGACTTGATATTAATAAGCTTTAATTCTACAGCATTGACACCAAAAAAGCAGCAGAACTACAGTTCTTGATGATGAGACTAACAGAAATTTATTTCATGGTCTATCATATAAAGAATAGTGTGAAAACCACTGAGGTACCATTTCACGCCACTCAGAATGGCTGCAATCCAAAAGTCTACAAGCAATAAATGCTGGAGAGGGTGTGGAGAAAAGGGAACCCTCTTACACTGTTGGTGGGAATGCAAACTAGTACAGCCACTATGGAGAACAGTGTGGAGATTCCTTAAAAAACTGGAAATAGAACTGCCTTATGATCCAGCAATCCCACTGCTGGGCATACACACTGAGGAAACCAGAAGGGAAAGAGACACGTGTACCCCAGTGTTCATCGCAGCACTGTTTATAATAGCCAGGACATGGAAGCAATCTAGATGTCCATCAGCAGATGAATGGATAAGAAAGCTGTGGTACATATACACAATGGAGTATTACTCAGCCATTAAAAAGAATACATTTGAATCAGTTCTAATGAGGTGGATGAAACTGGAGCCTATTATACAGAGTGAAGTAAGTCAGAAAGAAAAACACCAATACAGTATACTAATGCATATATAAGGAATTTAGAAAGATGGTAACAATAACCCTGTATACGAGACAGCAAAAGAGACACTGATGTATAGAACAGTCTTTTGGACTCTGTGGGAGAGGGAGAGGGTGGGATGATTTGGGAGAATGGCATTGAAATACGTATAATATCATATATGGAACGAGTCGCCAGTCCAGGTTCGATGCACGATACTGGATGCTTGGGGCTGGTGCACTGGGACGACCCAGAGGGATGGTATGGGGAGGGAGGAGGGAGGAGGGTTCAGGACGGGGAACATGTGTATACCTGTGGCAGATTCATTTCGATATTTGGCAAATCTAATACAGTTATGTAAAGTTTAAAAATAAAATAAAATTAAAAAAAAAATAAAAATAAAAATGGAAAAAAAATAAATAAATAAAATAAAATAAAAAAATAAAGAATAGTGTGTTAAGGAGTTAAAAATAGAAGTAACAATAATTACAGCAGCTAATACTTATGGAGGGTTTTACTAGGCAAGAAGTAATTCACATAAATTAACTCATGTCCTCCTTATAATCTTAAAGGATAGGTAAAATTATTGCCTTCATTTTACCCAATCAAGGACACACAATTAATAAGCCAAGGAGCCAGGTTTCCCCAAGAATATTATTACGACAGATACAGCAACAAATTAAAGTAAAAGAAATTCCATAGAGAGAGAGCCAGTCTGGATTAATCAACCCATGTACATGGTGTAGTGCTAATAAAGGAAGGTACCCACTGCACACCATTCAGGCTACCCTCCACAAATGTTGCCTCAATCAACTTCTTTGGCAAGAATTAGTAACTACTGATGTTACTGCTCCATGAAATGACCCCTAAAGCAGCTAGTCTCTATTGTTGTTTAAAGATATCTTTAAACGTGCATATAAAAGATTGAGATGAAACTGCTTTAGCTATAGTTAAGAGTAATTATATCTCTAGGTGAATATTATTCTTTATTTTCTTATTCCTGAATTAAAAACATAAGCCATTGGCATTTTTTTTTTTTGACTGGGGGAAGTAAGTATTATTAGTTATTATTTTTTTTATAAGAAATTTGCTGGAATTTTGTAGTCTTTCTAGGTCTACTTCAAATAAGTTTTGCTTATCTGAAAAAACTTACCTTACTAGAAAATATCCTGCCAGTAGTATAAATACTAAGAAAATCTGGGATTTAAGGAAATAAAGGAATACAGCAAAACTAACTGATGTAAATCATTAACTTTGCAATAAGGGATTAATTATGTCCATAACAATTAGGGTCAGAATACTGCATAAATACTGCATACACACATAATATTAATAATTTCTAGGTCCCAAAGTAGAACTGAAGCCATTATTTACAGTCTGAGTATACTCAGTGAACAAAATGCAAGGCATGCTGCCCACATTCCTGTGTCATTTATGTTTCATCTCAAACAAAAAGGCCTCTTGTTTTACATATATTGTAAAATTGTTTATAAACTCTTTCATGCTTCTCCCTCAGGTTCTTTTAAAGGAACTATTTTTAACCAGTCACCAGTATAACAAATGCTTCCTTTATGGATATAACGATGGCATCACAAGACTACCATGATTGTTTTCAGTTACTCTATTGATGGAAGAAGCTGATTTTGAATCATTTATAGCTCTTTACTGTAACCAGTGGGATCGACTGCAAGATGATCCACTCTAGTTAAAGATTTATACTATGAACGCAGAACAAAATTCATCTGCTTGGGGCTAACTAGAAGTCAAATCCAGTATCTCACAAGTGACCCACCAAAAGGACATCTTAATAAAGTCACACAATAAAATATACAATCAAGGTCAGAGTAGGTGCAAAAAATGTAATATGGATTCTGTGAGTTTACGCAATCAAATCCTTTCTACTAGCCTTGCTATGGCACAGAGGCTAGAAAAGTAAAAACATCACTTCTTAGATGAGTTTGGTACATGACCCAGGTTCTACCAAGCATTCTCCCATACACGAAACTGGGAACTGAAACAACTCCTGGTGAGAGTGAAGTGACAGCCAGCACAAGGAAAGCCCCTCTTCTAGAACGGTTATGGCCCAGTTCTCCCAGCTCTGTCATTCCTAACTGGGTGAAATCTACACACTGCACCCTGTCTCTCCCAGACATTCTGCAAACTACCTAACACTCTGTAATAAATTACTCTCAGTTTTAGGCAGCCAGAATGGATCCTGTTGTCCATAAACAACCCAAGGATAATAATTTTTTAAAAGTAAACCAACTTAATGAAAGCTTGTTCAGAAATGTTCACAGACAACTAAGTATATAAGGACTTTCTGGTGGTCCAGTGGTTAACAATCTGCCTGCCAAGGCAAGGGACGTGGGTGTGGTCCAGGAAGACTCCATATGCCTCAGAAACTAAGTCCATGTGCCAACTACCGAGCCTGCGCTCTAGGCCCGTGCTCCACAGCAAGAGAAGCCACTGTAATGAGAAGCCCGTGCACCATGGTGAGGAGCAGCCCCCACTCGCCACAACTGGAGAAAACCTGTGTGCAGCAAGCCACAAACAAATAAATAAAAACGCTAAAAACCAGATATATAAAAGAGGGTAAAGGACAGTTTCAAAAAGGAAGGCAAAACGCAGAGATATTAAGGAGCAAAATCCCAAGACACACAAACTAAAGAACCACATGTTATTCAAGTGGTACTGCAAACTTTGCTGCATTTTATCACAAATGTTTGACAGGTGGGAAAGTAGCAATCTATTCAAGTTTAAAGAATATTGGCCTTATAATAGTAACAAATAAAGTATAAAATCAAAGATGCGGTAAGTGCTAATAACCTGTTCAGTATTCAGGAAAGACCCATGGAGCAGTTAATTGCATTTGGCCTCACTCAACAGCACTCGAATTCCTTCTAGTCAGCCAACCTGGAAAGCAGCACAACAGACAGGATGGGAAGGTATGAGGAAAGCCGGGTTTATCCCAATTCTGTGACTTATGATAAATGGGGGGAGTGAGTAAAACATCTTCAGAGTTAAACGAGATAATGTCTGGCACCTAGTGGATATTTAATAAATAACAGCTGAATCTGAATCAGTCAAAGGAACAAAATCCTAATACTTTAAAATTTAAATCTAATAATAAATCTAGGCTAACAGTTCAGGACACTAATAAAAGTATAATAATAGCACTAAATCATACAATCACACTGTGTGGATCACAACAAACTGTGGAAAATTCTTAAAGTAATGGGAATACCAGACCACCTTATCTGCCTCCTGAGAAATCTGTATGCTGGTCAAGAAGCAACAGTTAGAACTGAATATGGAACAACAGACTGGTTCCAAATCGGGAAAGGAGTATGTCAAGGCTGTATATTGTCACCCTGCTTATTTAACTTATATGCAGAGTACATCATGAGAAACGCTGGGCTGGAAGAAGCACAAGCAGGAATCAAGATTGCCGGAAGAAATATCAATAACCTCAGATATGCAGATGACACCACCCTTATGGCAGAAAGCAAAGAAGAACTAAAGAGCCTCTTCATCAAAGTAAAAGAGGAGAGTGAAAAAGTTGGCTTAAAACTCAACATTCAGAAAAGATCATTGCATCCAGTCCCATCACTTCATGGCAAATAGATGGGGAAATGATGGAAACAGTGAGAGATTTTATTTGGGGGGGGCTCCAAAATCACTACACATGGTGACTGCAGCCATGAAATTAAAAGATGCTTGCTCCTTCAAAGAAAAGTTAGACCCACCTAGACAGCATATTAAAAGACACAGACATTACTTTGCAAACAAAGGTCCATCTAGTCAAAGCTATGCCTTTTCCAGTAGTCATGAATGGATACAAGAGTTGGACTATAAAGAAAGCTGAGTACCAAAGAATTGATGCTTTTGAACTGTGGTGTTGGAGAAGACTGAGAGTCCCTTTGACTGCAAGGAGATCAAACCAGTCAATCCAAAAGGAAATCAGTCCTGAATATTCTTTGGAAGGACTAATGCTGAAGCTGAAGCTCCAATACTTTGGCCACCTGATGTGAAGAACTGACTCATTGGAAAAGACCCTGATGCTGGGAAAGATTGAAGGTGGGAGAAGGGGATGACAGAGGATGAGATGGTTGGATGGTATCACTGACTCAATGGACATGAGTTTGAGTAAGCTCCAGGAGTTGGTGATAGACAGGGAGGCCTGGCGTGCTGCAGTCCATGGGGTCACAAAGAGTTGGACACAACTGAGTGACTGAACTGAATGACTGAAAAATGGGCTTCCCAGGTGGTGTTAGTGGTAAAGAACTCACCGGCCAATGCAGGAGACATAAGAGACGTGGGTTCAATCCCTTGATGGGGAAGATCCCCTGGAGGAGGGCATGGCAACCCACTCTAGTATTCTTGTCTGGAGAATCCCATGGACAGAGGAGCCTGGTGGGCTACAGTCCACAGGGTCACAAAGAGTCAGACACAACTGAAGTGACTTAGCACGCACACATGACTGACGTATGTACATTACCATGTGTAACATAGGTAGGTGATGAGAAGTTGCCGTATAGTGCATGGAGCTCAGCCTGGTGCTATGTGACCGCCTGAGGGGTGGAATGGGACGGGAGGTGGAGGGAGGTTCAGGAGGGCCAGGACATGTATATACCTATGGCTGATTCATGTTGATGTACGGCAGAAATCAACACAATATAGTAAAGCAATTATTCTTCAATTAAAAATGAATAAATACAAAAATACTGTATGACAAAAGAAATTTTAATTTTAGAATTTAAAGAAAAAGTAAATATGGAAACAAATAAGAAATTGGTAAAGAAAACTTTGACAAAGGTCAGATTTGAGCTGGCCCTTTAAAAACAATGCAAATTTTTCAAAATTTATTTATGTACTCCTTCCTACATTGATTGCCTAGTACACATAAGCCACAGGTCAAGGTGCTGACAAGACAGTAAGGAAAAAGACAAACATGGATCTTACATTCGAAGGGGAAAGAACAAAACAGACAAAGGAAAAGGAACAGAAGCTGAGAAAAAAAGGAGAGAGGGAGGGAAGAGATGCCAAAAAAAAAAATACCAAAAAAATGTATGTATATATATCTCACATACTGGTCAGTAGTACACAGAAAATGTTGGGTAATGTGATAAGCAAATAGCTCCATGGGTCACAAATGCTTTCAGTAAGTATACTCAAGTTTCTATTTGAATGATAAAAGGCCAAGTGAAGATCAAGGGAAGAGTTCTCCAGGGTGAGGCAACGTCCTGTGCAAAAGTTCTGAAGCAGAAAGAAGCTAAACGGCATTAAGGGACTGACAGTAGTCAGTGAGGCCTACATAAACACAACCAGCAGAGGGTCCAGCCTGGGGAGAGGCGGCTGGAGATGCAGGCATGGGTCACATCAGGTAGGGCAGTGTCTTTCAATCCTGGCTCCCTGTTAGAAACACTGAGTAACTTTTTAAAAAATGCATACATCTGAGTCCCACATCAAACCAATTACTTCATATTCTCTAAAGGTGGGGGCTGGACACTGAAAAGGTTTTGAAGTTTCTTGGGTGGTTCCAATAGGCAGCTAAGGCTGAAAAGCATTGGTGGACAGCTCATAAACTAAGACTGCTGCTGCTGTTGCTAAGTCATTTCAGTCGTGTCCAACTCTGTGCGACCCTATAGACGGCAGCCCACCAGGCTCCCCGTCCCTGGGATTCTCCAGGCAAGAACACTGGAGTGGGTTGCCATTTCCTCCTCCAATGCATGAAAGTGAAAAGGGAAAGTGAAGTCACTCAGTCGTGTCTGACTCTTTGTGACCCCATGGACTGCAGCCTACCAGGCTCCTCCATCCATGGGATTTCCCGGGCAAGAGTACTGGAGTGGGGTGCCATTGCCTTCTCCGTAAACTAAGACTAGGGGTTCTTATTTGAAGTATGATGGAAAGTCACTAACAGATTCTAAGCAGAGAAATGGCATGACCTGATTTTCATTCTTAAAAGGTGACTCCCACTATAATTTAAAGGATGGATTATGACTTGTAACATATTCTAATTAAATAGCTACAAATATTTAACATGTACAAAAGAGAACAGAACTTAAATATTTTTACCAAAAATGAGATAAACTTAAAAATAAATATCTATAAATGTTCAACTAACATAACTTAAAATTAGAGCACACTGAAGGAAAAAATTGAAGACAGAAATAAGTGGAAAGATAGTCCACACTCAAGGAATAGTAGAATTAAAATAGTTAAAATGTTCTTACAATCCAAAGAAATCTACAGATTCAAAGCTGGCATTTTTCACAGATATAGAATAAACAATTCTAAAATCTATATGGAATCATCAAAGACCCTGTATAGCTACATAGACCTTGAGAAAGAAGAACAAAGTTGGAAACACCACACTTCCTAATTTCAAACTATATTACAAAGCTATACTAACCAAAACTGCATGGTATTGCCATAAAAACAGACATACAGATTGACAGAACAGAGAGCCCAGAAGGAAACCCACACATACACAGTGAACACGTTCATGACATAGGAGCCAAAAATACATATTCATTAATGGTGCCAAGGGACTTCCCTGGTAGTCCAAGGGCTAAGGTTCCACACTCCTAATGCAGGGGGCCTGGGTTTGATCCCTGGTGAGGGAACTAGATTCCACATGCCACAACTAAAGGATCATGAATGTCTCAATTAACACCCAGCACTGCCAAGTATTGTTTTAAAATAATGGTGTTAATAAATGGTATCAAGAAAAATGTATAGCCACATGCAAAAGAATGAAACTGAACCCTATTTATACGAGGGATAAAAATTACTTCAAAATGGATTAAAGACTTGAATGTTAAGACTTGAAACCATAAAACTCCTAGATGAAAATATAGGTGGTATGCTCCTCGATGTTGGTCTTGGTGATAATTTTTGGATTTGACACCAAAAGCAACAGCAATAAAAGCCAAAATAAACAAGTGGGACAACATCAGACTAAAAAGAAAAAGTTTCTGCGCAGCAAAGAAACCACGAATGGAATGAAAAGGCAAACTACTGAATGGAAAAATATATTTGCAAATCATATAACTGATAAAGGTTAATATCTAAATAAAGAACTCACATAACTCAATAGCAAAAAAAAAAAAAATCTGATTAAAAAATGGGCAGAAGAATTGATCACATGTTTTTCCAGAGAAGACATAGAAATAGACAACAGATACATGAAAAGGTGTCATCATTACTCATCATCAAGGAAATACAAATCAAAACCCCAATGAGATATCATCTCATACCTGTAAGAATGGCCATTATTAAAAACAAAAAAACACAACAACAAGAGATGACAAATGCTGGTGAGGAGGTGGAGAGAAGGGACCACTGTGCACTGTTGGTGGGAATGCAGATTTTTGCAGCCTCTATGGAAAACAGTATGCAGGTTCATAAAAAAATTAAAAACAGAGCTACCGTATGATCTAGCAATCCCACTTCTGGGTATATATCCAAAGAAAATAAAAACAGAATATTGAGATATCTGCACTCCTATGTTCATTACAGCATTATTCACAATAGCCTAGAGTGTTCATTGACAAAACACTGATAAGAAATTATGGTTCACACACGCACACAAGTATTATTTAGCCATAAAAAAGATGGACCTTCTCCCATCTGCAACAACATGGATAGACCTTGAGGGTGTTTCGCTACGTGAGGTAAGTCAGAAAGACAAAGCCAAATACTTAATAGTACCATTTACAAGCGGAATCTCATGTTGATGTTTGATAGAAACCAATACAATACTCTAAAGCAATTATCCTTAAATTAAAAATAAATAAATAAATAAAAGTCACAGTCATAGAAATGAAAATGGTTGTCAGGGACTCAGCTGCTGCTGCTGCTGCTGCTGCTAAGTCACTGCAGTCGTGTCTGACTCTGTGCAACCCCATAAGACAGCAGCCCACCAGGCTTCCGTCCCTGGGATTCTCCAGGCAAGAGCACTGGAGTGGGTTGCCATTTCCTTCTCCAACGCATAAAAGTGAAAAGTGAAAGTGAAGTCACTCAATCGTGTCCGACTCTTAGCAACCCCAAGGACTGTAGCCTACCAGGCTCCTCCGTCCAGGGGATTTTCCAGGCAAGAGTACTGGAGTGGGGTGCCGTCGCCTTCTCTGCAGGGACTGAGAGGTGAGGGAAATAAGAATGAGTGACTGAGTGAGTAAAAGTTGCTCAGTTGTGTCTGACTCTTTGCGACTGAATAGACTGTAGCCTGCCAGGCTCCTCTGTCCTTGGAATTCTCCAGGCAAGAATATTGGAGTGGTTTACCATTTGCTCACTCCTGGGGATCTTCCTGACCCAGGGATTGAACCTGGGTCTCCTGCATTGTAGGCGGATTCTTTACCATCTGAGCCACCAGGGAAGCCAAGGGAAATAAGAAGAGGTTGGTAAAAGGGTACAGACTTTAAGGTATAAGATGAATTAGGATCTCAGGATATAATATAAAACATGGTGACTATAGTTGATAATTCTGTATTGTATAAGTGAAATCTGCTTTGACTGTAGAATATTAATGTTATCCAAGAGTGAATTTGTGTGTGTGAGAGAGGAATAAGTGTCTATTAACATTCAAACGACATAATTGATGGATTCTTAAAAACTCTATAAAGTAAAATTTCATATGCCAAATGCATTTTCCAGCAAATTCTAAACATGAGTCCAGGGAGGGTGGGTTAGAGCTACTGGTGATGTCCATAGCTAGAGTGGATCTTGTAAAAAGCAAATGATGTTAGACTGGCGATTGGGTGTGGGGTGTGTGGTGGATGGGGACAAAGCTAGAAAGTGTTTCATGGCTAAAATACTAAATAACTCTTTTGATTGGTTTAATGTGTCCTTTTTGGAACTGTCTTCACAAAACTAAAACTGATGTCTCTGAATTGCTCCCCCACGGGAGATACTGCAAACACCTGTCACTATGTAGGACATAGGGAAGACTTACAAGATTCAGGGAGCATCACTCAGGATAAATGTGGAGTCTCCTGCTTGAAGCAGCACAGAAGAAGGTTTGCTAAGATTAAAGAAGCAGGCTGTGGAAGGCATCAGGGCAGCCCTGTCCACCTTCCTCACTACATGAGGGTATGGTGGGCACTGCTCCTCAGCAGCACAGAGGCAGCAGCCAGCAGCTACCTAAATCTGGGGGAGCTCCAGGGAACCACAGGAAATGAACACAAAGCATCCCAGGAGCTGGGCTGGCCGAGGCCCGTCTTCAGGTTGTTAATCTCTCAACAGTAGTCAACAGACTGTAAGATCACGATTTTCCCAGCTTTTATCAGCTCAGATCCCAAGCTGCCTCAGCTCAGCACACAGAGGCACTAGTTGAACTCTCTGTTAAAATCGCCTTTCTCTTTGCTGTCTCTCTTGTTCTGCCAAATGCTTTTAGTTGAAACACTTCAGAAAGCTGTTGCTTCTATAACTTTGGTTTGCAAACCAGCAATAAAATTCAATATATTTATTTATTTATTTATTTTTAATCATATTAATAATTATTTTTAATTTTTTAGATTTGATAATAGTATTGTGGTTATGTCAATAGCCATTTTATTCACTTACACAGTAAGATCTTTGCTTTTTCAGTTGAACAACAACAAAATTCAATATATTTAGAAAGTGGTTGGAGCCTGAATAACTGGAGCTTTTTCAATAAGGGGGAAACAGAAAAACAAAGCACTTAGGAATCATAAAAGGCAACTAGATGATAAAGGTGAGAAGTATGTATTTACTTTTTGTTTCCAAAAATAAAAATATGTTTACAAAACATATGCTTTCAAATTGGGGTGCTGGAGAAGACTCTTGAGAGTTTCTTGGACAACGAGGAAATCAAACCAGTCAATCCTAAAGGAAATCAACCCTGAATATTCAATGAAAGGATTGATGATGAAGCTGAAGGTCCAATATTTTGGCCACCTGATGTGAAAAGCTGACTCACTGGAAAAGACCCTGATGCTGGGAAAGATTGAGGGCAGGAGGAGAAGGGAGTGGCAGAGGATGAGATGATTAGATATCATCACTGACTTATTGGACATGAGTTTGAGCAAACTCCGGGAGATAGTGAAGGACAGGGAATACCTGTGTGCTGCAGTCCATGGGATCTCAAACAGTTGGACGTGACCTAGTGACTGAACAACAACAAAGGTACTTACAGAAATTTGTTAATTGTCAAAATCAAATCAAAATCCTTCTTTCTTTTCTTTCTTGACATGTTTCCCATAAGAATATAAATATATAACTTCATTATTAATTCTACTGAAGTTAAAGTTGCTCAGTTGTGTCCGACTTTTTGTGACCTATGGACTTCTCCAGGCCAGAATACTGGAGTGGGTAGCCTTTCCCTCCTCCAGGTGATCTTCCCAACCCAGGGATCGAACCCAGGTATCCCTCATTTCAGGCAGATTCTTTACCAGCTGAGCCACAAGGGAAGCCCATTAATCCTACTAACTTTTAGCAAATCCTTACTCTTACTAACTGCTGCTGCTGCTGCGTCGCTTCAGTCGTGTCCGACTCTGTGCGACCCCATAGACGGCAGCCCACCAGGCTCCCGCATCCCTGGGATTCTCCAGGCAAGAACACTGGAGTGGGTTGCCATGGCCTTCTCCACTCTTACTAACTAACCTTTAGCAAATCCTTACTCTAAACTCTTATTCCTTACTCTGTGGAATAGCTCCAAACTTAAGGACAGTGTGATGAAGTCCCAGTACTGTTGGTAAGAACAAACTGCTATGCTTGACCGTGTCTATCAGTTAGGACATTTGTTCTAAATGCACTTTACAGTAATCTTAATTAGGGATCTTAGGGCAATCTTTAATGTTGATTGGGGGTCTTAGGGCAATCTTTAATCCTGAGGACCCTTAAAAGATTGCCCTAAGACTCCTAATCAAGATTAAAGATTGCCCTAAGACCCCTAATCAAGATTACTGTAAAGTAGATTTAGAACACATGTCCTAACTGATAGAGACAGTCAAGCATAACAGTTTGTTCTTACCAACAGTACTGGGACTTCATCACACTGTGTCCTTAAGTTTGGAGCTATTCCACAGAGAATCCTCAAATTTGAAATTCTTTCCCTCTCAAGTTTATGGATCCTATGTTTTGGGATCACCAAGGATGGTAAATGAAATACCTTTCAGGCTGGAATTCCTTATTTGGTAGGATTCTCTGGTTACTTTTGTTTTCTTCCTTCGGCTAATGGATTTGGTTTTACTGTAATGTTTATTTTTATACACATGGCCAAAGGCCTCTTAGAGTGTTTTTATAAATCTAATAAATACCTCAGGATAACTAAATTTGTTAAGACAACACAAAAGATGTTGTTCGTTACTTAAAATGTACACTGTTTCAATTAAATAAGGAGTTCAGTACATACTTTCAAAATTATAAAAGATTTGAATATCATGTTTGGATACTTTTGTTTAAAAAAACGAATGTAAAACTTATGCCCTTTTAAATGGCAAATGTATGCAAATACAGTAAGATGAACCTTTATTAACATATATTGCAGTTAAACTTTAAAATAATACACTTTGCATTTTTAGAATGCTATAAGTTTAAAAGGTTATCAAGTTAAACAAGCAAACAGCTTGACTTTTCAATATATAACTTTGTAGTTATGTGCTATCAGATAAACAATCCAATTAGTTCCAGCTGCAAACTTAACATAAATTACTGTAAGTGCCATTACACTCCGTTTTTGAGATGATTTCTCCATCAGAGTGAGAGTCTAAGATATGTTTTACAAAGTTTTGATTATAAAAATAATACACTCTTGAGATGGGCTTCTATTCGTTGAAAACAACCACGATTTTTGGTAGCTCCTCCATTCTACGGTTTTTAAAAAGCCAGCAATTAGAAAAACAGACCCGTACTGAAAGACAAACTGATTCACGAGGACACCACCATTCTACAGCAAACCCACCTAACATGAAGGAAAGCATTCCAAATAAAAACAGGTGGTACTCTTAGGGCCGCAACCCAGTGCCCTCCCATCTCAGAGTGAGCCTCACTGTCTGTTACTTTTGTTTTTAAAGATGTACAATCTGGTAGTCAAGAAAATGACTTGAAAATTAATAAGCTAGTTCCTGTTGTATAAGCTTTGCTTGAGGTATAAACTCTGGCACTTAACCTTTCTCATCCTTAATTTTGAAAGTCAGGAAATTCCACTTTACTGGCCTATTTTAGAGTAATTATAAATTTTAGTAAATGAAATGCTTCAAAGAGGTTGCAAAAAGAGATTATTACATTGTCACAAAACGTTATTCTTTAAAAACATAGAAAACACATGGAAAATTGTAATTCTAGAATGGAAATGAATTTGTCTCAAAATCGCCTCCTGCCTTAAGGTGTAAGAATTAATTAGCTCTCAGAAATCAGAAGCTGATCTAAGTAATTCTATTGCTATTCTGCATTAGAAAACACTATACATGGAGAAGCTCTTCACTGTTTTTGGTGGGGAGAATAACAACAATGTTTGAATAATCACCTCTATCCCTCACATACATAAAAACAAAAGTCATTCTACTTAAAAATATTTTTAAATTTCCCAAGTTCCTAAAGGAAATCAACCCTGAATATTCATTGGAATGATTGATACTGAAGCTGAAGCGTCAATGCTTTGGCCACCTAATGTGAAGAGCTGAACTGGAAAAGACCCTGATGCTGGGAAAGACTGAGGGCAGAAGGAGAAGGGCATGACAGAGGATGAGATGGTTGGATGGCATCACCAACTAAATGAACACGAGTTTGAGCAAACTCTGGGAGATGGTGGAGGACAGGGAAGCCTGGCGTGCTGCAGTCCATAGAGTCGCAAACAGTCAGACACAACTAGGCAACTGAACAACAAGCCTCTAAGACGGTGCATTAGTCGCTTCAGTCGTGTCCGACTCTGTGATCCCATAGGCAGCCCACCAGGCTCCCCCGTCCCTGGGATTCTCCAGGCAAGAACACTGGAGTGGGTTGCCATTGCCTTCTCCAATGCATGAAAGTGAAAAGTGAAAGTGAAGTCACTCAGTCATGTCCGACTCTTAGTGACCGCATGGACTGCAGCCCACCAGGCTCCTCCGTCCATGGGATTTTCCAGGCAAGAGTACTGGAATGGGTTGCCATTGCCTTCTCTGAAGATGGTGCATATTCAACTGCATATCTTCATGCCAAGCACTATGCTATGGTCTAACCCACTGGGTTCTCCATCCTGTTAGATCCACTCTATTTTATAAACATCCCCATTTTATAAACAACATTTTGTAATTTTTGCTTTATAGCCTTGAAAAAAAACCATAAGTAATATAATATACCTGTACACATAATTTCAAATAAAAATTCAGGGTAATGCCTACATTTTAGTACAGGGAAAATAACCTGTTAAAAAGTAATACACACTTCAACAAATATATGGGCACTACTACACCAAAAAATATCATGAAGTTGGATGCTTGCAGTACCTACTGAATCACTATGAATATGAAAACTATATGGACTGAAAGAGGTACTACATTTGTAACTCAAATACCACCCATGGCAATGTTCTCAGTGGTGTGATCTTCCATTACGGTCAATGTAATGGGCAGAATAACGCCCCCCAAAGATATCTGTGTCCTAATCCCCAGAACCTGTGAGTATGTAGCCTTACATGGCAAAAGGAACTATGTAGACACGATTCACTTAATGACCTTGAGATGGGGAGATTATTATGGGTTACCCCTGTGGGCCCAACTTTATAATCTGACTCCATAAAGTGGGAGGATGTTTCCCAGCTGTGGTCAGAGAGAGAGACATGGCGGCATGAAAGAGAAAGATCCAGTGCTATCCTGCTGCTTCTAAAATATGAAAGGTTACGTGCAAGAACTGGAGAGAGGTCAGCCTAGAAGCTGAAAGAGACATGAGTGAATTCCTCCTTAACCTGGGGATAGGGAAAATCCCTATGACTCAAAATCTAGATGCAATAAAATATCAATAAATTTAATTACAAAACATTTAAAATGTACAAGGCAAAGCTAACTTATCCACAAATGAAATCAAAGTATAACTCACAGACTGAGAGAGAAATATATGCAGATAGACCACAGATAAAAAGCAGATATGCCTAATATTAGACACAAAAATTAAGGGGAAAAAGATCAAAACCCTAGTAGAAAAATGGGCAAAAGAAATGAACAGATAATTTGCTAAGGAGAGATATAATAATGGCTCTTAAAAATAGGAAAGATTTTCAATTTTTCTCCTAATATAAAAAAATGCAAATTAAAATACTCGTTAGATAGCATTTCTAACTATCAAATTGGCAAACTTTGAAGAGCTTGGCAGCCTTCTCTGTTGGCATTGTTGGTAGGAACACAAAATGGTATATCCTTACAGAGGAAAATCTAGCAATATCTAACAAAACCACCAGCTTCCCAGGTGGTGCGAGGGGTAAAGAACCCGCTTGCCAGCAAAGGAGACATAAGAGACATGGGTTTGACAGCTGGGCTGGGAAGATCCCCTGGAGGAGGGTGTGGCAACCCACCCCAGTATTCTCGCCTGGATAACGCCATGGACAGTGGAGCCTGGCAGGCCACAGTCCACAGGGTCGTAAAGAGTCGGACACGACTAATGCGATTTAACAAGCACACTCACAACAAAACCACACATGTATTTACCTATTGACCTAACAATTTCACTTCTAGGAATTAATCCTGAAGATACACTTCCAACAATATGAAACTACATATGCACAAGGTTATTCATTGCAGCTTAGTTTGTAATTACAAAATACTGGAAACAGCCCAATTGTCCAGATACAGGAGACAGGTTGACTAAACTCGGGTATTACCACATGATGGAATAACACACAGCTATAAAAAAATGAGGGAGAGCTCTATGAAAAGACAACTACCCTTAGTTTATAATTTCTATCTGAAAATTCAGAGGATGTAGAATTTTCATGATGATATACATTTTTATAATAAATTTTATAATAAAATAAATTTGAAGAATTGAGTTCAAGTAAATTTTTAGCCTTATGAAGGTTATTCTTGAGGGAAAAAGAAAAAATATTCAGGAGACAGAAAGATGACAGATTTTAGCAAAATAAATAAAGAAAACAAAATGATCTACAGAATCATATAGAAAGCCAGCTCCAAGGTTGAGTATTAACCACTTAAATTAATACAGAGTCTTGGAATTTTCATGAAAAAAGTGCAAATGCCAGACAAAGACAAGAAGCAAGGAAATAAATCCAAGACACAGGGCAGTAAAAACAAATGAGAGAGAATAAAAGTTAAGATATGTCTACTCTGTATTTGGATAAACAGGAAAGAGAGATTGTAAATTAGACTGAAGATGAAGAAAAGGATTTGGTTTGAGTTTAGAATAAAAAGAAAAACTTGAGGGTCAAAAATGATCCTAAGACTTCAATATGTTTTAGACAGTGATTTTAGACAGTTCATTGTAAGTCTCCTAAACTTATTTGACCTTAATTTTTGATTGGAGTTGACTTGGCTTTTAATCCAACTAATACTTAAAAAGAAAAATAAGAGATTACAGAGCTGGTGCTATTTACATTGGTGTGAAAAGACATCTGGAAGCATGCCCTTATCTGGTTGTGAAAGAAAAGAATAATAACCCGTATTTCTTCAATACTATGAAATCACTGGCTTCAAAACTAAAAAAAGAATAACCAGTTAAAAGAATCTGACCTAACACTTGAGCCAAATGATTTAAGATTTTTATAACCTATTATAAAACTTATTTTAGGTACTGCCACAAATCTGTGTTAAGGCTCTGTTTTTCTTTTTCTTCATATGAAATCCAGTTCTAAAAATAGTCAAGTCTAAAAATAAGGCAAAACCTACAGATTAAGTGTAGCTTTATACATGTACAATTAACAGGGAAATCTCTATATCTTCTAGGAAAATGGATGCTGAGTTACTTATTCCCACTAAATTCTCTATGTTGGGTCAAACTTCTGAAAATTTTGCATTAATATGGGCTACATTATTATAAAACCAAAATCTAACCTTGAATTCTATTAAATTAATTCCTTTAATAATTCCAAATAAATCAACAAATACTACTAATAAATATGAAACTGTAAGCAGAGTCATATTTACTCTCAGGAGCTTGGTTTCTATCGTGAGACCAACTGATTAACAGTTAACAAAACCTGCCAGTGTCAATATAGGGCCTGATATACACTCTGATTCAGTTCATGGAAAGGAGCCATATGGAGAGACAGACATACAAAATCACCTACAAAACATGTTGTCAATATTATACTTCTTCATATCTTTCTAAACCAATTTTTTCTCCCAGTCATTGCTCTAAAGATTAATGAGCAGAAGAGCAAAGTTGGAAAAGGGATTTTCAGAATATATGATGTTTCTTTATCTCTGCACCAGTTTTCCCAATCCTTGCAGGCCATCTACAATGTAGACAGTGTACATGCTGAGGTTGGGCAAAATATTTTTATGGGAATCTTATGTGCCTTTTGAATAGCATCACCCCCCCCCCTATTTTTCAGATAGAAGATTAGTAAGATATGACTAAATGACCTTATCTCATGGCAGGAACTAGAAAAGACTGACTTCATATCTCAGAGGAGTATCAGGCAATAGAATGGTCTGCCATCAACGTTAATAGTATAATTTTCTTACCTTTCTTCATCAATCAACGAATTCAAGAGGAAAGTTAAAAAAAATTAAAAGAAATCTTTCGTGAACTTACTGGCACTCTCCAAAAATACATAAGAAAATCTGTTCTCGGCCTCTTAAACTAATTCTCTCTCGCATAAGGATAACTTTCGCAACGGCAAGATTCTTCAGGTAGTTTTTCAGTAGTTGAGAGATCTAAATTGACAAATACACATGCACTCCCTTGTTTGGTTCTTCTTTGAACAGAGAGTAGGATGAGGTCACTGTGGTCTTCACAGTTCAAGCTCACGCTCATAGGATAATCTGTCACTACACCGTACAAATCACCATAAACTGACTAGAAATCTGATACAGAACCGGTACTGTCCGGAATAAACAGATGAGGCAAAAATTCTTTCCAGCTTTCATTAGAATGGGACTTTTTACTTTAATGTAAGAAAAAGAATAATATGTACAATTTTAGCAATAATACTAATAAATGGGGGTGAGGTCAAAGAGAAAAGAAATATTATCTTCACAAAAGGTCTTCTCTGTATGATGTCAAAGCAATGGCAGCTGGGAAGGTAAATTATGCTTGTATTTATCCTAGACTTATAAATAGAATATAAAATGTTTATAATAACATTTAACTTGTTTTATAAATATATTGATGATTTAGGCTTTTTTCCCTCCCCATCATTTGGTAGAAAAGTATTTTCATTTGAAACTAGGTTGGTGAAAAGTGAAAGTGTTATTTACTCAGTCATGTCCAACTCTTAGCAGCCCCATGGACTGTAGCCTGCCAGTTTCCTCTGTCCATGGAATTTTCCAGGCAAGAATACTGGAGTGGGTTGCCATTCCCTTCTCCAGGGGATCTTGCCAACGCAGGAATCACACTCAGGTCTCCTGCACTGCAGGCAGATTATGATAAAATGCCATTCTCAGATCACTTCTAATGAACTTTCATATTGAGCTAACCATCATCAAGAGGAGTGATTTTCTAAGAAGGCAAGGTATTCATCTCATCTTCCATGAATTAAGCAAAAAGAAAAAGTACTCCCCCTCACCATACAGACAGACATATAAACCAGTGGAGTAGAAGAGAGTCCAGAAACTTACAGCACATGTACAGTCACTTGATTTTTTTACAAGAATGACAAGACTATCCTATAGGGGAAAAGACAGTCTTTTCAACAAATGATGCTGGGAAAACTGTATATCCAAGTTACTGTTAACTATACTGGGTGTACACATGCATGTAAAAATAGACCTTGGTATTTCGGGGACATCAGATATCCTAGAATACACTTTCAAAAATTCCAAATAATTATAATTGCATTCCAGTTTGATAGCTGTTTCAGTTATTTATCAACTTCAAAACTAACAGGTCCAACTTAAAGAAGGATATCCATATATTCTACTGATGGTCCGAAAGCATACGTTTATAGTCCAAGTACTAAAAATGAACAGCGTACCTGATACAGCATGATAGGTTCTATATTGTATCCCAAGGTATCTGCAAAGTTCTTAGTGATGACTGTTTTTCCACAACCCTACAAATGGACACAATCATTTAAGGGATAAGTCAAAACAACCCAAAGTCAGGAAACAGAAGTTTGCAGTACGGCTGCCAGTCTTACTTTTCCTCCAATTAAGCATATGTCCTTAACCATGTGAGACTGAATCATTTCAGCAAGTAGTTGTTTATGGCTCAAGGTTTGTATAAAACGGTCCGATGTACAAGGCTGACTTAATGGCCTAGTCCCAGCTGGTACCTACAATTAAAAAGAGGTAAATGTAATATGCATACATTTTTCTCAAAATATTAGTAAATGAAAGCATACAACTGCCATTTAAAATTTCAAATAATTTCCTGCTCAATTCAATTATATACTGTTTTAGATATTTCAGGAGAATAGCAATTTTCTCAAGCACAGATCTGATGATCATTTTCATCAAACTTCCAAGTCAATAATCCCTCTAAAATCAAAGCCCATGCTGTCAGACATTTTCATGAGAATCAAGTAATTTTCATGAGAATCAAGTAATTTTCATGCTATTTATAACTCATAATAACAATGCACTGCTTGAGAATGAAGGTTTTTGCTCGAATTTCAGTTATAAGGACAGAATTGAAAATCAGCCAACTGGGATTCTCCAAAATCACCAAAGATCTCCTGATTTCTAAACTATCCACAAATCTTTTCCCCTTTTTATTTTTAGTTTACCACTCAGAAGCACCTACTCTTAAAACCTCCTCCCGTCCTTCACACCTACTTCCTTTTATTTCCTATCTCCTCCTTATTAAAGTGTTAGTACACTGCAGGCACTCAGCAGATTTCAAAACAGAGCCCAGCTCATGGTAGACATATTCAATATTTTGTTTGATGACTGAATAAATACAATTACATGAATAAGTATTGGGTTGGGTAAAAAGTTTGCTCAGGTTTTTCTGCACCATCTTATGGAAAAACCTGGACAAACTTTTTGGCCAACACAATATTATTAATATTACATTAAAACAAACAAAAAAGCCTATCATGAAAATTCACTCTGTCCTAATACAAGCAGGCAAGCATTTACTCTTTCCTACATTCACTTACAATTTCATTAAGTCAGTATTTTTCAAGCTGTGTATTCTAGTGTCAGTTTCCTATCACCTCTTGGGATTCTCAGGACCCTCACAGAAAGGGTTAGAAAAAAGCAGGCAGAGAAAGCAGATGGAGCTCTGTGACCAAATACCATTCCCTCCTCTAAAAACTGTTCACTTACAATAGCTCTTCTTTCAACCGCTTCTTGTAGCTGACAGATATTTTATTTGAAAAGGGTAATCCTTAGTTCTGGGCTTCCCTGTTACCTAAGACAGTAAAGAATCTATTTGCAATGCAGGAGACCCGGGTTCGATCCCTGGGTCAGGAAGATCCCCTGGAGAAGGGCATGGCTACCCACTCCAGTATTCTTGCCTGGAGAATTCCAGGGACAGAGGAGTTGTGTGGGCTACAGTCCTTGGGGTCTCAATCCTTAGCTGCAAAATCTTTGAAAACTATTTTCAAACTATTTCTTATCAAGGACTTAGAACACAAAATGCTTTCATTAATAAACACTGTATTTGATTTACCAGAGACTGACTGGTTTTTGATGAAAAGCTATCCCTATTTTCTCCTGAACTTTTCCAGTTTACAAATGTTTTTACAAAGTTTACGACTGGATACATAAATACACAGATACAGACATATATATATGACACTATGGCACCAAAGACTTATAAACAGATTATAAACTCAATTTAGGTTAAAAAAAAAATGTCCAGTACTAACCAGAACCTGTGTGGTTAATACAGGCAGTCTTAGAAAGTACAAATCTTGATTCATTCATTACCTTGATGGTCACCTCTTTTTCTGCAATCCGGATGGTCACAGAAGCTTGGAAGACATTGTTTTCGGTCATCCTTTCCACTCTCACAATCTTCTCAGGAAGCACAGATCTTCTTGAATCCTCAAGTTCAAAGCGCTATAAAATGACCAGAAAAACATATAATTTACTTTTTATTTTAGTATTAATGTTGGATATCTGCAAATGTCCGTCTTAATTAAAACTAAAAGTCATTCAGTGTTACAAAAATAAAGGCAAAAAAATTAATAAGAATATTTTCCCCCTATTTTTGCAGATACCATTCATTCTACTTAAGCCAATTACTAAAGGTGACCTGAAAATAGTCCCTAAAATTTACTAAATAGCAAGGAATGGAATGATCTGACAGAAGTTTGCAGTCTACAATTCCTGATAATCAAAGGTTCCAGCTTCCTAGAAAAGGATGATGTGACTCTTGAAAACATGCTTAAAGTAAATTAAAACAAGGGCTGTATCAGTTGATTTCTTAAATCAACAGAAGTTAACAGCTGCCTAAAATTGATAAAAATAGAACCTCCTGGACACCATCCTGCTGACTGCCTGTATGGTTAGTTTAACTGGTTATGATAAAGTATAACAATCAATCTTCTATGGTATCTGATACACTGCCTTCCACAACACAGGTTCTCAATCTTGCCAGACTGGACCTAAAATGCCCGGACCACTGATTCTTTCTCCATGTAGGGCAATGATCAAGGTTCTAACACTAGGTTAAACTCTCTAATCCCAGCTGATTATATAAAAAACACATACAGAACACAAGTAAGTATATGAAACATGAGGTTACTAATTAATAATTAATTAAATCCTATGCCCATTTAACAGCAGCATGTTCAATATGAAAGGCTTAACTCATTTTTAGCATTAAACAGGCAGAAATTATTCCCCACAAATCCTACAATACTTACAGAACACGATCACTAGAGCAAAACAGTTGAAACCCAATGAAAGAACAGATCACTGCCTATTCAACAGAATGATTCAATTCTAGAAAATAGAGTCTGGGGAAGAAAATTATCTTCAGTTTCAACATTTTAAACACAACAGCCCAGTTCACGTCCTCATTTCAATGTCTTAAGTACCCAAGACAATCATTCCTTCCTCCATCCTAAGAAAAACTGTTTATTTGTGCTACCACAGAAAACATAAGTTTTATACTTTACACAATTTATATATGCAAATTCCCCTGGTGTCACAGAGTTTGATAGGAAGAGCTTCCATGTTGTAGATAGACAATTAACAATCATTGACTCCTTAATTCCATTAAAAAGAGAAAAAGAAAAAGTTACATAGTATTTTAAGGGAAGTTTAATAGAAAAGGAGTAAAGCCTTAGCCAAGTAATTACATTCATTAGAATCTGGAACTCAGACTCATAAAATTCTAAAACAATACATTTATGAGCTTAAAGCCATGCTTTTATTCCAGCCATAGTACTGACAGTTTTAACTTGACATAGGGTTGATGTCAGAGCATTTATATTCCAGAAAGGAACTAATGCCTTGAACACTTGCTATACTTGTTACATCCTCATAAATAATGCAAACTAAAATATTTCAGTAGAATAAAAATAGTAGGCTAGAATACACTAAAATAGTTCAAGAACTGAAGTTGCAAGGTGAGTTACCATTTGCTGGCACAGGAAATTTAAAGATTGTTGATCAAAAAGGAAATAGAGGAATAAAATAGATATATAATTCTTCACAAAATTAAGGCAAGAAAAGACAATCACTTTTTCTCTTCTTACATAAGTAACAAAATTCCCCTTTTTCCATTTTTTTTTAAAATTCTACAATCAGATTTGAAATTATTTCTGTTTGTAATATGGACTCTCAATCAGTATTCTATGTTCCCCTTTAATTATAAAGGTCCAGATAAAGGCCAAACAAAATGAAGCAACACTGACTATCTTCTTTAGAAAACTCAACTCTTTAAAGGCATTGTATAACTTTATAGAATTTGTATGACTAATTCTGAAATTAGAGACCAGAAACACATCAAACTGATACCTTTGTAAAAATGAAGACCTTTGTTCATAACAGACTTATCTAGACACTTATCAATACCCTCTCTTGCTTGTGTCACAAAAGCTTATATTGCTTCATTTTATCAGAACTGATATTTTCTTCTATTCCATGTACCCTTGTTCCCACGGCACTGAACTTTGTGCTGATGTGCAGCTGGGAGCTCACCTGGAAATGCAGCCTTTTTTTCTCAGACATTAGGTATGCTATTTCAATGACTGATGCCAAGGTAGCACAGATGTTAATTAAATCAAAGGTGAGTTCTAGGACTTCTCTGGTGGCCCAGTGGGTAAGAAACTGCCTGCCATTCCAGAGGTCACGGGTTCGGCCCCTGGTCTGGGAAGATTCCACATGCTGCGGAGCAACTAAGCCTGTGCACCACGACTACTGAAGCTCTGGTGCTCTACGGCTCTCACGCGCCCGAGAGCCTGTGCTGGGCAACGAGAGAAGCCACCACAGTGAGAAGCCCGGGCACTGCAACCAGAGGGCAGCCCCTGCTCGCCACAACTAGAGGAGCCTGAGCAGAAGCAAGAGGACCCAGTGCAGCCAAAGAGAAAAAAAAATCTCTGAATCTTACAGTGAACTATACAGTCAAACTGGTAGTTTCCCGACTCCTTGAGCCTATGAATTAATTTCCCCATTTCCAAATGGTTCTCCATTATCTCTTTAACCTCCTTCTATTTCCCCCTCTCTCCCATCCCCGCTCCCTCACCCCTTCTCACACACACAGAAAACCCCTTTCTTTCACCAGTGGCTGCTATTTCACCACTCTCAGGCATGCGTCTCTCTCTTCTGTCTCCTCCACTTTCCTTTGTCTCTTTATTGACCATTATTTTCCTCTTGCTTCTTCTTGTTTTTCCTTAAGATTCTGCTCCTAATAACTATACATTCTAGCATTTATGAGGATACAGCTTTTTGTTATTTTTATTTTGCTATTATTATTATTGACATCACCAATCAATGAAAATACTATTTCTTGGACTAGCTGATATACAAAATAAAATCCCACTTAAATAATTAGAATCTACTGTTCCACTCTTCTGAGCCCTTCTCACTAATACTAGCTGCAGAGAGTACTTCCATATTCCCAAAGACCCTGTGTATGTTCTGGGATAAGGCAGAATAAATACCGTTCAAGTATCTCTTTTTTTTTTTGGCCACACAGTGCAGCATGAGGGTATCTTACTTCCCTGCATTGGGGGGTGTGAAGCCCTAACCCCTGGACCATCAAGGAAGTCCCCAAATACTATTCCATATGTCAAATCCTGGGGCGTGTACACATGACCACAAATGCCAAGTGTTCATGTTCTACCTGCTTCTTAGAAATCTATATGCCTTGAGTCAAACTGTGTAAGAAAAACAAAAACATCCTTCATAAAAGGGAATTATTTGGGGTGAGTCAATGACTCTACCAATGATTAGCTTGAAGTGGTCAAGACCTGAGATAATGTTAGCATGAAAATAAATGACAGTAAATTATAACCCATTGAATAAAACAGGAATCCATAAGTCCATATTGATATAAATGAATAAATAAGTATGTCGTGGAGAAGAAAAACTCTTCCTTAGTGTAGAGTGCCTGCTAATAAATGCAGAAGGAATATTTACTCCCCACTACTGTCAAGCCAACACCTGCACTTCTGGAAAAGAGAAGAAAAGACACAGGAAAGAAAGAAAGAAGGAGAGAGCAAAGTAGGAAAAAAGGGTAAGAGAGAGATGAGAAGAAGGGAAAAGAAGGCACAAGAAGAGAACACGGGAAAGGCAAGAAAGAAAGTGAAGCAGACACTTACTTTTAAAACCCCTTGCACAGCCATCCTCCCTTCATGGCCCAGTAACACAGTGTACGGGTAAAGCCGCTGGAGCACGTGTTGGATTGACATCATAGGAAAGGAATCCTATTTGGGAGGGAAAACACATGGGAATGAAGGACATCTACAACCATCACGAAAAGTGTAGCTGAAATGTACATGTGACATTGAAATTGCATCATAAACGATAGCCAGCAAGTGTCTCACATTCTCGAGAAGTCCACAAAAGCAAATATCCAGAGTTTCCTCTTCTCTCCCTGGCCTGCACCCTTTCCCTGATAAACTCACCCACTCTCATCTTTCAGCTGCTGTAGGTGTGCCTCCATCCCTACTCTTGACACATCTCTGGAGCTCTAGATCTAAGCTCCCAACTGTCTGTGAGATGTGCCTCTATGGGTGTCCCACAGACTCCCATTCAGCATGTCCAAAGATTACATGTTTGGCACATTTCTCTACCCGACTCATCCCAAAGTACCTTCTCTTTTCCCCTTACTCCTAACCTTGGTGGACCTCATCCACATACTCCTGGCTTCACTTTTACAACTACAAAGTTACAAAGTGTTCATGCTCAGTCGCTTCAGTTGTGTCTAACTCTGCGACCCCGACTGTAGCCCACAATGTTCCTCTGTCCACGCAATTCTCCAGGCAGAAATACTGGAGTGGGTGTGCCATTCCCTTCTCCGGGGATCTCCCCAACCCAGGGACTGAACCTACATCTTCTTTGTCTCATCAGCAGACAGGTTCTTTACCACTAGCGCCACCTGGGAAGCCCATATAAGTCACTGTTCTAAATACAAAGTCAGGAAGTGTTTTCATCCTCAAATTCTTCACCCCAAACTGCTTTCCCAAATGGGTTTCAGTTCAGTTCAGTTTAGTCTCTCAGTTGTGTCCGACTCTTTGCTACCCCATGAATCGCAGCTCGCCAGGCCTCCCTGTCCATCACCAATTCCCGGAGTTCACTCAGACTCACGTCCATCGAGTCGGTGATGCCATCCAGCCATCTCATCCTCTGTCGTCCCCTTCTCCTCCTGCCCACAATCCCTCCCAGCATCAGAGTCTTTTCCAATGAGTCAACTCTTCGCATGAGGTGGCCAAAGTACTGGAGTTTCAGCTTCAGCATCATTCCTTCCAAAGAAATCCCAGGGCTGATCTCCTTCAGAATGGACTGGTTGGATCTCCTTGCAGTCCAAGGGACTCTCAAGAGTCTTCTGCAACACCACAGTTCAAAAGCATCAATTCTTCGGTGCTCAGCCTTCTTCACAGTCCAACTCTCACATCCATACATGACCACAGGAAAAACCATAGCCTTAACTAGACAGACCTTTGTTGGCAAAGTAATGTCTCTGCTTTTCACTATGCTATCTAGGTTGGTCATAACTTTCCTTCCAAGGACTAAGCGTCTTTTAATTTCATGGCTGCAGTCACCATCTGCAGTGATTTTGGAGCCCAGAGAAATAAAGTCTGACACTGTTTCCACATTTCCCCATCTATTTCCCATGAAGTGGTGGGACCGGATGCCATGATCTTCGTTTTCTGAATGTTGAGCTTTAAGCCAACTTTTTCACTCTCCACTTTCACTTTCATCAAGAGGCTTTTGAGTTCCTCTTCACCTTCTGCCATAAGGGTGGTGTCATCTGCATATCTGAGGTTATTGATATTTCTCCCAGCAATCTTGATTCCAGCTTGTGTTTTTTCCAGTCCAGCGTTTCTCATGATGTACTCAGCATATAAGTTAAATAAGGAGGGTGACAATATACAGCCTTGACGTACTCCTTTTCCTATTTGCAACCAAATGGGTTTACCTTACTTTAAAAAGTCTGTTTAATTAGGGCGATGAGAGAAATTTCAATATAAACTGCCTATTAGATGACATTATGAAACTATTGTTGATATGCAGAGGGGTGTGATAATAAGTGTCCTGGTTATGTATTAATAGAAGAATGTTCTAATTCTTAGAACTGCATACTGAAGTAGTTAAGAATACTGACTGCAATTTACTTTCAGAATTGTTTAGGTAAAAAAGAGAAAGTGTAAACAAAAGCAGTAATAATGTTAAAAATTGGTGAATCTACTTAATGGGATTATAGTTTTATGTTTGGCTATTTTTGAACTTTTTTTTTTTTGGATCTGAGAATTGTCAAAGTAAAAAGTTCCAAGGAAAAAACAATAAGAATTAAAAGTAGAAGACATGAAAAATATGGAGGGAAAATGTTGCTCCAAATGTTGGTATGCATGCATGTGCAAAGTTCCTTCAGTTGTGTCTGACTCTCTGCAACCCTATGAACTGTAGCCTGCCAAGCTCCTCTGTCCATGGAATTCTCCAGGCAAGAATACTGGAGTGGGTTGCTGTGCCCTCCTCCAGCAGACCTTCCCAACCAGCTTCTCTTGTGTCTCCTGCACTGGCAGGCAGGTTGTTCTTTATCACTAGTGCCGCGTGGAAGGCACCCCAGGTGTTTAGAACGGTGTAAATGATTCATGGGAAACCTAACTCACTGACTCTCAGGAAAGGAGAAAAATAAGAAGCAACATGAGATTAAAAATGTCTCTTGTCTCAGTGTTCCTGTGCACCCCACGCACCCCCACCCCACCTTGCTGCCAACAGAGGTGTCTTCCTCCTACAGATACCTGATTGTCGCACATTCCATCTACTTAATAATGTCTAATAGGCCACTTCTTCCACATCATAAAATCCAGACAACCTCACTCACCATGCAAAACACTTGTTGTGACAACAAGGTCCTCACATTTCTCTTCACCACACGCATTTGCTCTAGTGACACAATTTATTACCATTCTCCAAACACACCAAGCCCTCTGGTGAATCAGCACCTCTGCCTGTGCTGTGCCCTCTGCCTTCCCATCGCACCACACGCCACCGTCATGACCTTCATGAAAGCGCGGTGGAGGACGTCTACGTTCCACCAAACCCCCCATCCGGTTCCTCCTTCCGGTGTCTCCCTGCTTGTCCTTCCGGCAGCCAGCTGCCGTTGAGTTCCTGGAGCCAGCTTGGCTCCCAGAGTGGGAGACCAGCTAGTGCCTGGGAACATGTGGCCCCGGGGACAACACTAACCAGGGACTGATGGCGCTGGAGTGTGAAAGCCCTAGCTCGCCTACCTCAGGGTGAAGCCAGTCTGAGGCCCGAGGTACTCTGCAGCTGACCTCTATGTGATCGGGTGGAACACCTCCTTCCCTATGTCCAACTTACACCTGAGCTAGAAGTCTACCTTCCCCCCTGCCCCTCCCCAACCCCAAGGCTGTATGCTCTTTAAGAGCTCAGAATACATCACTGGTCTCGGTACAGTTTGCTGGGCTGCACAGCAAATTAAACTCAGGCCTTGAAATATTTATAGAAGAATATGACAAGACAAACAGAAATGATTAATCTCCAAGGATTAACTTTTAAATTTTCCTTGCCACATTTGGATACACCAGTCATTAAATTACTTGATACATACCAGGATTTGAACTGCAGCTGGTAAACTATCTAAAGGAAAATCTGGAAGTCCAAGGGTAGAAGATTCTTGGGAACAGAGAGTGGTGGCAAAGGATAAGAGCTGAGAAACTCTAGGGGAAAAAAAGAAGTGGTGTTAAATTTTATTCTAATAGTTTCAGTATATAAAATCTGTTAAAGACAAAATAGCTGAGCCAATTTAATTAATCTAAAAAGTTGACATCTACTATTAAATTCTTAAAGAACAACAGCTCCACATTGCACTTCATTCAGAAGCTTGTTATGTACAGGTAAGTGTACCTAATCTCTTAAATCCATCACAATATGTGAGGTTTTACACAACCTGACCCAAAACTACCCTGTCAGTCTCACCTCCTACCCTTCTCAGTCCAAATCCAAACTTTAGCCACTGGGAGCTTTTCATGTTTTCAAGAATAAAGCATACTCACTCATAACCCACGCCTTTAAAAAATTTCTTAGAATTCCTTAATTCCATTCTCTATCAGTCAAAAGCCTACTCATTCCTTAAGATCTACGTCAAATGCCAATGCCTCTGCAAAGACCTTGTAGAGTTTCAGCCCCAACACTTTGAAATTATGGCCCTTACCACACTATGTTAAAGAAAAGTATTTATACACATATCTTTAAACACTACTGGATCTTGAAATTCTTGTCATCAAAGTTCATGTCTTATTAACTTATTAACTTTATCATTAGCACATATACCACAGCTGCTGAAAAGCTTTTCAAATGGTTGCTGAATGAATGAATCAGTTGATCAATGAATGGGCAAAACAAGTTCAATGTTAAGAATCCAGATTTTATATATACATATAAGCTATCTATTTATACACACAAATATACATATTTATATATGTGTGCATGTTTATATATTTTATATATAAACGTATTATTTTTATGTTTAATATAACATGCTTCATATAGCATATGTTAATGGTATAAATTATTATGTTAATATGTTATAAATATCGATTTATATATAAATAGCTACTGCTGCTGCTAAGTCGCTTCAGTCGTGTCCGACTCTGTGCGACCCCATTGACGGAAGCCCACCAGGCTCCCCCATCGCTGGGATTCTCCAGGCAAGAACACTGGAGTGGGTTGCCATTTCCTTCTCCAATGCATGAAAGTGAAAAGTGAAAGGGAAGTCGCTCAGTCGTGTCCTACTCTTAGCAACCCCATGGACTGCAGCCCACCAGGCTCCTCCATCCATTGGATTTTCCAGGCAAGAGTACTGGAGTGGGGTGCCATTGCCTTCTCCATATAAATAGCTAGCATATATATATATTCGGAGAAGGCAATGGCACCCTACTCCAGTACTCTTGCCTGGAAAATCCAATGGGTGGAGGAGCCTGGTGGGCTGCAGTCCATGGGGTTGCTAAGAGTCGGACACGACTGAGCGACTTCCCTTTCACTTTTCACTTTCATGCATTGGAGAAGGAAATGGCAACCCACTCCAGTGTTCTTGCCTGGAGAATCCCAGCGATGGGGGAGCCTGGTGGGCTTCCGTCAATGGGGTCGCACAGAGTCGGACACGACTGAAGCGACTTAGCAGCAGCAGCAGCAGCATACATACACACACACACACACACACATATAAATCTATCTATATGTATATCTGAAATACTTACTTTTCAGTAGGAACATTGGCTCCAACTGAGTATAACAGTTTAAGTTGGTCCTAAAATAGCACAGGAACATACCAAATTGATTAATAAGGACTGTAACATATTAAATGCAAATACTTAGAGACATAATTCAACCTTTTAATCAAGCACACACTAAGCAATCAATAGCAAAAAATCGTTTTCTGATATATGTCATTTTTCTAAAAGAAAAGTAACTTTTTCTTCCTAGTTTTCAGAGATTTTCTTTACCTTTGTATCCATTTCACTTTCCAGTAATTACTGAGGGGGACAACTACAAACATAGTAACATTTTTATAGTAACTGAATTAATTATAAATAGGAGAGATGTTTTAAAAATAAACCACTCTTAAGGAGAGAGGGGAAAGACAGGGGAGGGAATGAAGAGGTACAAACTACCATGTATAAAACAAATAAGCTACAAGCACAAGGAATATGGGTTCTATACTGTCTGAGCCACCAGGGATGTCCAAGAATACTGGAGTGGGTAGCCTATCCCTTCTCCAGGGGATCTTCCTGACCCAGGAATCGAACTGGGGTCTCCTGCATTGCAGGCAGATTCTTTACCAGCTGAGCTATCAGGGATGCCCACAAAGAACATAGCCAATATTTTATAATAACTTTAAATGAAGTATAATCTATGAAAATACTGAATCACTAAAATGAACACCTGACACTAATATTGCAAATAAATTATATTTCAATTAAAATTAAATAAAAATTTCAAAATAAATTATCCCTGTTCCTACTTACCTTGAAGGGCAGATAATAAATATCTCTGGCTTGAAATCGAGACCGGAGTGGGGGATCTAATGGATTCCCAGAGTACCTGGGCACTGGCAAGCCCAAGGCAATGACTCGGAAATTTTCACTAACTCGGACAATCTTCCAAGCATCCAATTCTGTTTTGGTATGATCCTAAAAGAGTAAGAAAGCACAAGTTACTTCATGACAATACAGACCACGCTTGCAGGAGCCGAGCTAAGGGATTTAGCCCCTGACTGCTGAGTAAACTGTACTAGAGAATCCTCTTGAAGCCAAATTGTCAAGGATGGGAGTAAAGTGGAATCAGGAAGAGGGTACCAGGGAAGGCTTGCAAAATGAAGACTGGCATTTGAAAGCAGAAGCAGTGAATGCATTGAGGCACAAAGGCGATGTGGATCAGATCTCTAAGCTCTACTTGGTCAACAGAGAGGAATAGCCAGGAGAGCAAGAAAAATAAACTGATTCCAGCTAGAAGTCAACACAGAGTAGTTCTGCAAGGACAGACCACCAGCAGGGCAAAGACTGTCCGGGAACTTTCAACAGATAAATGTGTTTACGGACATATCTCTACCAAGCTATAGTAATAGTAATAAGTAACATTTCTTAAAAAATTAATACATGGTAAGCACTTTTCACTAATTTTTCTCATTTAATTTTCACCAGAATCCAAAGAGACACAATTCCTGACATTCAAAGGAGTTACATAACTTGCCTACATTCCTGGATCTAGGATATGGAGTCACAAATGCCGACTCCAGGGCACATTCTAGCTAAGTGACCAAAAGCCTGTTATTATACCCCTGAGTCTCAATTTTCTCATCTGTAAAGAGGAAACAATACCACCGATATTATTACAGCTGTTATGAAAGTTAAATGTGATCAGGCCTGTAAAAGTAACTGGCCCTGTTATCTTCCTTCTCTGCCTGACCCTCCCAGGGCTCTTCACTGTTCTTCAGCCTTTAAAGAGCCACCCCCCAACCCCACCACCCCGGTCCCTTGCTGTTGCCCTCTTTATACCTTCTTGTATCGCAACATTTAAAGACTTCATTCCACTTAACTGTTAACAAAGAGTCACTGAGCACCTACCCCGTGCCAGGCAATGTTCTCAAGTTTGAGATAATAACAGTGATAAAATTTCTAACCTATTGAAAGTTATAATCTAGTAGATGGAAGCAGAGGGTAAATAATCTGCCTGCAGTGCAGAAGACCCAGGTTGGACCCCTGGGTCGGGAAGATCCCCAGGAGAAGAGCATGGCAACCCACTCCAGTATTCTTGACTGGAGAATCCCACAGACAGAGGAGCCTAGCAGGCTACAGTCCATGGGATTGCACCGAGTTGGACATGACTGAAGTGACTTAACACACACACACACACGGAGGGAGGCAGACAGTGAACTAAAACCATAAGCAAGTAAATCAAGTAGGATAATTAGATGACTCTGTGGAAAAAAACAGAGCAGAGTGAGGCAGTATGGGGGCAGAGGCATGTTGCAATATTTAATGAACGGTGAGGGCAGTCTTCCCTGGAATACAGGCGGAGCTCGGAGGTGTAGCAGCTGCGGCTCCAGACCACCACAACAAAGCACGTTTTGCAATGCAGTGAGACGCACAAAGCCCCTGGTTCTCCAGTTCATGCAAAAGTCACTTTTACACTACACTGTAGCCTATTAAGCATGCAATAGCATTACATCTAAAAAATGCACATACCTTAACTTAAAAATACTTTATTGCTAACAAATGCTAACCATCCTCTGAGATGTTAGTGAATAGTAGCCTTTTTGCTGGTAGAGGGTCTTGTCTAAACGTTGATGGCTGCTGACTTGACTAGGAGAGTGGTTGCTGAAGGCAGGCATGGCTGTGGCAATTCCCTAAACCCTTGACCAACAAAGATCTCTCTAGTCAAAGCTACGGTTTTTCCAGCAGTCACATATGGATGTGAGTGCTGGACCATAAAGAAGGCTTAGCACCAAAGAACTGATGCTTTTGAACTGTGGTGTTGCAGAAGACTCTTGAGAGTCCCTTGGACTGCAAGGAGATCCAACCAGTCCATCCTAAAGGAAATCAACCCTGAATATTCAATGAAAGGACTGATGCTGAAGCTGAAGCTCCAATACTTTGGCCACCTGATGCAAACAGCCGACTCATTGGAAAAGACCCTGATGCTGGGAAAGACTGAAGGCAGGAGGAGAAGGGGACAACAGAGGATGAGGTGGTTGGATGGCATCGCCGACTCAATGGACATGAGTTTGAGCAAGCTCCAGGAGATGGTGAAGGACAGGGAAGCCTGGCGAGCTGCAGTCCATGGGGTTGCAGAGTCGGACCCAACTAAGCAACTGAGCAACAACAAAAGGCCACCATGACGTCTGCTGCATCAACTGACCCTTTCATGAACAATTTCTCCATAGCATGAGATGCTTTTGATAGTATTTTACCCACGGTAGAACTTTCCAATTTGGAGTCAGTCCTCTCAAACTCTGCTTCAGCTTTATCAACTAGGTTTATGTTTGAAATTCTAAATCCTATGTTATTATAACAACTTTCACGGCATCTTCACCAGGAGTAGATTTCATCTAGAGAAAACATTTTCTTTGCTCATCCATAAGCAGCAACTCCTCATCTGTTAAAAGTTTTATCATAAGAGTACAACAATTCAATCACATCTTTAGGGTCCACTTCTAATTCTGGTTTTCTTGCTCTTTCTATCATGTCTGCAGTTACTTTTTTCCCTGAAGTCCTGACCCTCTCAAAGTCATCCATGAGAGTTGGAATTAAGTTGTTTTGTTTTTTTTTTAAATCAAACTACTGGGAGTTTTTTGCTTTCTTCTTCTTTTGAAAAATATTTATGTATTCATTCATTCATTCATTTGGCTGCACTGGGTCTTAGCTGCAGCACGTGGGATCTTTTACTTGTGACAGGCAGGATCCCCAGTTATGGAATGTGGGATCCAGTTCCCCAACCAGGGATCAAATCCACTCCCCTTGCCCTGGGAGTGTGAAGTCCCAGCCACTGGACTGTCAGGGAAGGCCCCTTCCAATCTCCTGTTAATCTTGATATCTTGACCTCTTCCTATGAACCATCAGTCAGTTCAGTCACTCAGCTGTGTTAACTATGTCAGGTTCACTATGAACCATAAGTGTCTCCTTAATGTGGCATCTGTAACAGCAAATCCTTTCCAGAAGGTTTTCAATTTACTTTGCCCAGATCTGTCAGAGGAGTTACTTTGGCAGCTAGAGCCTTACAAAATGCATTTCTTAAAAAATAAGACTTGAAAGTCGAAATTACTCCTTGACCCATGGGCTGCCAACCGAATGCTGTGAACATGAATTTCACTGTACATCTCCATCAGAGCTCTTGGACAACCGGGTGCACTGTCTATGAACAGTAATATTCTGAAAGCTGGTTTTTTTCTGAGAAGTAGGTCTCAACAGTGAGCTCAACAGTAAACCATGCTGGAAACAGATTTGCCGTCATCCAGGCTTTGTTGTTCCATTTGTGGAGCCCAGGTAGATTAGATGCAGCATAATTCTTAGAGGCCCTACAATATTGCAAACTGGCAAAGCAACGCTAGCTTCCACTTACAGTCACCAGCTGCATTCGCTCCTAACAAGGGAGTCAGCCTGTCCTTTGAAACTCTAAAGACAGACATCGACTTCTCCTCTCTAGCTATAAAAGTTCTAGATGGCATCTTCTTCCACTAGAAGGCTGTTTCATCTACATAGAAACTCTGATGCTCACTGTAGCCACCTTCATTACTGATCTGAGCTAGATCTTATAGATAACTGACGACAGTTTCTATATCAGCACTCGGGCTTCACCTTGCACTTTTAAGTTATGGACACAGCTTCTTTCCTTAACCTCAGGAACCCACCTCTGCTAACTTCAGCTTCCTCACCTCTCTCAGACTTGAATTGAAGTTAGGGCCTTGCTCTGGTTTAGGCATGGACTTAAGGGAATGTTGTAGCTGGTTTCATCTTCTATCCAGACTACTAAAACTTTCTTCAGCAAAATAGGGTGGTTTCTCTTTCTTACCATTTGTGTGTTCACTGGAGTAGCATTTTTACTTTCCTGCAATAACTTTTCCTTTGCATGAAAAACCTGGCTAACGGTTTGGCGTAAGAAGCCTAGTTTTTGGTGTATCTCAGGTTTCAACATGCCTTCCTCAGTAAGCGTAATCATTTCTAGCTTGTCACTTAACATGAGAGACAAATGACTTTTCCTTTCACTTGAACACTTAAGAGGCCACTGTAGGATTATTAACTGGAACTGGCCTAATTTCAATGCTGTTGTTATGTCTTAGGGAACAGGGAGGCCTGCAAAGAGGGACAGAGATTGGGGATGAGCAGCTGATATGAGGAGTAGTCAGAGCACACACATTTATTGATGAAGTCACCATCTTATATGGGTTTGGTTTGAGGAACCCCAAAATAACTGCACATCAAAGATCAGTGATCACAAATTACCATAACAAATGCCAATGAGAAAGCTTGAAATGTGGTTAGAATTACCAAATGCATCACAGAGACATGAAGTGAGTGACCTCTGTTAGAGAAATGGTGCCCATTGGTCTGTTTGACGCAGAGTTGCCCCAACTCTCGATTTGTAAATAACGCCATATCTGCGAAGCAACACTAGAGCAAAGTGCAATGTAAAAAGGCATGCTGGGTTACATTTGAGCAAAGACTTGAAAGAGGTAGAGGAATGAGTCTGGCAGATGTCTGGGAGAAAACCACTCCGGGAGAGCAAGGTGCCTGTGTGAAGATGAGACAGGAGAATGCATTTCGAGTAGTTAATGGTAAAGAGCATGCTGGCAGGTGGAGTGGAATGAAAGGGGAGAAGGAGAGAAGGCGATAAGGTCAAAGGGGCAGTGGCGGCTCAGAGCACCAGATACCCTGTACTCCACCGTGAGGGCTTTAGATTCTATTCTGAGTAGAACAGGATGGCGTTGGAGGTTTACAGCAGAGGAATGACCTGTTCTGCCTTGCGTTTTAAACTGATCGCTGACTGCCCTGGGTGAGCCAGGAGGGAAGCAGGGGGTCCAGAGACAAAGCTCTTACAACAGCTCAGGCATGAGATGCCAGTAGCTTGGACCTTCAGGGTATCTAAATATTTCATTCGTTTCTGTCCACATCTACTGGACTTCGAGCTTCTTGAACCAACAAGTGGATTTTATTCAACTCTGTCTTCCTGGTGCCTAGCACAGTCTAGAAGCCATTAGGCTTGTTGAGGGAAGGAAGAGAAGGAAAGAGGGAGATAGAAACGGAGGGGAAAGGAAAGAATTAAAAGAAGAAAAAAAATAGAAAGAAAAATAGTGAGTAGAGAGACAAACAAAGTAAAACTCTGGGAAGTCCTCTCACATGGTCTGCGAACAGAAGAGCCAACAAAACTGCAAACGCGCAACTGGCTCCAGCCAACTGCCCGAGACAGCCGCCCCCGAACCACCGTCCTCGCTCTCGTACGATCGCGCCTTACACCGCAGACGGCCCGCGGCTCACAGCTCAGACGCAGCGCTGACGTGTTTCTTTTCTTACTTGGAGAAGTTTGTCGTAACGCTCGGCAGACATCAGGAAGCGTCCATCCTCAAGCTGCATCTCCCTGTTCTCCAGCAAGTTGTTCAAAACCGGCAGGACGTTCCTCTCCGCCTTTTCCAAGCCTTCCAGGATGAGTGTTCTACCTTCTGTGGCTGCACGAACTGCACACTATTTCCAAGAGACAAAAGCAACATCAGACACAGTGCAGCATGGCCTGATTGTACTTGTTCAGTAATGCAGATGAAACTAGGCCTCCTTATTATGGGGACCAGGAGTCGGAAAAGCTGGGCTCCAGATCTTGGTTTTGCTTATTCAACCAATAGGATCTTGACCAAGTGATTTTTCTCTCTTGAGGCCTGTTTCCCCATTTGTAAAATGAAAAGATTAGAAGCAGTGGTCCCTAAGGCTCCTTTCAGCTGTAACATTTTAGATATATCCCCAATGAAACAGAAAACTAAGAGCTATTTTTGGATCAGTAATGCAATCAAGGAAGCAGATTCCTTAACTAGAAACAAAAAATGAAGATTACAATCTGCCCTATCAAGATTCTTATGGAGATCAGATAAACTAGGTGAGAACACGCAGAGACTGTAAGGTTTTAAATGAGTCACCAGCACAATGGATTCAGATTTAGTGTCGTGCTCCACGCCGACAACATCACAGATTTACCAAAACGGAAACAGGGTCAGGTTTTCCACTGGGCTATAGCAGACTGACCATAATCATACTCCTAGTTTTCCAAGTTTAAGAAAATTAGAGAAAAAAAGAAAATAAAGTAGACTCCAAATGGAAAGAAACAGGAAAAATATAATTTAAAAAAAAAGTAAAGTACTAAAGATATGGGGGGGGGGATCCTTCTTTAACTGATAGATGCTAAAAAAGATAGAACAATCTATTTTTTGCTCAAAATCCTTGAAAATCTGGTTTTAAAAAAAGAAAACCTCAATGACATTTCTGCTGTGTACTGAACAATATGATTAGGATTAATGCCGTGAAATTTACGTTATCACTCTCTCCTTAAAAGTCTCTATTTTTGATCTTTATATGGCACTATATTTTCTTAAAAAAAAAAAAAAAAAAAACTCTCTTTTCTGTTTGCCCATCCCATGTAAGTTGCCAGAATTACATCTTTAACCCAAGCTCTTCTTACTCTAGAGGGTCTGGTCTGAGCATCATACTTAATCACATAGTTGCAACCACTGCCGGTATGCTAACCATTCTCAGCCTCAGGCTCCCCCAAGCTCCATCACACAGTCCTATTATATAAATGCCTCCAACCAGACTCTAGAAGCACCTCAGACTCTACTGTACAATACTGAACACATCAGATTTTCCTCCAAATATTCTCCTTCTCTTATCTTTCTATTTATGGTGCGAGCACTGTTTTCCCATGACAGGTCCTAGATTCCTATCTCACCTCCTACATCCAATTTATCACTATGTCCTGATGATGTACTTCTTTAGTATTTCTGGAATTCATCCCTTCTACCACTCCTCTAGTTCGGGACCTTCTTATCTCTCAGATCTTCTCCTTACTAAGTCCAAGCTCCTTAATGTAGTGTTTATGTCTATCACAATACGTCATTTATCGTTCTAATACTTACTCTGATACCAGTTGCCTGACGTGATATTCTTGCAACACTGAACAGGCTGTGATTTCCCCTTGCTTAAACATACCACACTGCTTAACTAGAAAAATGTGATCTATACTGATCCCCTTTGCTTAAAATTTAATTTTCCCTATAGCAATTAGCCCTCAACCAATCTGAAAAATTAGCCTCCAAACAATCCTTCAGATGAAGGGAGGAAAAAGACTATCTCTATTTTTTTTTAAGAGACTAAATATCCAAAAAATTTCTCAAATAGCAAAGCACTGATTTCCCAATTTGCAGGGGGTGGGGAGTGGCAGTGGGTGGCAGGGACTCAAAAACAGGCACTGCTTAATCAAGTCTCCTTTTAATAAGTTGCTGAATTTTGCATTGTATTACAGAATTCATTTCAAATGTCTATGTACTATCATAAAAAATTAACTTCTATGAAAACTACAATTAAGACTCATCCTATTTTAAAAGTAAGATCAAATCATGAATAAATCTGACCATCTTGTGGTAGCAGCTTTACTTTTTTAAATGCATGGACAGAAGTGACTTAGTAGCTCCTAAAGAACCGAAAAAAAAAAAAAGAATCTTATTTTTGCTAGTTGATAAAATGGCAAATCCATAGAAATGGCTTCCAGAACATTAAAAATAACACATAAACTACTTCTTATAAAAATTCATGTTTCAGCTAAGGCCTCAATTAAGCTTTCTTTCATAAGAATCTGTTTACTCCAAGAAAACACAGCTCCTAATAAAAAGAAACTCAGCTATATCTCAATCTAAAAAAAGAAAGAAATTAAGATAGCACAACTTGTGTCAATACTGTATTTAAGAAGCTAATAAACTTTTTGTCAATCTTAGTTATAAAACAGACTAAATACTGTATTTAACTTTTAAACACTTCATAGAGATGAAAACACATGTTCTCAGAGACAAAACTAGAAATATGTAAATCAAAATTTAGTGGTTTCCCAACTGCAGGTCAGGGAAGACAAAGTCTTGACGACACAGGACAACAGCAGACACAGCAGATCTGCTTTTATTTGCTCCAGGAGACTCTGGTCAGGCATGCACTGCACCTTTCCAGAGGAAAGGTGGAATGCTGCAGAGAGATTGGAAGGAAAGCACAAAGGAATCCTTCCATCCACCTAATGGAGGTGTGGACTAGTCGCTTTAGTGGTGCCCGACTCTTTGTGAAGTAGGTGCTGTGATCGTAACTTAAAAAGTAGTAATGGATGGAAAAAGGCCTCTTGAAAACCTGATAAATGCTGCACCACTTCTCCAGAGTAAAATGCACACAGCTATCTGTATATAACAGAGACCTCAAGTTAAGAACCTCTAATTCTGAAAAAATGATACAAACACAAAGTCACGAGTTGGCACACACTGTAGTAATAATTGCTGAAGCCAGAATCATCAATGAATGGTAAAATGAGTGGGTAAGAGTATGATGAAAAACAGGATATTTGCAAAACCTCAAAACTATCTCCCTTCACAAGGTATATTTAAGTGACAAAGGGAAAAAATAACACAACAGTGAAGAAACCTGGCAGATACAACCTTAACCAAGTGCTCAGTTAATATATAGTAACGAGATGTGTCAGGCTCCCCAGGTGGCACCAGCAGTAAAATGCCTGCCTGCCAGCCCAGGATACATAAGAAATGAAGGTTCAGTCCCTGGGTCAGGAAGATCCCATAGAGGTGGGCATGGCAACCTACTCCAGTATTCTTGCCTGGAGAATCCCCACAGACAGAGGAGCCTGGCAGGCTACTACTGAGTTGCACAGAGTCGGACAGGACTGAAGCGACGTAGCACGCCTGCAATGAGCTGTATCAATTTCAAGCACTGAACGTCTTATATGAAGCTCCCCCAAAGGCCACATCTCTTCTATTGCATTGCTACATTTTTAAAATAATGCATGATCTTGATCAAATCATGAGAAAACATCAGACAAAACATACTTAGCAACATTCTACAAAATAATTGGCCATGAAGAAGACAAGGGAGTGATCTGGTACTATAATGGGAGGTGGAGCTGCGGGTAGTGTAGCAGAAGTCATCTTTTTTTTAATGATGCAAATACTTGAGCATGTTCATATGATGAGGAGGAGCAGCTTTGTCTTTGACTAAGTGTCACTCCTCCTCCTCTTCCAAGGCTAGCTCTGTACTCTGAGCTTAGTGGCATTCTCTCTTCCTTCCTCCAAAATCTTCCATCAGCTCTCTCTCTCTCTCTCTCTCAGTTGTGTCTGACTCTTATTGATCCCATGGACTAAGAAGTCCACTAGGCTCCTCTGTCCATGGAATTTTTCAGGCAAGAATATTGGAGTGGGTTGCCATTTCCTCCTCCAGGGGATGTTCCCAACTCAGGGATCAAACCTGCACCTCTTGCATCTCCTGCATTGGCAGGCAGGTTCTCCACCACTAGCGCCACCCAGGAAGCCCTCCATCAACTATACCATATCTTTGTGTGTTCACATTCCTTCTCTTCTACACAAACGTCTGTACTTTAAGAAAATCTACAGTCTTCTGGGCCTCTTAATTTACTCTCATTTTCCTCTCCTTTATTCACAAGCTGCTTTTTTGTGTGTTTGCTTTTGGCTGCTCCGGGCAGCTGGTGGGATCTTTGTTCCCCGGCCCTCAGCAGTGAAAAGCACCAAGTCCTAACTCCTGAACTGCCGGGGAGTTTCCTATTTTCAAGCCTCTTGAAAACAGTCCACATACTGATTGCCTCTAATAAGCTTCCATCACCCTCACTTTACTGAAACTGCTCACTTGAAAACACCAAAAATCAAAATGCCACAAATCAAGCTTTTTCTTGATCATCGTGTTCTCCTTCCCTTCAATCTTCTTCCATTGGTTCTCTCTTGTGATTTGAAGAAAAAAAAAGTGAAAAGGCAGCTTCCCTGGTGGATCAAATGGTAAAAAACCTGCCTGCAATGCAGGAGACCCCAATTCAATCCTCTGACCCACTTCTGTGATTTACCATCTATGAATATGTACCAGGTTGGTTACCCCACTCCAGTGGGGAATTCCTACGGACAAAGAAGCCTAGCGGGGTACAGTCCATGGGGTCGCAAAGAGTCAGACACGACTGAGCAACTTCCACTTTCTCATGTACCTGCTTCATCTTCCGAGTAGCATTCTTAGGCCTTTAAGGGGTGAGAACTCTGTTTTTTGTCATATTGGTGCAAAATTGGCTCACAGCAGGCTTTTAGTGTTTATGGGATAAAAATGTAACCATTCAGTTAAAAGATGTTGTTATGTAAGTTTAGAAAGAATTTTTATATGAAGAATAATACTTATCTATGCTTACACTATGCCAAAGCCTTTGACTGTGTGAATCACAATAAACTATGGAAAATTCTGAAAGAGATGGGAATACCAGACCACCTGACCTGCCTCTTGAGAAATCTGTATGAAGGTCAGGAAGCAACAGTTAGAACTGGACATTCAACAACAGACTGGTTCCAAATAGGAAAAGGAGTTCGTCAAGGCTGTATATTGTCACCCTGTTTATTTAACTTATATGCAGAGTACATCATGAGAAACGCTGGACTGGAAGAAACACAAACTGGAATCAAGATTGCCAGGAGAAATATCAATAACCTCAGATATGCAGATGACACCATCCTTATGGCAGAAAGTGAAGAGGAACTCAAAAGCCTCTTGATGAAAGTGAAAGTGGAGAGTGAAAAAGTTGGCTTAAAGCTCAACATTCAGAAAACGAAGATCATGGCATCCGGTCCCACCACTTCATGGGAAATAGATGGGGAAACAGTGGAAACAGTGTCAGACTTTATTTCTCTGGGCCCCAATATCACTACAGATGGTGACTGCAGCCATGAAATTAAAAGACGCTTACTCCTTGGGAGGAAAGTTATGACCAACCTAGATAGCATATTCAAAAGCAGAGACATTACTTTGCCAACAAAGGTCCGTCTAGTCAAGGCTATGGTTTTTCCCGTGGTCATGTATGGATGTGAGAGTTGGACCGTGAAGAAGGCTGAGCGCCGAAGAATTGATGCTTTTGAACTGTGGTGTTGGAGAAGACTCTTGAGAGTCCCTTGGACTGCAAGGAGATTCAACCACTCCATTCTGAAGGAGATCAGCCCTGGGATTTCTTTGGAAGGAATGATGCTGAAGCTGAAACTCCAGTACTTTGGCCACCTCATGTGAAGAGTTGACTCATTGGAAAAGACTCTGATGCTAGGAGGGATTGGGGGCAGGAGGAGAAGGGGACGACAGAGGATGAGATGGCTGGACGGCATCATTGACTCGATGGACGTGAGTCTCAGTGAACTCCGGGAGTTGGTGATGGACAGGGAGGCCTGGCGTGCTGCGATTCATGGGGTCTCAGAGTCGGACACGACTGAGCGACTGATCTGATCTGATCTGATGCTTACACTTGATATGAAAACAGAACTGAAAAAGGTTAACTGTCAGCATGAGAGATTTAGTCCACATATTTCAAAATTTTTCTATACAGATTTTAAAATAATTGTGGTATAACTTTTCTAATCATTTAAAAAAAATAAAGAAGGGAACAGCATATATATATTTTACATGGAATGAATACTGGTGATCACTCCTCAGTGTAGAAATTAGATCAAGATCACCCATAAGGATCTCTTCCTGCCCTTCAAGCTACTGAATTTCCAGAGACCTAATTTCTCAAATAGAAATCAGAAAAAATGCATAAAGATCCTTCTGGACAAAACCATCCCATATAGGAGCTTTAACAACCTAGTACATGGACACAAAGTATTTCAAGATAAAAGCAGCTGCATGACCTAAAATCAAAAACTGTCTAAGCCCTGTTCTAGATTTGCTTCTGATTTGATGAACGACCTGAGGCAAACAATTAATCTGGATGTCTGTGTCCTCATTTACTAAATGAGAATATCCTCAAGGGGTGCTGTACGATGTCACTACTTATGAATCAAAGCAGTACTAGAAAAAAATTTAAAGCTGTCAAGCCTATTAAAATATCAATTATCATTAATATAGCCATGATCTAATGAAAATAGATTCTAAAGAGTTTCAGACACTCAAAATGGCTACAGTGTAATGTCACTGAGGAATTCAAAGGGAAAAAAAAAAATTTCCGTTTCAACTTCTTTATTTAAAATGATCAAAATAGGATCAGACTGATTTTGGGTTGCCCTACCACCTGCTGTGGATAATTAAGGTTACTCACATTCCTCTGTAAGCCTCCATTTCTCCCTAAAGCTATACTAGTAATGGTGCTTATCTCATAGATTATGATCAAGATTAAGGAAGATAACCTCTAACACACAGCACACCGGGAAAAAAACAAACTTACGGGGCTTCCCTGGTGGTCCAGTGGTTAAAAATCCATCTTGCCATGCAAGAGACACCGGTTTGATCCCTGGTCTGGGAAGATCCCACATGCCACAGAGCAACAGGGCCCATGCGTCACAACTACTGAAGCCTGTGCGCCCAGAGCCCGTGCGTCCCAACAAGAGAAGCGACCACAACAAGAAGACCATGTAATTGCAACCAAGAGCAGCCCGTGCTCTCCGAAACTAGAGAAATTCTGCATGCAGCAATGAAAACCCAGCCAAAATAAAAAAATAAATAAACCTTTAAAAAAATTTCATGTTACTTTCTTTAAAAAACAAAAAGCAATTAGCTGTTATTATTACAAATACTATTATCCTGTAGTAGTTGTCACTGTCATTATCGACATCAGCAGCAGCATCTTCATGATCATCACTGCGTTTTTAAGAGAAGTCGCATATGAGAAAAAGAAGCTAAACTTAAGAACTGGAAAAATCCTGGTTCAAATTCTACCACTGCTTTGTTTATCATACAACTGGTATGACTCTTACTTCACCTATAAGGTGTGGAAGCCAACTCCATCCTAAGGATGTATTGAGGATTAAATGCAGTCAAATAAAAAGTGCCTCGCACAACAGCGGTCTTCTCAATGAAAGTTATTTTTATCTCCCTTGATTCTTCTTAACTGAATTTAAATAAATCTGTCCAACAGTTAACATACACATAGATAAGAGTTGGCCTGAGCAAGATGGCAATACGGTAAGAGGCCAAGGCCTGAGTTCTGACTAATACAGCTGCTGCTGCTGCTAAGTCACTTCAGTCGTGTCCGACTCTGTGCGACCCCATAGACAGCAGTCCACCAGGCTCCCCCGTCCCTGGGATTCTTCAGGCAAGAACACTGGAGTGGGTTGCCATTTCCTTCTCCAATGCATGAAAGTGAAAAGCGAAAGTGAAGTCACTCAGTCGTGTCTGACTCTTAGCGACCCCATGGACTGCAGCCTACCAGGCTCCTCCATCCATGGGATTTTTCAAGGTAAGAGTACTGGAGTGGGGTGCCATTGCCTTTGCCAGACTAATACAGAGGTCAGAGTAAACACAGACCTTCTCCAACTGTGCAAGTGACAATTAGGACATTTGGACAGAGGAGCCTGGTGGGCTACAGTCCATGGGGTCACAAAGAGTCAGACACAACTGAGCATGAGATGAGACAAGAACAAGACAGCTGCAAAGGATTTGGAGCAGGTACCAGAATTCAATCATTCTCAAAAAGCAAGCAACTGTTTTCCCCTATTTGCTAAAATAAGTAAAAGGTAATTATACAAGATAAAAATCTCATTTTTTGATCAATAGCACTGTTATTCAATATATTATGAGTTACTTTTGGTGACCTGTAATATTTAACCAGTGTATTAAAGGAGTTAATCCTTACTTTTTCTACTATTAAAAGAGAATCAAGAATTATTCTAAACAGAGGAGAATACATTAAAATATTATGTAATTGTTTAAAGTGCATTTCATATGTAACATTAAATATGTATATTGTATATTAAGGAACTTGACATTATCGTGTCAAAGTTAACAAGATTCTAATGTGATGAGTTGATGGCTTAGAAAAAGGTAAAAAAAAATCATTTGAAGTTCCCCATCCTGGCTTTCTACTCCCCCAGTTATGGCTATATAGAGTGTCTCCCATCAGCCAGACATAAAAACCTAATCACAAGTTATTTGTAATATTTGAGAAATGCAAGCAATGTATAATGACTTAAAAGTCTTCATCTCTAGCTCTTTGGAGTCACAGGACAATAAGCAGAATTCATGATAAGAATATCAAGTAAAGTAAGAAAAAAAAAGGAGCATAATAGGTTGTTGAAGGGTTAGAATATAAAAAATATCAGCTTTTTTGGGTTATTTTATCTTCTAAGACAAATGAAAGTTAATGTGGTAGTAAAAAATCTTAAACTCTTTATTTCTCCATAAGTGTTATAGTATCAGCCATATAAATTTTCATATTTCTGTTCTTTAGCTTATTTCGTTTTTAAAAAGTTCCTATAATCCGTTCAGCAAAGCATTTGCGTTAAAAATATTTGTTACCTTCACATTGACAAGTGAGTATGTTATAGTATTTACATAAACAAACATGGTGTAAACATCAACATTTTCTTGGCAGATCATAACTTATTTCATCAGTATCTCTCTCCTTTTCCATACCCACTCAATTTATTGACATCGTACAGAAGCAATAACCAATAAAAATAAAAATGATTTAACCTAGTTAGTACTTCTTAAAACAAATTGACGTCTATCGATTTGGCAAAGTACATACATGGAGATACTCAGTACTGACAAGAATGCCTGAGACAATCAGTGCATACGGATGACAGCACAAGTTGGAACACATGCTGAAAGCAATTTTGTGACATATGTATATCAAGACTCTTGAAAACGCCTAGACCCTTTAATTATACTTCCAGCATTCAAGTTTTAAAAAGTCATCCCAGATAATAAGATCTAAGTGGAGAGATATTCACCTAGAGTTATTTATAACAGTGAAATTATAACAGTTATATAATAATTACATAATTATAACAGTGAAATTTATAACAGTGAAAACTTAGACAAAACCCGAATGATCAACAATATGGAAATGTAGATAAAATGGGAATGTTAAATAAATAATGTCACATCTATTTGATGAAATACTGTACAGACACTAAAAGTTATATTTTTGTCACAGGAAAATGCTCCTGAAAAAAATCAAGTTTTAAGAAAAGCAACCTGTAAAACTTTATAGGCATGGTATACCACCTTTGTGAAAATTACTATACGTGATTAAATAGATATGAACGTAGGCATGATGGGCTTCCAGGTGTTACCAGTGTAAAGAATCTGCCTGGCAATAAAGGAGACGTGGTTCGATCCTGGGTCAGGAAGACTACTGGAAAGGAAATGGCAACCCACTCCAGTATTCTTGCCTGGGAAATCCCATGGACTGTGGAGCATGGCAGGGTACATACAGTCCATGGGGTCGCAAAGAGTCAGACACAACTTGGCGAGTACACCACCACAACTGTTTTTAGGTGCTTATCTCAAGCAAAATAGTTACATTCTAGTGGAGAAGACAGACAATAAAGATGAAAACAAGGAAATTAATTAGGCAAATTCAGAGAGCGATAGGTGCTCTGAAAGCTACCTTATGTATATCACAACCGGGTTCATGCGGAAAGGGTTTAAGTGTGATGAGTGATTATAAAGTGTTCTGAGAGTTTATCATCAGAATGATGCTGCTGCTGCTGCTAAGTCGCTTCAGTCGTGTCTGACTCTGTGCGACCCCATAGACGGCAGCCCACCAGGCTCCCCCGTCCCTGGGATTCTCCAGGCAAGAACACTGGAGTGGGTTGCCATTTCCTTCTCCAATGCAGGAAAGTGAAAAGTGAAAGTGAAGTTGCTCAGTCGTGTCCGACCCTCAGCGACCCAATGGACTGCAGTCTTCCAGGCTCCTCCGTCCATGGGATTTTCCAGGCAAGAGTACTGGAGTGGGGTGCCATTGCCTTCTCCGTCAGAATGATGAGGCGGCAGGAATATACAGATCAGGGAGAAGGTCATTCCAAGCAGAGGAAATAACAAGTACAAAGGTTCTGGGGCTAGAAAGAACTTGGTCTATTTTTAAGAGGACAAGGTCACTGTGGCTGGACTTTAGCAAGCAAGGGAAAGAAGAAAGAAGAGGTTGACAAGGTTGGGTCCTGTAGAGTGTGGTGGCCATGTTCAAGGGTCTGGATTTTATTCCGGGTGTGACAGGACCAATCTGCTTTAAGCAAGGAACTGACAGGATCTGGTTATGAACAAACAATAAGGAATATTAACTGCCAGGAAGTGAGAGAGAAGAAAAAATATGAAACTCAGATAAAATCTCAATAGACAGTCTGCAGCAACTTAGAGAAAGGACTAATGTCCTTATATCTTCATCACAGACTCTGAAGGTGCCAATGTAGTACAGCATCGTAAACAGCTGATGCTTATCATAATCAGTTGGATTAATAAAAAAGAAAAAACATGAAAGTATATATATAACATTTTAAATATTTTATAAGTGGTAAATAGATATAAATTGAAAATTTGCTTTCTAGAATGGTAGGGAGAATACAATGTCAGAGTTTCATCTGAACAATTTATAGTATGCTTCAAGAAATAAATCTTTAGCTAACCAATAAATTTGGTTACCTAAAGCAACTCAATTTCTGAGATTTCTGCATAGCCAGTTTTAAACTGTCTTTAAAATAATAAGCATACGAAAACATCCATTTCTGTTCCTTATTATCTGCATTGCAACAATCATCCAAATACAAAATTCACTCAAAAATATGTTTTTAAATCCACGCTCTATCAAACAAAGTCCGTTCTCTTCTTGTCATTTAAATATGACAGAGGAGAAGCAAGCGTGGTGTTTTTTTTCCACTTATAATCAGAAATAAACTGAGTCTTTGAAATTATATAAATAAAATGGATATCTTTAAATATACTCATGTGCTTCGTCCATGAAAGATTATGTTTTTAATAGCTGGAAATCTAAAATACTCAGATTCCCCTACCACATGATGCTAAGTTTGATTGTTTAAGATAATGACCGACAAATCACTGCACTTTAAGTACAGCGTTCTTTCTGTCTTTCTGTAACTAGGTGGTGATCTACGGGACAATGTGAATATTTTGGTCTCCAAAAATTCGTTCACTCAGTGCTTCTTACAATTCCACTCTTTTACTTATAAAGTAATAGTGTGTACTCCTGGGAAAGCTTCAAATTTAAAGAACTATGAAGCTTATTCCTTGCCCTACCCTAGATGCCTGATCACACCTCCACAGAGGTAAGCTCTGTTAACTGATTCTTGTGTTTCCTTCTGGAAATTTTCAATGTGTAAACAAACATTTATATATTTATGTATTTTTTCTTGTTTTTTAAATCACAGTATATTTATTATATATACTGTCTTGCAACTTCATTTTTTTTCAGTTAATATATTCTGGACTTCTATCAACTCATAAATATTCATCTCATTTTTTTTTTTACTGGTGACAGATAATTCCAGCTACCATGATTTATTTAATTAGTCTCTTAAACATACATCATTATAGTTTTCACAAAGTTTCATGTGATTTATCAAACAATGCTACAATAAACAGCCTAGTATATATGTTTATGTATGTTACATAACTTCTATGCAGAGTACATCATGAGAAACGCTGGGCTGGAAGAAACACAAGCTGGAATCAAGATTGCCGGGAGAAATATCAGTAACCTCAGATATGCAGATGACACCACCCTTAGGGCAGAAAGTGAAGAAGAACTAAAGATCCTCTTGATGAAAGTAAGAGAGTGAAAAGTTGGCTTAAAGCTGAACATTCAGAAAACTAAGATCATGACATCTGATCATGACATCTGATCCCATCACTTCATGGCACATAGATGGGGAAACAATGGAAACCACGGCTGACTTTATTTTTCTGGGCTCCAGAATCACTGCAGATGGCAATTGCAGCCATGAAATTAAAAGACCCTTGCTCCTTGGAAGGAAAGTTATGCCCAACCTAGACAGCATATTAAAAAGCAGAGACATTACTTTGCCAACAAAGGTCTGTCTAGTCAAGGCTATGGTTTTTCCAGTAGTCATGTATGGATGTGAGAGTTGGACTATAAAGAAAGCTGAACACAGAAGAATTGATGCTTTTGAACTGTGGTGCTGGAGAAGACTCTTGAGAGTCCCTTGGACTGCAAGGAGATCCAACCAGTCCATCCTAAAGGAGATCAGTCCTGGGTGTTCAATGGAGGGACTGATGTTGAAGCTGAAACTCCAGTATTTTGGCCACCTGATGTAGAGAGCTGACTTACTGGAAAAGACTCTGATGCTGGGAGGGATTGGGGGCAGGAGGAGAAGGGGACGACAGAGGATGAGATGGTTGGATGGCATCACTGACTCGATGGACGTGAGTCTCAGTGAACTCCGGGAGTTGGTGATGGACAGGGAGGCCTGGCGTGCTGCGGTTCATGGGGTCGCAAAGAATCGGACATGACTGAGTGACTGAACTGAACTGAAACTAAACTGATACATGTTTTCATGCTTTGTGTGAATAACATTGGAAAGAAAAATTGCTAGAAATATTACTGCTGGATGCAAACGTGTTTAACTTTTCCCTTTCGATAGAGAGTCACCAAATCTCCCTGCATAATCGCATCAATCCACGGCCCCATTGACAGCAGCGCCGACCCCTCGTCCCTTCTTCCTCATCAGCAATGAACATGAGCAAGTCTGAGAGCTGAGAAAAGCAGCAGCTCACTGCTGCCTCAATGTGCACATTTATAAACAGAAGTTCAAGCACCTTGTCATGAATTTATTGACTGTCTCAATCTTTTCTCTACAAAATGCTTGAAGTCTGCCCTTTTTTCTCAGGCATTCCTAACAAGGAACGATGTTCAATATTTTAAGTAAAATATTTGAAGAAATGTACAAGCTAAAGCTTGTAGGGATTTCCAGGGGCTCAGTGGTAAAGAGTCTGTTCAGTGGTTAAGAATCTGCCTGCCAGTGTAGCAGACACAGG